>NW_012137191.1:6658517-6661172 GCF_000956105.1 Propithecus coquereli | reverse complement strand
GAGGAAATTGAAAGGTCACGATAGCTTCTCAATAGTATTACGTGAAAAATCAGTCAATAGTTTCCAGTTTTATGTAAGTCAGAACAATGGAGTATCATGGACCTACGTTATAACATACTGCTATATATTTTTTAAAAGCATCATTTCGACTCTGTTGCTGGAAGCTTTTATGTACAGCCTAAATGACCACTTGACCGAGATGTTGTAAAAGAGATTCAAATATTGGGAGGGGAGGTTAAACAGAATGACTTCCAAGATTCCTTCTAACACTAAAAAATAATTATTAGAGTCCTAGTCTGTTAAATCCAATATTTGAAATACTTCGTGAATTGAATTGGGGATAGAAAAACCAGGAAACAATATAACTTAGTGTATGAGAATCTTGAAGTCAACCGACTTGGGTTCAAACCTCATTGCTTATGAACACTTATTCTGCAACACAAACAGAAATATTTAACCTCTATCTCCTTTGTCATCTGAAAAATAGGTGCAGAAATAACATTCAATCTAAGGAAGTCATTGCAAAAATGGAATTAAACAAGATTGTATCTAATGCGTCATGCTGGGCCCAGAGTAGATGCTCAATGAGTGAGGGTTTATGATATGTGCAGGCAGTCTACCTAGAGATTGCAAGAAAAATAGCAATCGTATGAGAAGGGAGCAGCTGAGAGAATGCAGGCAACAGCAGAGAAGAAAGAGACAGACTGACCAAGATGGGAATGTGAAGAATGAAAGTAGAGAAGAGAAACCAGAGCAATAAAAGTGAGGAAAGCTTTGGTGGAAAGTCGGCTTTCTTGCGACATCAACTCAGGCTAAAAGCCCAGTCCATGGCGTGGCCTAGCAGGCGTGCAGTCCCTGTGAGGGCATCTATTCATCCTCCCTCTACCCAGCTTCTCCAGTCCCTCATCCTCCTTGCGGTCACAAACACATCAGCAATGCTTCCATGCCTGGGCCTTTCTTTCCTGGGTTCTTCCAGATAGAGACAAGAGCCTTTCTTTACCTCTTAATTAAATCTTTGCTCTAATGTCTAGCACCATCTCATTGAAATCTACACTGACCACAAAAGAAAAATGACAACTCCCCTCCCTCACCCCCAATCCTTCTTGTTGCTCTATTTTCTTCATGGCACTTGACACATAATTATATTTTTCACTTAAAAGTAACTGAAGTATTTATTATGTTTACTGTCTGCCTTACTAAAATGTAAACTCCATGAGGTCAGAAATTTGGTCTGATTTGTTGACCGATATTACCTCGGTGCCTAAAACAGGGTCTGGCACATGGCCAGTGCTCAGTAATTTCTTTTTCCAAATTCATGAATGAAAATTGAAGGAAAGAAAAAGGTGGAGGAAACTAATCCAAGACTCAGGAAGATTATTTTCTAATTTTCCATTTTAATTAGTATTGCCAGTGCTTTGACAGGAGCATAACATTACACACTAGAAAGGTCTCAACATTTAATTAAATTTAAATTATAACTGTTAGCTTTGACTTTTAATAACATCATTTGCTTTCTATTCCACTGTAACCAACTCTAAATAGGCTAGAACTTGAAATACTATAAACAGAGAACCTCAACTATGTGTATTAAAGTGTTCAATATTGTGAACTCTGAAAATATGCTGGTTTCCAAAAATTGACTAATTATGCAAAATGTTTATTTACATGTTTGGTTATATACCAGCAATATTCTTTAATTTATAAGGCTTGTCTCTTGACATCCAGTTGAAGTATCTGAAGCCCTGATATCTAGCAATTAAAATTATAGTGGAAACAACTTGTGTAGACAAAGAACAGATTCTGTCACACTTGATTACCTCTTTCTGTATCATGCCCAACCACCCTTAATGAAGCAAGATGGAAAAAGTCCAGCTAAGAAGTGAGCGTTTTCTCAAACTGGAGCTCTAAAGTTGAGAAAACAGTTCTTCATTGGGTAAACATAGTAATTGACTTTTATAGCCTTTTAGAAAATACATATGTATGCATTCTTTTTAAATCTAGAAAGAAATGCATTATATATGAGTGAATGAATAAGAAATGAGTCTGCTGTGTTTCTTTCCATCAGCATCCAAAATAATAGTATGCAGTCATGTCAAGAGCACCAAATAGTTAAGTGCTATTTTCAGAACAAATGTTGCAAGGTATTATTGTTAATCTGGTGATGTTCCACAGCCTTTTAGCCCTGCAAAACTATATTCTGCTGTCTCTTTCACATGCCTTTATCCAGCATCCTAAATCCTGACCCAAGTCAGCAATGCAGTAAAGTATAAAGACAATCAACATGGAGTAGAGCATTTCTAGAAGAGCATATAGAATCTCAAACAATTTTTCAATTCATATTAACAATGTTTAGGCTACTATTTATTAGGGTGCATATCATAACCATATGTTATACTTGAGGTTGTCACTACTTGAGGAGGGCATAGAAAACTTAAGTTTAGAGGAAATCACAAAATCAAATAAAGATAGAAAATCAGATCTATAAGGAATATTTACTGAAATACAATATTTATTAAAATAATTAAGCAGCAGTCATCTGGAATCCATGGATCCTTGTTTTCTCAATCCTTGTCATATGGCCACCACCATCAAAGAATGATTTTACCTCTTTTAGTGACAGCTCAAGAAATCTGGCATACAGTCTCCAATAGATAG
>NW_012137191.1:6656892-6658467 GCF_000956105.1 Propithecus coquereli | reverse complement strand
AAAAGGAAGAGAATAATGATCTATATTATACAGAAAACTTATGAATGTCCATAGCAAAATTGAGGGAATATTATTCCTCACAGCTGAGGTTTTTTTGTCCTACCACAATGTGAAACTGAGAAAAGATATTTGGAAGTACTCAAATAATCATAAGAGATCAAAATAAATCTATGTGAATTTTTGAACTTGAAACTACCTTTCTCAAAATTGCAGGATTGAAGAGGCAGTTCATTTATGTGTTGGCTTCTTCCCACTACAACCAACCAACTAACTTAATATTGTTAACCTTAGTGACTTTTCTCATTTTTGTACAATAATTCAGAGTGTAGATTCAAATCTGACTCTTCATGAAGTAGCTATCTGATTCGAGATGTCACTTAAAATCACTGCATCTGTTTCTCACATGCCCAAAAAGCATAACAAAATGAACATTTTTATTAATTAAATGCTGAATGTATACAAGGAAAATATTCAACACTTGATGAATAGTGAGTGCTATGTAAATGCTAGTCATTAAAGTTATTGTTTTCCATATTTTCATCTCACCTATTATAACCCTGACCAGATAGATCTCTATTTCTCAGATTTGCTGTAGACTGCATGTTTGGACTATTCACATAACCCTTTGCTTCTATTCCCTTGACTCCAAGGTGAAGTTTCTGGTCCTAATATTCTTTGCAGGCACATTGGCATTTTCCTTCATCGCAGGACAACACTAGAGAAAATCCTGCAGTAAGTCAGGTTTGCCTACAGCCCTGACCACCAAGTGACCTTTTGTGTCTTTTAGACTGTAACCTCCCTCTGGCCATCCAAGATTGGTCCTACCAAGCTTCCCAAGTCTGACTCCCTAATCATCCACCTCATGCCTCAGAACTCACCCTTTTTCTCCAATCCCAACCTCCTCTTAGAAAAAAGTCCTTGCTCTGGATCCAGGTTTCTGAAAATCAAAGTCTTGATACGAGTTGCCCTGATAAACTCATTCATGGTAAAGTACAGTCAATGCTAATACTGAGTATTAATATTCCCAGAAAAAAATATGCTTGTTTGGTTTTTAATCAAAGGCGGAGAGTAAAGGGAAAGGGAGGGGTGTTAGGCACTGTGGCAGAGGAGGTCATTGAGGGAACAAGAGGAAACACATCTCTGGGCAGGCAAAACTTGCATTATCCTGTACCTGGTGCAAGCCAAATCGGACTGGGTGCATGCCTATACTTATCCCGAGATGACTGGACCTCAGAGACTGACTATTTCTGTGAGTTAATTCTGGTACGGAAATGACATGTCAGGAAATTCCCAGCATGCCAGGACTCACTGGAGGTGTTACTATTCTTACCATCACCTGTTTGAGACCACTACTAACCATTTAAATCTAGAACTACTCTCTCCCTCTCTCTCTGTCTCTCTCCCAGAAGCATAGTCTGTTTTATTTACATATGGGATTATATGGAAAAAAGAAAACAAAAATAGCTTATTACCAAGAATAGAATTGAATCAGCATTTTTGAGTTTAGAAAACTGTGATACTTATAGCAAACTATTTTAAATAAATAAAATGCAAGTCATTTTCATTCTCTGTCAT
>NW_012137191.1:6652543-6653969 GCF_000956105.1 Propithecus coquereli | reverse complement strand
AAACAGAGGTTAAATTCTATCCTTCAATTTCTGTGTTATGCAGTGTTTTATCTTACAAGAAACTCAGGTCTCTGACAGACCTAGCATTCTTCAACCTTAACGAAGTAAAATGTGATTAAAATGAAGCCTAAGCAATGGTGGGTGTGATCTTGCCCTCGAGGGGATGTTTGGCAATGTTTGGAGACATTTTTGGTCATCGCACCTGGGGGTAGAGGATGGGGGTATACTACTGGCATCTAGTGGATAGAGGCCTAGGATGCTGCTAAACATCTTCAGTGCACAGGACAGTCCTTCCCCCTCAACAGAATTATCCAGCTCTAAATGCCAACAATACCACAGTTCAGAAATCGCAACCTAAATGTGCTTGTGCTATTCAACAAGCAGTTCAGTCACTTAAGAAATAATTTCCACAGCTGCTCCTCTCTGTGCACCTTGTGTTAGAGTAATCGTGAGGGTAATGGAGCAGTAGATGAACTTAACTCCATGTTTGGAATCACAGCAATTTACACACCGTGTTTAATTTAAGCAATGAGAGGCAGTCAACGCACCATTCTCTAACCTAAATCTATCATTTTATTTTGAAAAATTTAGACTTCATGAATTTTGTATGTTTTACTGAGGTTTCCAATTCTTTCTTTTCTAAACACAGAACTCTTACTTTGCAAAGCTGTTGTTGGATAAGTCTAGGATATTAGTAAAAATTTGATGATGACATCAATTACCCATAATCCTCGGCTTTCTAAGGAGTACCAAATGGAATATTTCACTAGTGCCAAGTTCCACTGATAGATTTGTGCTCTAGTTTCTAGTTACATCAAATATTCTTATTAGAACTTGAGAATCAATAATAGATTCTATCTTCTTGTTATCATTGACTTTTTGATAAGCAGTTTTGCTGAGAACATAATATTTGGATTTAAATTAACAACCATTTCCTATATCCTGTACAGTGATTAATTAACTAATCCAGGCTTTAGGCTGAGAACAAAGGAGAGATGTCTCCTGGTGGTATAACAAGAATGCTGAGAGCCAGTCAAGACTTTTAATCTCAGCTTTACCACTTGTCGTGTGACCTTGGTAAAAAAATCAATTAAACCAATATTTACCTCTTATTTAAGATGTGGATAATACTTAAATCTTCTGTGAGCAGTGAGATAAATGTTGGTGAGGTAATTAATTTATAAATTGTGAAATAGATTTCACATGTGTTTGAAACTTACTATGGATTGAGGTTTCCGGAGTTTAAGTGACTTTTCCAAATCTAAACTGGTAGCAGATGGTGGAACTAGAATGAAGATTCAGGTCTTGTGACCACTAATCCAAATCTTGCAAGCATGCTTTTTCAGCATGTCTAAATGTGCTATAATTATTACTCACTGATGAACATTGGAAAGTGGGTTTTTTGGAATGCCATATTGATAACAAA
>NW_012137191.1:6615607-6651574 GCF_000956105.1 Propithecus coquereli | reverse complement strand
GAGTTATTTTTGATCATATGATATTAATGGTGGCCTTTGGGAAACCTACAAATTTTTGCCTTTGTGTTTTATTCTATTTTGTGTCTGGTTCCTAGACCTTTATTAGTGCTCAGTATAGACTATATAAAAATATTTTCCCTTAATATAATTTTAATAACCTAATTCATATGTGTTTCTTTCATACATATTCATGTGAAGACCACATAACCCCCAGAAAAATAGAACTTATGCTATGAATTGATTAGTGTATAAAGCAATTGCATCAGACGCATACAAAAATGTGTATTCTCCATAATCTAAGAAGATGTTTTTTACGTGAAGGATTTATTTATTCGACAACCTGTAACTCCTACATGCTACTATAATAATCTTAAAAAATATAAAACAATAATGGTAAAGTGATAGTTAATTAAGCTTCCCATATTAAAACATTTGTAACAGGTTAGAAAAAAACTATCATCTAAGATTAATTTATTATCTTTTAATGCAAAACTCTTGGATTTAAGTCTTGCTTTCAAGAAAATAAGGAGAAGAAAGAAATCTTAGATAATATGAAAAGCATGTGACTACCTCCTGGTAGAGAGTTCCTGTGTCAAAAAGTAAGGAAAGGATCTGAAAAGCAAATTTATGCTATACTTGGCATGAATAGTATATGTGAAGAGCAGAGAAGGGGAGGCTGTTTACCATGCAAAGTAAAAGCTATCAGGTTGCTCTAAGGAAGAGGGTGTTTTAACATCCCTCTGTGATTTGAACATTTTCCTGGATTGTAGGTGGTTGAGTCTCATTCTGTCATTTAAAAGGAAATGAAGGGAAGAAAGTCTAAGGCCAAGTCTAACCGTCCTAGCATTCATTTTAAGATAGAGCTACCCAAAGTTCTCTAAAGTATGAGATCTTTGTGGCGTAAGAAAAATCAGACTTCATTTAGCATTCCACTAGTCACTTCTTTTGGATTATTCTTTACACCTCTGAAATGTCCAAGTCACTCTGGGATAGCTATTTGTAAGCTGCCACTGTGAGATGACATTTAAAACGAGTGAAAAAGATATAGACAACATCCTCTCTAAACAAAATCAACCTTGCCTTGAAAGCTGGTGTGGAAACGCTTGTTTTCTGTCTCACTCTTCTGTGCATATGGCATTCTGAAAATTATAAATTCTGTTTTACAGAACTAAATATTTATTACCAGAGGAAAATAGATTATTAATTACAGCCAAAGGCTGCTTTGATTAAATATACAATTAATTAGCTATGCTAAGCTCATCCATCCCAGAGCTCCTAATATTTTCAGCCTGATGATTCTTCTAGTACTTTTAATTAAAATTGTTCTAAAAAGCCACAAGTTAGCTGCATGTGCACTTAAACTGAAGTTATCTCTTCAGTGTTTCACTGGTTTCCGTATGCCATGTAATTAATCTTTAGTGATTAAATGTACATAAAATCATCAGAGATGCAAAGTAATTTGTGCAGACATGGAACAATGGAGAGCTTTTACTGAGCCTTGGCAGGATTGTTTTATCTGCTGAAAATTATTTCAAAAGCGTACAGATGTTAATTGTTGGAAAGGAGTAAGTTTACAAAAATTTGCCCTCTCCCCCACTCCTCCAAATGAAGCAAAATAAAATCAACAGTATTAGTAGAGAAAAAATTTTGTGGCAATTTAAATTTAGGAATATGATGACTCTATTTGATGGAGTTGCACCTGCTTTGTTGCCCTGTCTGGTTTGATTCCTGAAGCAGACCTAGAGCCGGATAAGACACAGTTTTCAAAGAGTGGCACCCCAAATATTGTTGCCTAGTTATACATGCATACATACACCCAAACAAGGCCAAAACCTTGAGTTGGTTACAACTCTCCATACAGTCCAGGTACTGTTTAGAGAAATTCCATTTGAATAATTCACTGTGATTGCGTCCACTAAGGGAAAAGAACCCAAGGGTCCTTTCCCCTTGGAACTTTATCTTATCTCAGTGACTGTTGAACTGTTGTGAGGCAGCTTTCCATCATGGCTGGCCTGGGCTGGGCCTTGAACTAGGGGACTTAAGGTTAAAAAGTTCAATAATAGATTGACAGGCACTTGAATCACCTCCTTCCTAAGATTTTCCTGATTCACGTATAGAAAAAAATGGAGGGGATTCTCTTTACCAAGGTTTTAAGAAACTTCAGGGGTTGTACAAAGAGAATAGTGCTTATTCATGCTTTATGCATACCTTTTTACAGATTTTTGGAACTAAGGAAATCTTGGATAGCATCTTCTCTAACCTATTCATTTTACAGAAACATTTTTTCACTTTGCAACTGGAGTTTTCTTGTCCCAAGGATGCAAGTTAAGACAATATCCATGCTCTTATGAATTGGGATCGGGATTTGATTCACTACTTAATTGTACTCTTATGAATTTCTGTATTTACTAAAAAGAAATAGAAGAATAAACTTCCCACCAATCCTCTTGTCCAATTTTTAAAGCTTCTATACAAAAACTCCTATCAATGTTTAAAACTAATTAATAAAATTTACAGAAAAGTCCTGGGTATAGTAGTTGTGTGATCTTGAGCAAGTTGCCAAATCTGTCTAGTATCTTTATCTATAGAATGAATATGATAATAATTTCTGCACCTCTAGTAACAGATAGTATGGAGTCATGTGGCACATAATAAGTGCTCAACAAATGTTTATTATTGTTATTATTACTCATTTCGACGTGCACTTAGAGACAGCCATGTCAATCAAATGGGGCAAATTTCAATTGTCTTATAGAAATGGCATCAGTTGCTATTTTAAATGCATTTACTTCATTTTTTGCCTTTGGCAACAATCTACCTTTTTTTTATTAATATAGAACAAAGTATTTCTTTTCCAAATCCATGAATTTGAGGAAGTTGGGAGCATGGTATTAGGAAGGTTACGGGCACAAGTTCAGGTGGTTTTACTTGCCGATATACAAGCTTGTGAATTTCCCTGGGGGCTTGGCTTTTTACTGTGGTTTGTGTCATCGACTGAGCTCAACAAGTGTCAGACTGCACTCAAATGGCAGAATTGATTGTTGAAAGTGATTTAAACCTCCTGCTTCTCCTAGGATGATGGCTATTTGTTCAAATTTTGTTCTGTCCTTTTAAACTAGCGTGAAATACCTTTCATCATACAGGCACTAGGTTAGAGATACTGGTATTGAAAAAGACAGTTGTATGTAATTCGAGTTCTACTTTCTTGTGTTAATATCCATGTTGTAAAACTCCTATATATTCTCTTTGATATGAGAGAGAGGAGAGAGAGAGAGAGAGAGAGACAGAGAGAGAGACAGAGAGAGAGAAAGATGAGAGAGAGACTGTATTTATGATGAAATAGTTATCCACTTCACTAGGTGGGTGATAACCAGAAAAGCAAAGTATCAGAATATTGGAAGAAGTGATTTTTGATTCCTAAAATAACCACTGAAAATATAAGTTTTTAGGGGATGGCAACATCTACTTAGATTATCTTTATATTTTTATATACTTAAAATTCAACTGTTAACAGCCTGTATTTCTGCACAGTGTGGATTTAATTGGCTGGAGTAGAAACTGAGGCTAGACTGCTGTAGGAAATCTGCCAATCTGGTAGGGCCCACTGGATGCCATGTGAATGAGAGAGCCTCAGAACACCACTGAAAACCTTCTCCATCCTCCCCCAGTTGGACCATCACACCATCCCTGCCCTGACCCAGGCACTCATCATTTTTCCCACTAACTTCCTAAATGGTTTTGTGGCTTCCATTCAGTTACGTCTCATCACAGCCTTGAGAGTTATGCCCCAAAACCTAAATAAGGGCAATGCTACTTTTCAGATGAAAACAAATCCCTTGTCATAGCCCACTGAGGATGTTAGGATCTGTGTCAAAGCCTTCTTTCTCTCCAGCCTCTTCCTCCAATGCTCACCCAAATCCCTCTATACTCAGTCTCTCCAAATCTCTCAGTGGGCTCCAGAAGACTTGCTCATGCCCTTACCCTGGGATTCCTTTCCTTTCTCCCATCTTTGCAATTTATAAAACTTTTCATCTTTTAAGACTCATCTCAAATATCAAATCCTGGAGTCAAATCCCTGCAGTCCCAGGCATAGTCGCCATTTGTGTTCCCACGGAACTCTGTTAATACCTTTATTTCATCTCTTTACAAGTTTGGTTGTAATTATAGATGTATACACGTTGTTTTACCCAGATTGTGAGAGCAAGTGCCTTTCCTCACTCAGCTTCCACAGCTTAAAAATGGAGATAACATACTTACCTCTCATGACTATTCTTGGATGTAATTGGGCTAATACAGGCCAAGGGTTTGGCTCAGCTCCTGGCACTTTGTGAGTATTCATTCAGTCTAATGGGTATCATTGTCATTGTCACTGCCAGGACTGTAACTTGCATCCCCAGAGAATAGCCCAATCTGTCACTCAAGAGTTATTCAGGAAGGAAGGGAAGGAGAGAAGGAAGGAAGTATCAACACCATAGCACTGTACCAGCTGCCTTAATTGTGTTAGTTATTTGATTCTATCCACAGTTCTGTGAGTGGATGTTATAATCCCTTCTCTTCAGGAAGAAGCCAAAGCTCAGAGAGTTTAAATAACTTATTCAAAGTCACACAGCTAGTCTTGAGAACTGTGTTTGCATCACAGTTCTGAATGATTCCCACACCCATATTCTTTTCTATTGCAACAATGAATGATCCATGGAGCTTGAAAGCAGAGCAGTCCAGGCCTTACCACTTACAAATCGTGTGTACAATATATTTAAGTACAAGGAATAATGTGGATAACTGGGCTACAGAATGGAGCTGGGAAGTACATGTGAGCCCAAATAATTTTAATGATAAATGCAATTATATTTGTTTTAAGGTGAGTCTTGATAGAGAAATATGTGAAAATTTATTTGACACATATTTATTGAGTGTCAAGTGTGTGCCAAGCACATTTTTAGGCCCTGAAACTGCTACACTGAACAGAACTGACAGTTTCTTGTCACTCAGTGCTTTTTGTACAGAAGCATTTAAATAACGAAGCATTATGTTGCTCTCATAGATGGTCTTCAGCACCTTTGATTTTTTATGACAGAAGTCCTGTTATAAAAATTCATAGTCTCTTAGTCCTTGATTAATAAGTGTGTGGTACAATTTACTCTTTGGCTTAACAAATAGTTATTTTTTGCACTTATTTGGCACCATGCTAATGTGGCTAAGTGCTGAGGTTATTTTTTACATTCTACATCCTTTAATGCTCTCATCACAAAGATGGGACAAAGAGATCTTGTCCAAGGGCTAAGAGCATATTTCCTCTTGTTCAAGGGATATGAAAGATGAATAGCTCTGTCCAAATCCTCAGTTACTGATGCTGTTAGTAGGATTTTTGGTTTTGGGGACTTTGGGGATTTTTTTAGAAGATCTGAGTTGTTTAATTACAATGTTTTTCCCCCCCATATGAAATAATTTTAGTTCATTTTAAGAACACTTGCCCTACATGTGCCTTATGTCTTTTTATCCTTAGGCTTGTTGCAGAAAATTTTGTCTCTACCAGAATTTTCTCATTAAGTTTAACATACGTGGATCTGGTATATCAGAACTCAATGGATAGGTTTATTAATAATCACCTACATCAGCTCAGTATTATTTTAGGAAGTAAAAGGTCAGTAAGCAGTTGTTATCTTACCATTTCGTCAATGGACTCTACTCCAAAGATTTAGGTCATTACTCACTGCTTAGAGAATCACTTGAGATATGAAAATTCTTTTTATAGTAATGAAAGAACTCCCACAATTAGCCAGAAGGCAGCCATCTATCTTTTTAAATAGCTCAGCTTGGAGAAGAACAGGATTTCAGGTGATAGTCAATAGATGAATTGTTATGACAGTGATAAAGTCGGTGAAACCAATCTACGTTTTTTGCTTGTAGGAATGTGTGATTGTGTGTGTGTGTGAGAGAGAGAGAGAAAGAGACAGAGTACACACACATACACACACACACACACACGGAGTAAAAAAATACATTTGGAGCAGAGTAGAAATTTATTTCTCTGAATATATGCAGATACAGAAACAAATTCCATAGGAAGTTCTTCATCCATCAGTTCTTTATAATTATCAATATTTGTAAACTCTAAATGAATCTGTTTTTAGCTAATAAAGATATAACAATATTTTGGAAACATTTTATTTTGGCATAATTTCAGATTTATCAAAAAGTTGCAAGAATAGTACAAACTATTCTCAAATACAATTCACCTAGATTCCCCAAATTTTGACATTAATTAACATTTTACATTTGCTTTATATTCTCATTATCTCTCCTCTTCCCCCTTCATCAAGTCGTAAAGGTTAACATCACCAGTAATGGGCGCATAGACATTACATGCCTCCCAATAGTATAGACTGAGAAGGACACACACCACTTTTGGCATTCCCACCAAAAATACAAAACCTGAGCCTAATCAAGAGAAACTCTAGACAAACTCATAGTGAGGGAATATCTTAGTTTATTTCTACTGCTATAACAGAATACCACACATTGGCTAATTTATAATGGAAACAAATGTATTTCTCCGATTTCCAGAGGCTGGGAAGTCCAATATCAAAGTACCAGCATCTGGCTAGTGCCTGCGTGGTGGAAGGCATGGCATGGTGAGAGAGCACACGAGAACAAGACAGACATGTTCCACCTCTCAATACTGTTGCATTGGCGATTGAATTTCCAACACATGAACTTTGAGGGACATGTTTAAACCATAGCATTCTACCCCAGACCCCAAAATTTATGTTCTTCTCAGAAGCAAACTACATACATGCCATCCTAATAGAAGCAAAGTGTTCATTTGTTCCAGCACCAATTCAAAAGTCCAGAGTCTCATCTAAATCAGATATGGGTGAGATTCAAGGCATCCTGAGACAACTCTCTCCAGCTGTGAGCCTATGAAATCAAGTTACCTACTTCTAAAATACAGGGGTGGGATAGGCATAGGACAGACATCCCCATTCGAAAAGGGAGCAATAGGCAAGAAGAAAAAGACAGCTGGTCCCCAGCAAGTCAAAAACCCAAGAGGGAAAACAATGTTAAATCTTAAAAGGCCAGAATAATGTCCTTTGACTCTGTGTCCTGCATCCTGGGTGCACTCGGGTGGGATTGCCATGCCCCTGGGGCTTTGCTAGGCTCAGTCCACTCAGCAGTTCTCACAGGATGGACTATTGTGCCTGCAGCTTTCTCCGGCTGGAGTTGATAGTCCTACAGTTCTGGGGCCTCAGGAGCTTCCCCACTCCCACAGCTCCACTAGGCATTGTCCTAGTGGGGACTCTCTGAGGTGGCTCCATATCTATGACAAGTCTTTGTCTGTTGTCCACCGTATCCTTTAAACTCTAGAAAGAGGCTGTCATGGCCCCACGGTTCTTGCATTCTCCGCGCCTGCAGAATTAGCACCATGTGGATGCTGCCAAGGTTTAGGGACTTGTACTTTCCAGAGCAGTGGGTTGAGCCACACTTGGGCCTGCTTGAGCTATGGCTGGGGTGGCCGAGGGGCTCTGCACTGGAATTCAAGAAGCAGAACCCCAGGGCAATACAGGGCAGCAAAGCTGAGGTCCTGTGGATGCCTCTCTGAAAACCTTGCCCTCAAAGTCCTAGCTTGCCTTGAAGATCTCTTTGGGGTCATTCCCCCATTGTCCTGATGAATCGCACCTGGCGTCCTTCTATCTGTACTTATCCATTTAAAAAGACGGTCACTTGGCCACACCCCTGGTTTGCTCCCCTAAAGATGCCTTTTCATTCTTTACATGGCCAAGCTGTGAATTTTCCAATTTTTTTCATTCTGCTCGCCTTTTAATTTTAAATTTCATCTTTAAGTCATTCCTCTTAAAGAATGACTGTACGTGGCCAAAAGAAGACATGCAGTACCTTGAATGTTTTGCTGCTTAGATATTTCTTCTGCCACATATCCTAGTTCATCACTTTTAAATTGTGCCTTCCATAAACCCTAGGGCATGGCCACAATTCAGCAAAATTCTTTGATGCTTTATAACAAGGATGCCCTTCACTCCAGTTTCCAATATCTGGTTCCTCAGTTCTGTCTGGGACCTCATCAGAATGGCCTTCATCATCCATATTTCTACAAACATTCTGATCATGACCACTTAAGTAATTCCTAAGAAGTTTCAGACTTTTCCTACATTTCTTATCTTCTGAGCCCGTACCGGAATTGCCACGAAATCTCCATTCACAGCCATCTATGCTTTTGCTAGCCAGCTCCTTCAAATTCTTCCAGTGTCTACCTCTTACCCAGTTCAAAAGCTGCTTCCACATTTTCCAGTATTTGTTATAGCAACAGCCCCACTTCTTGGTACCAATCTTTTGTCTTAGTCCATTTTCTGCACCTATAGCAGAATACCCCAGATTGGGTAATTTATAATGAAAATAAATTTCTTTCATTAGGTGAGGGAAAATAAACCTACTTATAAAGAGGCAAGCAAAACTATGTTATGTATTTTAGTTTATTTGCCTCAGTAAGAGTCAGAGTATATCATGACCTATTCCTTAATTACAGGAATAATTCATATAAATAAGTACTCTTAAAATGTGTTAAATCCCAAATGGGAATGCTTAGAAGAGATCTGTGGCAGTGGGAATAAGGAAAGGAACAGAAAATACAGAAGAAGGGATACAAAAAATAAGGCAACAAAAAAAAAGATAATAGAAGGAAAAAGAAACTGTGAAAGATACATTCCCCTAGATTTCCTATAACCAAAATTATAAATCGGTTCAAGAACAGTCTTGATAAGGTCACAAATAATGGATCCATGACATCTTAGTATGACAAGGGGAGTCTAGCTTGCATTTGAGAGCCCCTCGCCATCAGAGTTCTCTGTGGAAGGGATCAGGAAGCAACATACCGCACTGTTGTGACCTCAGTGTCACAGTCCATTAACCAGATGTAATAATAGTCTTTCTAAATATTTCATTGGCGTGCTGGGATTCTTTATTTCAATATTGTTACATGTATAAACATTTTTAATGTATTCAATTCTCCTAGGTTGTAAATGTATAATATGTCACATGAGGTTGGTAAGGGCAAATCCCAAACTGTCACAAATTAAAGGTTAGGCAACAGTCATTATTGGGGAAACATACAAGTCAGGAGTCAGCAACACACAGAGGGGGCCAGAAAGTGCTGGACACAGTATGTTTCTCAACAAACGAAGCCCACCCACTGTTGCTCTCTTGTCTTACAGGGAACATTATCAGTGAGAGAACAGACTACTGGAGGTTCAGTCTGACTGGGTCCGTTACATGTGACTTATTTCCATTTGTCTGGGAAAGCCCACTGCCCACCACCTGAGGACTGTGGAGCTCAACGAAGCTACAACAGTCCCATAAACAGGGAAGTGAAGCCACCAGTCCCTCATTGTCCAGACAAGCCAGAAGGAGTCCCAGGAGCACTTTTGAATAAGTCTGTTTGTTAGGTCACATGTGATAATTACCATATTTTCTTCCAAAAATCCAGTCATAGCACTGTCAAAAGCAGAACCCTGTACTAAATGGACTTTGGGGTTGATACAGTGTAACATTTATGTACTTATGTTCTAAAATATGATGAACACAAACCTACATACTAAGGATTGTTTTGCTCATTGATAACATTTTTTGAAAAGTCAAAATTAATTTTAGTCAATCTCTCACTAGGTTGTTTTCATATAATTTAGCGCAATTCCTATTCTGCGAGTCCTTTTTATTATAAATATTTTGGACACTATGCTATGTTCAATTTATGTAACAGATGTTCACATAGAATCAAGCATACCAAATTTTAGGGAAAAGTGTATTTAAATTTCTTAAAAATAATTTTAAAATTGTATATGACAAGTGTTACAATGAATATAGGGTTCAGATTACTTTAAATTCCTCCTATATCAAACATTTTAGCAGCAATTTAAATAGTATTTCCTCATCCTGTAAAATGTTACTAGACCATACTTTGGCAACACCTCCCTAATTACCAAGTGGAGAATCTGATCTGCTTTCCGTAGGGACTTTAGTCAAAATTAATACCATAGTTATTTGTAAGGGTGGGAAATCTTGTAAACTTATCGGGTGCAGTATCATATCCAACCAGAATTATAATATGCAAGTCCTTTTTATACTTACTCTTGATTTGAAATTGAGCTGTATCAACTATACATAATCCTTGGAATTCTATACTTCTTTTATTGAGTATTCTTATATTTATTTTCCCTTGAAAGGCATAGATGCTTAGAAGCCCTTATTTTTTATAAGAGGCACAGAGGTTTGGAAACCTTATCATTCCCAAACAGCTGACTCTGGAAATGGCAACTCACCAGAGTGACTTGGTTGTTCATGCGCTTGTTTGCACTTCAAAAGGGGGGGAAAAAACACTGTTTGTTTTCTGATATCCAAGAAAATTTTGCATGTGGTTGGATTTGGAGGAGTAATCAAAGTGGAACAACATACATCCAAGCTGAAGCCACTAATCACTCTGGGGGAGTCGTTGATGAGTGGCCCAGATTTTGCAGTATATCCAAAAGGGTAGATTATTTGTTAAACAGAAGCTTCATCAAACATTACCATGGTATGGTTTACGTATGAAAAGCTATATTCTTTACTTAACATTCACAAGTTGCTTATGGATTAATTAGCCCATCTGCCACAACAAATGTGTTCACACATCTTTTGCATGAATTGCTGAAAAATGACTGCTTTTTCTCTATCCACTTAAGATTATGCTATCAATGTAATGGAAAATAATACCTTTTTAGAAACAAGACACTTATTTTTCATATCTCTAAAAATTTGTATATATTTATTACAAGGCATCCCTTGAATATCTGGTTTTTGGGGATATTTGTCTGTGTAGAACTGAATTCATAAGTGCAAGGGTGAGGGGAAGACCTCAGAAAATAGTGTCCTATGGTTAATTTTTCTTTTATTTTCCTATTGTATACTCACTTGTTAGTTCATCTGACTATATATCTTACAGCTTTTTCAAGTTTCACATCATTAAGACCACTCTTTTCACTTTTTTCCAATTCCCACATTAGTTTGTGTGAAGACAACCACATGTCACTATTTATCCTAGAATTTCCATCATCGGCATCTTCCTTTCCTTTTTTCTGAGGTCTCCAATTCTCATAACCTCTTTTTGTATAATGTGTCTGCTTTCTCATTTATCTCAAATCAGGTGGCTTAATCACCATTTCAGAGTCCAGTCTTCCCACTCTGGGACTGCTAGCCTCTTATTAAATATCAATCACATGAATCTTTTCTGTTGTTATCTAGTTAATTCAATGCAACAGAACCAAATCAGTTTGGGCCACAGTTATCAAAATGCCAGATGTAATAGCAATAGATGGAATTACTTCATATGCTACTCGTATTTGTTATGACGCCCTACCCTCTCACTCATTCCATTTAACAACCCCTTTAAAAAAAGTCTCTTTCCCTATAGCATGTTTCAATCAATCTGCCATCCTTCTTGAAATCCTTCTGCATGTAAGCTTCAAACTCGAACCCCATAACCCATGAGTATTTTTTTTAATCTTCCAACTACCTTGCATCTCCTCCCCTCAGTTTTGCCTCCAACCCTCTTTATCCACTTTTTCTCTCCTGAAAATCAAATTCCCTGTACTCCTCTAGCAAAAAGCTTCCCACCTTTTACTGGGCACCAAAACAGGTTGGATCTACACCCTTGACTACCTATTTAAAGTGGGACACCTTTCATAGAGGGCTTTTCTATCTTCAGTCTTATCTCATAAAACAAATAAAACTTATATGTCACCCATACAAAACCAAATTTAAGACAGAGAAGAAATTGTCAGAGGGAGGGAGTAAGGAAAGAGGAGGAGGGAGGGAAAGAATACAGTGCTAAAGAAATAGAATAATAAGGATATGGCAACATGAAATACCAAATACCTTGTTGTTGCTTTAGGAACTAACCACTTGAAAAAATGAAATTTTGCTATTATTTGTTAACTTAATACAAAATATTCCTGTAGGATTAACTTTAGGTATTCTTCCAGTGTTACTCTTCTCTCTAGCTGTAACTGATGATAACTGAGCAAAGCAACTGCCAGAAAATCCCAATTAAGCTATCCTTTTTTTTTTCTTGTGAAAGGCATAATTTATAAAATGGTGACCTTTTGGTTAGCTAACAGTCTGTTGATGAACTTCAAGCGAAGTGAGGAAAAAACACAGTGTTTAGTATCATCAATGCTTACATTTTCTAAGGGATCATGTGGAACCACAGAGCCTTTAAAGGTCATAGACTTCTTACTTTGAGAGATATTAAATAGCTTAAGAAAATAGAGGTCAGCAGCATGATAACCGGAAGAAAAGAGCATTCCCCAATAGAGAAGTAAGATCTCTGAGATTACATTGACTGTCCTTTTTAAAGATTGTATTTGATTGTCCTTAGAGCAAAGAATGAAATTTGCATATAAATGCCATGGTTGTAAATGAATGAATGTACAGGTCAAGAATCAACAGCTATTGATCTTGCTGTATGAACTCTAATATTGTCTGCATATACTAAGTATTACAATAAGAACTAATGATTTCCCAGCCTAAAACACTTTTCAGTAATTTTTATGTTTCTGCATAAATTTTTATACTAGTCTGGATTTTGCAAAAATAATCTTACTGAGCGTATAGGAACACAAAATATATAATCATTATCAGTAGGAAACTCACTTTAAAAAAATTATCCTTGCTCTGAAGATCACTAAAATGAAAAAGCATACTGAATACCAAGGCTAGATTAACACATAGGAAAGGGACCCAGCCACCTTGGGAAAAACATAGATTAATGGCATTTGTCTGTCTACTACATATTGACACACTTTATGGATTAGTAGGAGTTAACAGGGCCAGGCGCGGCGGCTCATGCCTGTAATCCTAGCACTCTGGGAGGCCGAGGTGGGTGGATCGTTTGAGCTCAGGAGTTCGAGACCAGCCTGAGCAAGAGCGAGACCCTATCTCTACTAAAAACAGAAAGAAATTAGCTGGACAACTAAAAATATCTAGAAAAAAATTAGCCAGGCATAGTTGCACATGCCTGTAGTCCCAGTTACTCGGGAGGCTGAGGCACAAGGATCGCTTGAGCCCAGGAGTTTGAGGGTGCTGTGAGGTAGGCTGACGCCACGGCACTCTAGCCCAGGCAACAGAGCTAGACTCTGTCTCAAAAAAAAAAAAAAAAGAGGAGTTAATGTGTAACTGGAAGAAACCTTGGTGACAAATTTTTCCCTTTACCTTCAGATATGGCTTAAGGTTACTTCAGAAAGGGCACCGTCTTATTACATTCTGCCACTATTAGGGGTTACTCTTGATGCAAGGCTTATAGGAAAAGGTAATATGTTGACATAGTTCCAGTGGATGTTAAATAGTTGATAATCGGTTGTGATAAAAGGATAATTCCCAAAGAGCCAGCTTACCTACCACTTGATCATCTTCCGTAGTCTGGAATTTACAAATAATGACCACAGTATGAAACATAGGGGATGATACCATTCAGCATGAGGGGCTAGATCTTAGGTGGTGCTTTTCCATTCTGGGATTTCTTTTATCTGTTGACTACATATCCTCAGGGGAGACAGTGGTAGCCCGGGCCCAAGCACCTGTCACTGGCAGAAGTTCAAGGAATGAATGACTATGTCCATAGGTGTCCCATGTCCACATACTCCCATATGCCCTAAGCCAAACATTCCAAGGTGTGTCACTGAAAATTCACTGATAATTTTTCAAGTTTAGTCCATGGAGAGAAGATTTAGAGAGTGAATACACAGATTAGTGAGTGTGTGCACACTGGTAAGTACCTAGTCAAATCTCCAACTGGGGTTTCTTACTAGTGATCCAAGAACTGAACTGGGACATATTCTGCTAGTGAAGAAACTTAATTGCTCATTTGTTGAAGGCACATTAACTCTTTCAGGGTCCATTGAGTAAATTAGCTCCTCCAGGTCATTAAGCCTGTCTGTACATGACATGATGATTTCTACCTGGCATTGTATCATTTACCCCAGATTGCCCCACACTTGCTGCGAGCACACACATATTCCTTGTCTACTCAGGGAGAGAGAATGTGCTCATTTGAATGTCAGCAATTGTTCTACAACTGCAACTCAGTGACTTCCTTTGCTTCTTTTTAGGCACTCAGGGATCTCTAAGGGTTTGCTGGTGCATAACAGTTATCAGTGCCTCACCAACAGGCGGGCGGTTTAAGTTAGCTGTCTAGAAATGGCATAATTTCAGGGATATTGGGCACAGTATTGCACCACCAAATATCTCTTCATATTTGCAAAACCCAGCATATTAATTCATTTGGGGTAGGAGTCATGAAGCTGTTTCAGGATTCTAGAGTTCTTCACTTAAACACAAATTCCACTAAGAGGCTATGTTATCAGGACTCATTTTAAGAGAGTAAATTGACAACTATTTGAGAATGGACTGTATTGACCCCGAGAGGGTGTTAGGGAAAGTACGCAGGTGTTTTGGGTGCCAGAAAGGTTGGGGAACATTCCTGGCCCTTAGTAGACAGACATGGAGAGTCCCACGAATAATTTTTTTCTCCAAAATGCCAGTGGTTCTGCCTCTGCTGAGAAGCAATGACTGAGGACAAAGAAAAACTTCATCTCTTTCTCTGTATGTCCAGGGCTGCCTTGGAGAATCACAAATTGATATAAATTAAAACAGATGAAGATCCAAAGGGACATAGTATACTCATTCAGAGGTACTTTAGATCAGTGCTTCCTTCATGTGCATATAAATCAGCTGGACCCTTGTTGAACTGCCAATTCTGATTCAATAGGTCTAGGGTAGGGCCAGGGATTCTGCATTTCTGATACTCTCTTAGGTGATGCTGATGCTGCTGGTCTTCGGACCACACTTTGAATAGTGAGGATTTAGGATAAAATGTACGTGAGCAATAACACGATCTTGAGTAAAAAGATGACAGACATGAAGGAAATTTGACAAAATCCTAAAAATTAATTTTAGGCAAATAAGACTGATTAAATATTGAAAATCTCACCAAGAGATTAAGTGATCATTAAAAAAAAAAGCAAGATATACTTAATATTTCTACCCATTTGAAGATTTTGGTGAACATTTTCTGAAGCTGATATGTTATTTACATTTTTAAATCTTTACTAATAATTCTGATGTTTTATTAGTTAATCAACTCCAGATACTTCATAAAGATACAAAAGTCATTGTTTTTCTAATCTTCTGCACGTCCTCATGTTGGTAAAGCGTTCAGTAAATGTCAATGTCTAATTAAATATTCCTTTACAAAATTCATATCAGGGCTGGTTGAAACCTTCCCTCCTCACCTTTTATTAATGTATCATGACAGCCTCTCTGTTCTTTGCTCTGATATGAGCTATGTCTTTATATCTTTGTAGGTCAATGGGAAGGATCTTTCAAAGGCGACCCATGAAGAGGCAGTGGAAGCTTTTCGAAATGCCAAGGAGCCCATTGTGGTGCAGGTGTTAAGGCGAACACCTCTCAGTAGACCAGCCTATGGCACGGTCCCAGAAGTGCAGCTCATGAATGCCAGCACTCAGACAGACATCACCTTCGAACACATCATGGCCCTGGCCAAGCTTCGGCCACCTACCCCTCCAGTGCCAGACATCTGTCCATTTCTGCTCTCAGACAGGTATTTTTCTGTCATTGCTCCCAAAGCCTTGTTTGTTTCCATTTGTCATTTAAAGTAAATGTTGGAAAGAATCAGTCATTCTAGCAGGTTGGCAATTACAGAGACAAGCTCCTAGCTCTGTTTGGAACATGTCTTCACTGTGTCTACGTCCAGTTAGTTCTCAGCTATTCCTGCTAGCTCCCCTCCCTGGCCCACATGGTTCCTTCCACTCTGCAATCATACTTGCTGAGGTGCAATGACAGATTATGGCTCTGTTTAGTTCATCTTCATATGTCCAGCCATCACAAGCCTCATGCTACTCACGAGCACTGGTCAGGGAAATAGCTTTTCTCACCAAAGCTGCCAAAAACCTTATTAAGACTCACGTGGAACTGGCATGTTGGCACTATATTCTCTGTGGGTCACCTCACTCTCCCTCTCTCTCTCTCTCTCTCTTGCTTTTCTCCTCTTTAAAGCTAGGAAATTAATTTAATTAAAGTGCAATTCTCCAAAGAAAGTAATTACCCAATACACTGAGATGTAAACAAAGGGTCCTGGCTGTCAGAGAGTAAGTATAGTGCTATGAAATAAGGAGAAATTCAAAGGAATATTTCCTCCTGATTTTTACCTAATTTAAAGGCAATTAGATTTTTTAAAAATAATCCTACTTGTACAGTTTTGGAAGTATTTTTTGCCCTGTTCATTGTGTTCTGTGAGCTTTTAAGTAAATTTTCAAACATTATTGAGAGTTTGATTTATAAGAGCAATAGTCCCTTTAAACTGCATTTTCACCACCTCCTCTAATCCATTCTCTACTTTGTAAAACACACGTGATCCATGCCATTTCCCTGCCCCTTAGTGGCTCCTGTCAGCCTGTTTCAGTTGTTCACAGGTGTATATCAGAATCACCTGGAAACTTTGAGAAGCAATATCAATGCCTGAATCCCATCTCAAGCCAATTAAATAAGAATTTTTAGAGTAGGACCCAGGCATCAGAATTTTTCAAAAGCCCCCTAGGCAATTGTAATGTGCAGCCAGGTCTTGGAAACCACTCCTAAAGACTTCAAGTTCCAGGAGGACAGGGGCTCTGTTTGCCCTGTGGATTCCTCTATTCATTCATCCATTACCTATTAAATAGACCGCTGTGTAAGGAACAAACTAGATAAGGTAGCCATCCAATAAATATTGTCTTGAGTGAATAACAATAGCTTTTATTAGCTAACTTGACACGTTTTGGGTACTATTGTAAGTATTTGCATTTATTGACTCGTGTGGTCCCCACAATAGCCTTATGAGGGAGTGCATTATATTATCACTCTCCCTATGTCACAGATGAGGAAATGATACAAAGTAACTTGGCCACAGTCACATAGCAAGAAAGGGGCAGGGACAGGCTTCTAGAGCTAAGAAGTTTGACTCTCGTACCCAGTCCCTTAACCAGTGTGCTGTACTGCTCTTCCTAAGGCCTGCAGACTTTAGCTTAGAGATAACCTTTTCTAGCAAACTTCCTAAGGCCACGGTGACTACCATGTGCTGCCACAGCTTCTATGTTTTCTCCTTAATTATTGAATTGTATTAAAATTCCCACTTTTCTGCTTCCCTCAGTTAATAGGGCAAGAATTGGATTTTGTGTACCAACATATTTCTAGCTCTTGGCATAGGTCCTAGCATCTGGTAGGCATTCAATAAATGTTTGTTGAATGAATAAGATGTTCCTCATGGCAGGGCTCCCTTCCAACAACTGACAGACAAGGGAAACACATCAGATGCCCAAATAGCAAACTTCAACATTCCACCAGCCCCTACAGGCTGTGCAGAGCCAGTCCAGATTTAAGCAAGATGTTGCCTGCAATGTTTTTGCTATCTTGGCCCACGCTAGTTAACCTACCCTATGTGAAGCTGACCGTCATAGACAGTAGTGGGAAAAGGCTGGTAGAGTGTTTATATTGACCATAGTATGAGGTTATCAGGATGAGAAAGGGACTAATTTATACACTAACTCCAATTTTCCATAATGTCCACACTGGCAGGGCTTAGAGATTTCACCTGCAACCAACTTGTTTAATTGCATCGAGGCTTTTACACTGACTTTTAGAAATAGAAAAGGCCTTATGCCTTTTGCTGTTAAACTATGCTTAGCCTTCATATGGTATAATGTATAGTCTCTATCGAAACATATAATAATTCGAAGAACACTTTTATAAGTTATTTAAAATATTTCCTGAAAGTTAAAAGATATATAAAAGCCATGTGCACTGCCCAGGGTCCCCTCCTTACCTTTACTTCATCTGCTCTCTCTGTCGTCAGGAATTTTCTACAGGTATTGTGACACTCTGTGGCCTACAGAAGTCCCAAGAGAGTTATCACCATGAACGCTCTTTGTGATGTGTGCCTGTGCCCTTGATCAAGGAGGGAAAGTGTGGGTTGTGAGGCAGAATGGGGAATAAGGGTCTTTAGGAATAGGGGCAATTTGAGTACATTTTAGAGTCTGAAGAATATGTGCTTCTGCAAATGGCTTTTAAAAACCAGTTTGGGGATGTGGATTATGAAATTGGTAGTGCTTTGTTACAAAATACCCTGCTTTGGGCAGACTGCAATCTCAAATGCCACACACCCACGCATGGAGCTAGTCACATTTGGGAGACTGGAAACAGACCAGAAAGTATCCGTAATGCACCAAGGACTGTCGAAGACTTCGCATGAGTCTCTCCACAGGATGCTACTCTGACCATGGGCCCCTACCCTCAGTGTTCTCTCAGAAATAGCAAATGATGGACTCCATGTAGGGAGAGAAAGAACAACAATTGCTCTATCTGAGCTGTAGTTTGTTTAAAGTCTAGATCACTACATGTCTTATGCCAAAGCAGAGAAAACTAAAGCAAAATTCTAGAATCAGTTTTAATCTTGATAACAGCCCTTTTGATCCATTCCTATCATATTGCTACATTCCCCATAGCTGCCATTCTCTTCATCCGATGGAGCATGAATTTTATGAGGACAATGAGTATATTTCCAGCTTGCCTGCTGATGCAGACAGAACAGAGGACTTTGAATATGAGGTAAGATCATTTTCACACCACTTCACATTTCTTCATGAAGTTACAGTTGAGGGGTTTTGCATAACAAAGAAATTAATTTATTGCTGTGAGAAATTTCTTATCTATTATATATCTAGGGTAAGATCTTTCAAATCTTATTTGTTTTAGCTATGTGGCTCTAGTATTTTCAGCATATTGGAAAATATTTTTATAGTATAAGCTTCAAAATCATTTGCTCACATTTTTGTTGCTTTTTATCAATGATATTACAGCTGCTACATTTTTTTCTCTCTTTTTTTATAACCTAAGTGGATTTGTAATAGAATATGGAAAGGAAATTATATTTAAAAGCAAGACTGTGTTTACTAGTTTCATTCATTGTATAGTGTTCCAAATTTAATTGATAAACTAAATTTTATTATATGAGTTATATTCTGCTTCACAAATTCAGTATTCTCTTTGGGACGCAGGTATGGATTCTAAAGAGCAGTTTCACAGACTTTCTAGAAATAATGATGGCCTCATGCCCTTCGTTGTTAAACTCTGTTTAGCCTCCACGTGGTGTAACATTAGAGTATCTGTCCTGTGATACATAACAATTCAAAAAGTCCATCTATTAATTATTTAAAAGCTTTCACAAAAGTTAAAGAATTTATCCTATATTTCCTCTGCTTCTGCAGTCTATAAATCTTTGAAAGGTTTCCCACTCCTCTGACATTTGGAAATGAAATAGATTGAGGAAGTAAAGAAGCTTTGGTAAACAGGCAGAGAACCCATGATTATCTGCCCTTTTAATGCTTCAGATGATGTCATACAAGTTCAGCAAAGTGTTCTTTTCTACTTACAACCAGGAAATCCTGAAGTCTCTTCCCTTAGGAGGATCTGAAATCAAATAAGGCTGATTCAGTGAAGCTCACCTAAAGCAAATAGACGTTTATTTGAAATCTTCCGCCCACAAAAGTCATTGCTGGGGATTACAGAAATCATTATTTCTTTGCAGCCAGAATGCCAGAATGGCAAAGGATATGAAATAACACCTAGTAACTGAGTAGATGGTTTTGTCGTTGTTGTTGTTCATGTTAATTTTTTATCTCCTCCTCTCCGTTAAGTTGATTGAAAAGTTGTATTCTATAAATCCATGCAAGGACTGGCATGCACTGCAATATCCATTAAGTTCTATCTATTCATGCAAAATAAATTACAAAATTGAGTCACTTATCCAAACAATTCAAGATTAAACGGTCTTTCTTTCAGTTAATGAATACTTTGGGTTTGGGGACTAGAATTATCTAGATCACTTCAGCTTTTCATTTAGTGCCTTAAAGCTGTATTAAAATGAGTCGGTGTGCTGGGTAAGGGTATTGGAGGAACACTTGTTTAAGCTAGGCAGGTTAACAGTAAAAATCCTTTTAATTAATTAGCATGTCATTGCAATATTACAGTACAGACAAATTTCTTTACATTTCTATGGGGCTTACTGTAGCTGAACCACGTCTTCTTTTTTGACCGCTATTGGTCTCTAGTAGAAGCCGCATCAGGATGAGGACAGTGGTGAATGCTCAGACAAGCTCTCTGTAGCCTGTAATCTCGACTAATCACAGCATCATAGTCATTAATTTGTGTCAGCTGTAATTCTGTTGCCAAAGGCCCCTTTCTGAGTGATTGAAATAAAGAGTGTTCCTGTGAAATTTAAATAAGAAGGGAGTTGCCATGACAGTCTTCAATCATGAGAAAGGATGCATTTGAGAACAACATGCATGGTGAAGGGGCGCGGTAGAGGCGTGGGGGAATACTTAAGGAAAAGTTACCAAATTTAAGAAAGAACAATGCTTGTGCCCAGTACATCTCAGTCCAATACAGTTACGTGATATACACGTGGAGTGGCACACACCATCCCTCATGGCTGCATCAGATGAGATTGTAAAATCTAGCCAGTGTGCTGCTGTCACCAGAGCTTATGGTGGACACCACATTCAGTGGGGAGATTTAGAAATGCTAATCTTGTCTTTATGTTCTGCACCTTTACTATTGCACCTAGAAACAGACTGATCTAGGGCTTCTAGACCAGCCAAGATAACCCCACATCCTCTAGGAGCTTCACCATAATAACCCTGTAGCTCTGGGAATGGGATGTGCAAGCATCTTCAGGAAGGACCAGTTTTGTGCCACTTAGAGAATATTACAGGAAACTAAGGTCTAATGGCCAAAGAGAGGGCTTCAGCTTAGAAAGAGATACTTATTCCTCCGCAACCTAAACATGAACACACATCACCCAGGCTATCAAGGAAATAGAAGACTCCTTTTACATCTGCTTTCATTCCTTTGCACCATAAGTATTTAATAAGTACTTAAAATGTACCAGGCACTTATCTAAGTACAGGGTTATGAAGTGCCTGCCCTAGTGGAGCTTAACTTGTAAGGGAGGGAGGTGGAGGATAAACAAACCAGTAAAGACATATTCTATTTGATGGTGGTAAGTGCTAATGGAGAACAGGAGGAGTGGCATTGGGGCAGGATGTTGCTGTCTTATACAGGGTGGGCAGGGAAGTCTTCTCTCCTAAAGGACCTAAGAAAGGTGAGAGATCTAGCCACATGAAAGGAGCTTTTCAGAAAGAAGGGACGTACAAAGGGCCTGAGGCAGGAGCCTGTTGGTGTGCTCCGGGGACAGCAAAGAGGCCAGTGTGCTCCTGTAGCAGGGGCCAGGGGTGAGTGGGAGGAGGTGATGTTGGAGTGAGGAGGGCACGTCTTCAGGAGCCTTTGGCTCTGACTATGTGATGAAAAGTTGCTGGAGCAGAGGAGAGTCATGCTCTGACTCTGTAACAGAATCACTTGGGCTTCTGGGCAGAGACTGACAGAGGGAAGCAAAGTTACAGCAGGGCAGGCAGCTGAGAGGGACAGGGGGATTGGACCTGGACAGTGATGGCAGACAGGGTGAGACATAGTCTGGAGGGACGGCATCCACTCCAGCGCAGAGGGCTGCTCCTAAATATCCACAGCTTTAATATAGCTTGTGCTATGGCAATTTTCTTCTGACTTCTTAAAAGCAAAATATCATGGATTAGAGTGAAGCACAGCTTCTGGCATCCACTGGAACAAGAATAATAAATCTACACTTTAAAAGACAGAACTTACAGTGTGCAGATGGCATTTCTGAACTTGCTAAAATGTAAACTATGCAACTATTTAGGGGCCTTTTTAAAGACTTACTTACTATTGATTCAGTGAACCAAAGCTGATCTGTCTATCTTGTGAATACATATTTAGGGACTTCTGACACATGGATTATTAACCCAATAGACCAAAATAGATCTGATTATCTTGTAAATACATATTTAGGGACTTTTTAACATGCAGATTATTGCATTGATAAACCATTACAGCTCCCTTCAGAGCCATGATGGACAGCAAATGCTTCTTAGGAGATATTATAGTCAATGTGTCAATGTTATGGTGACTCTGGTGTGTTAGGGACCTCTATGAAATTTTAATGACACCCATATCTCACCATGACCTATCATCACTTT
Organism: Propithecus coquereli; assembly: GCF_000956105.1. Taxonomy (NCBI): domain Eukaryota; kingdom Metazoa; phylum Chordata; class Mammalia; order Primates; family Indriidae; genus Propithecus; species Propithecus coquereli. The sequence goes on along the minus strand of NW_012137191.1, from coordinate 6,629,372 downwards.
TCCTAAGAAAAATATTTGACCGGGTTTAAAATTTCCCCACAGTGCTTCAAAAAAGTCTCAGAGGACCCGTCTACATTAAAAGACTCACAGCTTGAAATTTGTTCTCTTTAAAAAATGATGGCACTTGTTCTCTAATTAAAAATGATAAATGAGTTTAATTTTGTTTTTGAGGAAAAAAATAAAAGTGTAAAAATTTAAACAATGCACCCATCATAAGAGTCAGGGTGCTCCATGCCATTTGGAATTTCACTAAAGATTAAGCTTCTCCTCTTCTTTATTTTCAATTTTGTTCATTTTTTTTTCCTAGAGCCAGCTAAAGGTTGAAATAAATCATAAATAGCCCTTAGCAAGTCAGAGGCAGACCTCAAACCCAGCCTCTACCAGAAATAATTTAAAGGGAAAGGCTTCGAGAAACATAGAACTCTTTTGCCCAACTCCTAATAAAGATATGTTTGCTACCGCCTGAGTGCAAGGAAGATGTTGAATTTTCTGCAGCCTTTGCCATTAACTCTTGAAAGTCACTGCTGACATAGGAGACAAAAACAAATAAGTGCAAAATTTTGATGGTATAAAACATCAGGTTAGCCAAGACAAACAAATAACTTAAGCAACATTTCTGTGCCTGTAGATTTTCATCACTTAGAAATGCTACTTGAAATCATTTTTACTTTTCCCCCTAAGATCAGGCTGAAGAAACCTATACAAAAGCCTGAATTAAGTACCCTTTATGTATTCGATGTTGTAAAAGGTAAGCAAAAAAAAAAAAAAATTAGAAGTATGTGAAGAGATATTAAAGGTGGAAAGGAGAGAGCAAATATGTGTCAGAGTTCTATGTACATGTTAACTGAAAACCAAACTTGGGCCAGTGTCTATAAACAGGAGTGAGCATTTAGCATGTTAATTAGCTTCCTCTTGGCAACCCTTATGCAAAGCATCAGTAAACCCTGTGCTGTGCCTGCGGGAGAAGTGTCATTTTGCAAAAAGTATTTCCTGGAGCTGGCTCCCTCCCAATATGTGTAAAATATTTGTGAAAATTTAAGTGTATGTAATTTCTCTTTTACATAAAGAAAAGAGAGTCATGAATCAAGGAGATTTTCGTTCAAAAATTAACAAGATGAGGGTACTTATTAACTAGATTCCAGTTATATTTTTTTTAGGAACTTCATGATTTGTGAAGTCAACTTTGAGAAAAATCTTTCTAGTATGTATATGTAGAGCTACATGGATCTTTCTACTAGACCCTTGTTTATGGTTACTTCTCATTGCCTGCTTCGTCGTGGGTGCCCAGTCAATATTTAATGAAGGAATAAATGCGGGTTCCCACGGCTGTCTGTGTGGGCCCACAGTGTGCCAGGGCATGTGCTGGGCTCTCCTGGTGATGTGAAGATAATTAGAAGTGGTCACTTCTGTTAAGAAAGATAATCTATTTAGAAGAAAATGGTAAGTCCCTAAATAACTATAACCTGGGGCATGCTCTAAAGGACAGAAAATATTTACAGAATGTGATATGGGGGTTCAGTGGTGGGAAAGATGGCATCACACAACAGGTGGGCATCCTGGAATGCCTCTGAAGGAGTGATGCTTGCAGCTCTCTTTGAACAATAGCAGAGATTGCCAGAAAAGCGTCTAGAGGCAGAGAGGCCAATGAGCAAAAGCACAAAGGGAGAAAAGCACACATCTGAGGATCGTGCTGGGGAGTTTGATCCCAAGATGCCTGGAGAGGTAGGGTGGTGACAGAAAACAAAGCACCTGCAATGCCAGGCAGAGGATTTTACAGTTAATTCAAGGAACAGATCATACAAGGAGATAAATAGGGAGTGATCCAATGGGAGGTACACTTGAGGAGGTTTGGTCTGGCAGTGGTGAATAGGATGGCCTGCAGAGACGAGGGACTGGACACAGGAGACCAAAAACTAGCCTAAAACTAGCCTCGACACAGAGCAACGCTAGAAACAAAGAAGAGGCAGTGGTGATACAAAGGAGAAATGTGCCACAGAGAGTCTGGAAATGCAAGCCCCGACATAAGACAGCTGACTGGTTTGGCGTCCATGTTTAAGATTTTAATCTGATACATTTGAGAAAATGGTGATGTCATTAACAGCACCTCAGTGAACCAGCTCCAGACTGACAGAATACCATCTTGTCTTTAATGTTCAAGTAATAAAAATATTTTCACACTTCATCTAGATCAGTTTTCAATTCAGTAAATTTCCCAAAGGAAGGACACTTATGAAGGTGATTTTTTTTAAATGGATGATTTTATGACCCCAGGAGTAAGTGGTATAAAATTATTTTAGATATTTCATTAATAATTCTAAAATGTAACTAATAAGCGGAAAAAAAGAACTGGTGAAAGACAAAGAAAGCATCCAGTGAGTTAAAAAATTCTGAATAGTCTAGCCTTTCACACACTTATACACTATTTCCTCTTTTCTCTGCAAACCACCACAACACACGGATAATATTTAGTCTCTTTATCAAATATGTTCACATCCAAACGTGTTCCTTCCATCATTGGTTTTCAAACTTTTTGATAGGTTCATCTCTCTGAATTTCAGAGATCATCAGAGTCAATTGGCTAGTGGGGGTGCTCAGTTCCCCATCTGTTGTAGGGGTTCACACCTATGCTGAATGATCCCTTGGTGAAGAAGTTATAAAGTGGGTACAAGGGTAGACTAGTGAACACGTCAAATTTATATCAAGTATGAGATTCAATGATTTTATGCAATGATGACCAGTAGAGATAAATTTTCATGGAGACCATAAACTTTCCTAGCTCATCACTTATTTCTCCTTGTTCTTCATCATTTTGGCCTTTTCCTTAGAAGTGTTTAACTAAAACAAAAACGGCATTAAGATTAAAACCCATGACTCAACGAACAAATGCCTGCTGGAAAGAGAGGGGGCATTTATTGTAACCACATAGTGGTCTCAGGTTCTTCTCCAATCCCCTTGCACAGAAAGGAGGCAAGGGACTAAACTCCTCATAAGCTAGTCTGTGCCGTGGGACACAGTGGGCCCTTGGCAGCATTTCTGTGCATGATGAATGAATAAATTATTGACCATTACTCTCACTGTTCTTATTTTATAAGTCTGAAAACAAGTACAGTGTGTTAAATCAGGGAAAAGGAGAAGGCAGCTGACAGGAGCATAGCAATTCAAAATAAAGTGTGAAAGTATTTTTCTCATAATATTTTAATTAATCTTGTAGTTAGAGTAAATGGATTTAGGCATATACTTGTGCCAGATTGTAAAGGAAAAAAAAATCGAGGTTTTTTTTTTTTGTTGCTATTTTAATGAGGACTATGTGTGTGTTTTACCACAAATGTGTAAACTGGTGATCCTGGTATAGACATGCTAATTTATGTAAATAAAGAATGACTGAGTTCAGTTCTGTTAGGATAACCATATATCCTGGTTTGCTCTGAAAGGTCTTGGTGTATGCCTCATGTTCCAGTGTAATTATGAATAGTACATTCATTCACTTTCAAAAATATCCTACTTGGGCAGCACATTGTGTGGTTGTCCTAGTTTTTATACTTTTTAAATCTCAATCAAGGCCAATGCTTTGTAATCACATGTTAACTAATCCTAATATTCCAAGTAGAAATGACCCAGAATTTCTTAATTTGAATATTAATGTTTATTAAATTGAATGATTTCCCTAAATTGTGAGATGCTGTTTTTTAAAAAAAATCTTCCTTAAGAAGTGACTAGAAAGAAAATGCCACAAAGTTGGGAACAGTTATCAAAGTTATTGTAATTCTTTTAGATTTCTTACTGAAAGAAATGAGATTAGTATTGCTGTTAATTTGTTCATGTAATTTCATAAAACAAACATGGAGCAAATCTGTCTTTCACCTCAGTGATTATAACAACACTAAACCTTATTTCATAAGAAAACAATGAAAAGCAAATTGAACTTTCCAAGTTGGTTATTAAACAAGGTAACCATGGACACATTTATTTTACTAGGAATCTAGATATAAAATGAAGATTCTTTACACTACATATATGAATTTTATGAAAATGTCGACATTCAATTTTTGTTTGAAGATACTTATGATACACATTCAGAGGATTTCCTTGCATTACTTAAAGGTGTTTGTTAAAGGTTGTGTTTAAAGTGCATATTTGCATATGAAATCATATTTTCCCAGTGACTTCGATTCTGTTTTCAAAGAAGTGTTTTTATAGTGGCAGAAAAAGGAGAGCTGTTTTTTCCAACATAAAGCAAATTGCATGTAAGGATTCCAGTGTTCCTTTCAGAGTCAATATAATAGAGTGGAAGGAAACCAAACAAAGAGTCCAGTTCCAATTCTAGCTTCATCTCTTCAATGGACCACTTAACCTCTTGAATCCCAGTATCCTCACATATGAGCTCCATAGGGACAACCAGTGCTCATTATGGAGTGATTGGTCAGCATCTAGTTCTCAGATATAGCTCACCTAAGAAAAGTGAGACAAATGCATGATCAAATCCTTAAAAATTTTTACAAATATTTTAACATCTCAAATATATCAAGTCATATTTTTGGGTTTTCATAGAAAGAGCACACACGGTCATGTAACTTCACCTTAGTCTGTGTCTAGTACCATATTGTACCAACGGGTAGCAAGTAGCACACCTTTCAATATTATCTCAGACTTTGGCTTTAGTGTTCACGTAAAACACAAATTACCAAGTTAAATCATATACATTTGCCAGTTTGAAATGGAGGATACAGCCTGTACAAACTAGAAAATAAGTTATTTTATTTAAATACAGTACATATTTGTCTTTTTAATTTGAAAAATACAGAAAATAATCCTAGTTTGAATTTTTTTTCACCATATTATATTGTCTCTGAAATGAATGAATGGAATCCTTAAAGGCAATATGTTTTATATTGGGATGACAATTCTCCTTCTTCTCCTTAAGGGCATAAGCTATTGGTAATGCTCTGGTTTGTGGTTACATGTTGAGTTTACCAGTATTCACCATGTATTAAGTAATTCAATCTAATATAATCAAAGACAAATAAAAAAGAACCAGTACAGACGGTATGTCATAAGCCAAGGATTATGGCAAATCTGATCTATGCATTTGAGGTCCAAGATAAAATTATTAACTATTATCATCTGCAATTGTACCACTGCAATTGTACCACATGAGATAACCACAGTTAACATTTTGTGTTTCCCTCTTTTATGTACATCGTATTTATATAAGTGCAATTTTATCATTTTGTTGGATATTTACATTTTTTCCAGTTTTGTAAACTATCAAGAGCTATAGTGAACTGCTTTATACATGGGTCTTTATCTACATTTCAGAATTATCTCCATAAGAAACATTTTCCAAAGTAAAATTGTTGTGTCAATGCATATGAATAGTTTTCAGTTTCCTTTTTTTCCTTGTTGTTGAGACAGAGTCTTACTCTGGTCGCCCGGGGTAGAGTGCAGTGGTATCATCATAGCTTATTGCAGCCTCCAACTCCTGAGCAAAAGTGATCCTCTTGCCTCAGCCTTGAGAGTAGCTGGGACTACAGGCATGAGCCACCATGCCCAGCTGAGTTTTTGTTGTTGTTTTTTTTTCTTTTTGGTAGAGATGGGGTCTCACTCTTGCTCAGGCTGGTTCCGAACTCCTGATCTCAAGCAGATCTCCCGCCTCCGCCTCCCAGAGTGCTAGATTTCCAGACATGAGCCACTGCACCTGGCCAGTATGAATAGCTTTTAACACTTTAGAGAAATATGTATTGACAAATTGCTTTCCAAAAAAATGTTTCATTAATTTATATTGTCACAGGCAATGTTAGTCTCACTAGTATTCAGTGGTCTTATTTCCTTTATTATCATATAATCTTTATCTAAAACATATTTTAAAAGGTACTCAGAGTAAATACCTAGTTTATGGGTATAACATAGTTCCATCAATTTAGTCAATTGGCTTAATATTATAATTAATATTTAATGTATACCTACTTCCATATCAGCTGTATATTCAAATATAGATCTGCAAGCCTAAGGTTGAACAAAAGAGATTCAAGTTTTCAAAGTTTAAAGACATGTTAAATAAAAGCAGGAATTATCTCCTAAATTAAATGTACTTCTTCCCCAAATCTGCTCTCTCTTCCAGCCCCTGGCTTGTTTAACAGCCCCATCATGTGCACAATTATAAGAGTTACCACTGAGTATTGACTGTGTTGCCAGGCTCTCAGCTAGGGGCTTTAGAGACCACCTCTAATCCTTAAAACAAACTTACTTTCTAGGTAAAGTGGCACAGACCAGAAAGCTGGAAGTAGCCCTAATTCCTTTCTGCTCCTCACCTCCAACAGCTATGAAATCCTCTCAGTTCAGCCTGGTGCAGCATTACTGGCTAGCCCTCCCCGCCATTCCTCCAGGGCACTAGCCTTCTCACTGGTCTCTGCTCTTAGTCTCTGCCACCATCCTCTTGTTCCTACTAGGAGCAAGTAAGTCCCCCCTCTGCTGAGAACTCTTCAAAGATTCTCCATTGCTTCTAACAGTGCTCCTCGCTTTTTCGTAGAGGAGTAAGGAGAAACTGGAGGTCGTAGCTCACAGAATCTGGGTAGACAGCCTGAAGCACAAATTTATGTAGATTTTGTGTTTCAGTTTTTAGAGTGATGTAAAATTTACATTTACCTCTTAGAAGATGCGTCGTGGTTTAATAAAAGTAAATTTCAAAATTTTCACCAATTCAATTTTATCTTCCCACCCCTACTTCCACGAATTGATATCAGGAAGATGCATTGTATTTAAGCTATGGCTTTGTGGACCCCCTGACATTCCAGTTTGGAAAACCCAGACCTATATAATGAAATGTAAACTCCATAACATACGAGGATCTTCCCATCTGCCTCTCTGTGCTAACCTCCCACTAATCCAATGTGCCATAGGATGCTATGCTACTGCCATACAAACTGCTTGCAATTCCCCAAGCCAGACTTTGCCTTGGTTTCCTTTCAGTTTTTGTTTTGCTTTCCCTGGAATATCCCCTTTTCTCTTCCTCTACCCTGTTGCCATCTTTTGTCTTTAGAGCCACCACTCATACTACTGACTTTGGGATGGAGGTAGAAATAAAAACACAAAGACAAAAATGGTTTTTGAACAGTTAAATATTTGAAAAACAAAAGATATTGTTACACTTATCCACTTGCAGAAGCACTGGGTCATGATTTCTGACCTCTGAACCTTCCTCCACTTGCTGTACTGTGTGATTATTTTTTGTTCTTACTTTGGGATCCCCCAAAAGTCTCTGACCTTCTTCAGCATGAGGGACCTTGCCTCATGGATCCCTCTCTTCCCAGTACCAAGCACATGATACAATGATTGAAGCAATGACTAAATCTTAAATATACTTGCAGACTAGCAAATCTAAGCTATAAATCTTTAAGGGAATTTAGATTGGAACTCTTTAGATATACTTCTCACTTTTTCAGAAAGTTGTTTTCTTTTTCAAATTAAATATGAGGGGAAATATTATATTTTTTCTAGTTTAAATTTGAAATTATGATTTTCGGTTCCTGCAAACATGCCTAAAACTATCTCACACACATACACACAGACATACACACACACACACACATACACACACACACACACACACACACACACACTCACAAAGCCTCTGACTCTGCCTCTTTATTTGCTAGTGGGATATTTAAACTGTGGTGATGGAACAAATAAATCCTTTGGCCAATTTTACACCCAGAGAAAGATGTCAACTGCAATAATGATGTTTACAAGTGAATCACTGGACAGTAATAATTTGAAATACAACAACAGAAAATCTACATCTGTAGTCATCATAAATGAAACCGATTAGGTGAGTGTGAACATGAGGCACAACATTACTAATCCCTTGGACTGAACTGTGATATGGCACTTCCATATGTCAGCAGGTTTTAAATGACCAGATTTCATTACTTAGGGCAGGACATTTAAGGTAGTATATATTTGCATTTTGTGGAAACGGAAGTTGTTATAGATGCCACTGTTTTGGAACCCAAACTTAATAATAAATTGGAGTTCTACAGCAGAAATTATTCATCAGACAAAGTTAAAATTGAACAGTCTTTAAAATACCCCTTTGCCTGTGCTTTCATTCCATTGTTCTTGCCATCGTATAGATATTCTCTTTTCATATTTCATTTCTGTTTGTTTTTCAGTAGCAAAGTGTTCGAAGTTAAATCTAGAACTCTTTTCTTTGTTCTGTAAAACACATTGAAACCATTTGCTCTTTTTGCTTTCCTGAGAAGATGAGATTTTTAAAGTCACAGATTCCTCCCAGTAGGAAGTGAAGGATTCTCTAAGAAGTATTAACCAAGGAGGAATTTACTATAGAAAGCTTGTTAGAGGAGAGAGAGAGAGAGAGAGAGATGCTTTTAAAAGGAGAACTATAAGATGAATAGAGCTGTCCTTTCAAATATAAAAGGATTATTAGTAATCAAGGCATAATAAGAGATAATAGAGTAGGATTTTAAAATAAAAAATGGATAAACACATTTGGATAAAAAACAATTAAGTGGTGTTTGGACAGAAGAGATTTAAAGAGGACTTTGATGTAGTGGAATATGAACCATAAGAAGGCTATAGAAGCACATTTGATTTACCTGACAAAGGAAATGAAATCTCAGCTAGTTAATGGCAAATGCTGGACAAGAATTTCTTCTTTCTCTTAGGAAAAGACTTTTTATGATTTTAAAAGTAATAGATGCTCATTATTGGTATTTTATTATTCAAATTTCCCTTTGGCATGCAATCGAGTATGTGTTCTTTTCTAGAGTGTATAATTGTCAAGAGTATATAATATTTCACCTTCTTTTTATAAATAGATTAAAATTAATACATCCTGTGAAGTGTGATTACCTGTGGTTTATCTTACAGGAGAGGTCTAAAACTCCTGAATAGCCACTGGAAGGATAGTGTGTTTCTAAGGGGATGTTTATGAGTAACTAGAGGATCCACTCACAGCTGTTGAGCCTCTTTACAGCCGGGAAGTTCATAATCCTTAAAGAATTTTTCCTTCCTTTGACTTGTACATGGCTATCTGCCAAATAAAGACAGTCGTGAATCCTTTTGAGCAAAAGTTGTAAATATACTGTAAGAACATGTGAGCAATGTAGCTGGGAAATTCAAAAGATACCATTAAGTGTTTTTAGTTAGGAAAGATTTAATCTCTTCCTGTCTGGTACACACAGAAATGAATAAAATCTCCTCCTCCAAATTGAAAGTGGAAGGGACTCCAAACTTCTCTTTCTCTCCTTTAGCTAACCCAGATGACCAGCAGAGTTTCCATTACTTACTTTCTTCTGTGTTAATTGGAAGGTCTAAATTTTCCAAATGATGTGCTTTGGGATTCGCCCACCTTAAAATGATCTTTAGTAATGCAGTCTCATGCAGCATAACCTACTGTAGGATGGGGAAACAAATTTACAGACCTAGAGTAATTCATATAGGTGGCAGCACCTGTGCATATTCAATTAATTTTACTATCTAACTCTCAGGAGTTATTTCTTGGGAGGAAATGCTTTACCGTCATCCCCACTGCAAAGCCAGATTAGCCGTGTTATATGTAGGTTCTATTCTTTATGTCTGCCAAAAGCAGAGAAAGCCATATGTTCTCCCAGGTGTGGAGAAATTGTTTTTAGGGTCATTTCCTGTCACTTTCCTTAATAGTCTTGAATGCAAGCATAACTATATAGTAACAAAGTATAGGCTTTTGTAATATCGTAATTAAAAGTGATCAATATCTGAATCAGATCAGTCATATGGAATAGATTCTAGATTTTCTAACACCCAAATTATTTTATTCATATTTCAACTGTTTGAAATAAATTTCTCTCATTAAGTCTTCATTAAAAATAAACTACCTGTTAATTTTGAAGACAACTTTTCAAAATTTTTATTTCCAAAAAACTAAACATCTAACTGTATCATTCTTATTAGTGGAGAAATTATATTTAGGTATATTTGGAATCAGCCTGAAGTGGGCTCAAATCAGACTCCACTGTTTAGTACCATGTGATTGCTTTGAACCTCAGGTTCCACATCTGTGAAAAGAGATAATATTAATCAGATATATGTCTTACTATTAATTGAGATAACATATGTGAACACGTAGTATAGTGGCTGGCACGTACATGGTAGGTATATATATATTTAGGTATATGCCATCATTTCATGGCCCCAAATGAAGAACAGCTTCCAGTTTTCCCACTTAGGTGAAGTGTTCCTCTCAATGTGGATGCTTATGACTGAGATGAAAAATGCTAGAGAAGATGCATAGCTATGGGTTTACTTGTGGACAATTTGAGACATGGAAACATCCAGGTAGAAATTTCTAGAAAGTAGATGGACACATAAAAGGAGAGCTGAGGATAGTGGAGCTCACTGGAGTTGGAGAGTGAAGAATGTTAGCATGTAGGTATTACAAGAGTTGGAGCCTGTGACTTCACACATTGCTCATCAAATATTTATTAAGCACCTAGATCACATTAGAGACTGTCTCAGGCACAAGGAATGCAGGGACAAACAACACAATGCTACTGCACTTCTGGAATTTATATTAAAATGGGGAAGAAGACAATAAAAATTTTCTTCAAAAAGTAAGAAAATCTCAGACGAAGGTATTAGGTGTTAGAAAGAAAATAGCGTGAAATGCCAGCATATTGCAAGTGCTGACAGAGTGGCCAAAGAAAGTCTCTCTGAAAGTTAAAAACTAAAGGACAAGAAAGAGTCACCCATGAAAAGATCTGAAGGAATAATAATAATCAACAGCAACTATCCCTTGCTCTAAAGTAGTGGTGTATACTGACTCATTTATTCATTTCAATTTTAAGCCACTTTATAGAGGTAAGATTGACAAAAAAATATGTGCATATTTAATATATGCAACTTGACGGATTTGGAGATAAGTATACACCCATGAAACCATCCCTACTGTCTGTGCCATAAACATATTCAATAAAGTTGGAGGGGAGGAGGAGCCAAGATGGTGGACAAGAAAAGCTACCAGTCAGAGTGTCTCTGCAAAAAAGACAGATTTTAGAAGAAAGTGAAAAAAATAAACTAGCAAAAAAACATAGATAGGGTGAGAGTCGGAAGGAAGGGTGCCTGAAACTACAGGAGACTCCACGGGAAGACGTTGCGGAGGAGAACTGGAAGGAGAAAAGTCCCTGAGAGAGTTGGAGACCAGCGACAAGGGTAGGTGGAGCAGATAACTTTCCCCTCCCTTGCATCACAGACTGCTGGTGGGCTCCTGAGTGATTGGAGAGACCTGCCGACACCTGCCCAAAGACAGCTGCCGCCAGTGAGCGGTGGCCTCTTGCGCACACGGCACAAAGCTCCCAGCTCCCTCAGGGCACCTCCTCGCATACACACCCGAGCCTATTGGCAGATGACATATTGCTCCATTCTCTCCTTCCCCTTCCCTACCCGTGGGTGCCCAGAGAGACAATTTAGCCATCACATGAAGGCATCTCCAAGGAACAGGACATTTCCTTTTGGGGCCCTACAGCAGAGTGAGGGCTACTCAGACTGCAAGCTCCCTACCCACCAACCCTCCCAGGTGCTGCTTACCTGGGGATTCCAGGAGAGTGGGGCAAATCCCAAAGTGGAGTGAAATAGATCCAGCTTGAGCGCCCTGTAGGTGATTCAAGACCAGCACCCCTCCCCCTGGCAGGGTCAGGGATTGATCTCCAGGGCCCAGGGGACAGGCCTGCAGACCAGACCCCATACACCCAGATGAGAATCGCACTGCCCTGGGGCACAGAAGGGAGATCTTTGAAAGAGCCTACTGAAGAGTGTGTGCCTTCAGGGACAGATTAGCATGCCTAAGCAGCAACCTTCCTCCAAAAAGAGGGCTATGTACCCAGCTCAGGCTGCAATCCTGGGTAGGGAACCTCCCAGCCCATGTCACAACCAGGGAAGATCCATCAGCCTGAGGTCCTACTTGCTGGCAGAGGCCTGGGAGAGGCCACGGAAAGGGAGAGGGTGGAGAGGAGCGAGATCTGCTCCAGAGTGCGGGTCTCGGACAGCCCCACCTCCCAAGCCCAGACTTTCAGCTGAGTGGAGCCATTTCAGCCCCTCCCAGCAGCTTTTCACAGAAGCAAAGAACAGACCTTTGACCCCTGCTAACAGCAGCTGTGGAGCCTGAGGGCAGGCTTACCCAACCCAGCCCCACCCAGACTCACTCCCGGACCTGCCCCCACTGAGGTGGAGAATAAGGGCACACCTGGAAATCCCAGGGCCCCACCCACCACCCGAGGCACAAGAGGGCATCTTTAGAGGAACAAGAGCTGGCTACAGGACCCAAAAACAGCACTGTAGCTCTCTCCTCCCAGCAAGTGCCACCTACTGACAGAGAGGTCATCCTGCACACCCTTTTACTGCATCTACTGATTCATCATAAAGGGTGTGGTCGAATCTCACCCACAAACACCACCTACTGGCTCAGAGACTAAACAGGACATGTCATTATACAAACAAAAATCTAAAGGCAATAAGGAACAACTGATCCAGATGGGAAGGAACCAGCAAAAGAACTCTGGAAGTATGAAAAATCAAACCAAAAGCACACCCCCAAAGAGGAACAACAGCTCCCTAGCAATTGACATTAACCAAACTCAGAACACTAAAATGACAGAAGAATTTCAAACATAGATTGTAAGAAAACTGAATGATATGCAAGAAAAAATGGATGACCAACACAAAGAAACTATAAAAAAAATCCAGGACTTGGAAGAAAAATTCACTAAAGAAATTGAAATATTAAAGAAAAATCAAACCGATCTCCTGGAAATGAAGGACTTATTCAGAGAACTACAAAACACAGTGGAAAGCCTCAGGAACAGGGTAGATCAAACAGAAGAAAGAATCTCAGAGATTGAAGACAACTCCTTCCAGTTAAATAAGTGAGTCACAGAGATCAAGCAGAAAATTAAGAAAAAAGAAATCAGCCTTCAAGAAATGTGGAATTATGTGAAAAAACCAAACCTGAGGTTGACAGGGGTTCCGGAAGGTGAAGAAGAAAACACTCAAGGGCTGGATAAGCTATTTGGAGAATTAATAGAGGAGAATTTTCCAGGCCATGCTAAAAATCTAGATATACAGGTACAAGAAGCTCAATGGACCCCAGGGAGATTCTATGTAAATAGGAAGACACCACATTCTGCAGTCATCAGATTGACCAAAATATCCACTAAAGAGGCCTTCTATGAGATGTAAGGAGAAAGAAACAAGTAACATACAAAGGAAAGCCCATTAGAATAACTCTAGATTGTTCAATTGAAACCCTACAAGCAAGAAGAGACTGGGGCCCCATTCTCACTCTTCTGAAACAGAATAATGCCCAGCCTAGAATCTTGTACCCTGCAAAACTAAGTTTCACATATGAAGGAGAAATAGAGACATTCTCAGATAAGCAAAGATTAAGGGAATTCACCCAGACAAGATCAGCTTTTCAAGAAGTACTTAAAACAGAATTACACAAGGATCGGCAAAATAAACACTCATGAATGTAAAACCACTCAATAGTTAAAGATCAAAGGCTAGATTCCACAATGGCTGAAAAGAGAAAACAAAGCAACATAATGCAACCCAACAGAATGAAGAGTAATTCACCCCACTTATCAGTTCTCTCAATAAATGTGAATGGCTTCAACTTCCCTCTCAAGAGACATAGGCTGGCAGAATGGATAAAAAAAGACAAGCCAAGCATCTGCTGTCTCCAGGAAACATCTAACCTGCATCTTGCATCTAACCT
>NW_012137191.1:6549178-6610784 GCF_000956105.1 Propithecus coquereli | reverse complement strand
CTGCTCTTGTGGTGCTCCACTTTGGATAATGGGCTTAAGTTTAAGGCATTTTTTATATTGATTCATTTAAACTCTACTACAACAGTATGAGGTAGGTATAACTTTTGCATGTGAGGGAACTGAGGCAGAAAAGGTCAGGAACTGTGTCATAGCTGGTTAGTAGAGGAGCTGGTGTTCACATCAAGCCAGCCTGGCTCCAGAGCACCTGCTCATCTACACAAAGGGAATGTGTATGTATACATTATGTATCTATTATGTATAGTTCAAAGTCCCAAAGTATACTTTATAGAACACAGAGTAGAATTATAGGCCAGGTAATTCAGGGCCTTGCAAATCAGGAGGCTCATGGATTTTACTCTAAGTGCAGTAGAAAGATGTAAGAGGGATCTAAGAGGAGAATGGCATGATCCAATTTTTATTTTTAGAATATAACTTTGGCCGCCATTTGGAGAATAGACTGTCAAGTTTGATAAGGACACAGAGAAAGGTAGCAGAAAGTGATTGTGCTAATACGGGTGAAAACTGATAGTGATTTGATCAATTAGTAGAAGGAGAGAGAAGCCAGTGGATTCAGGACATATTTTTGAGACATGGAAGACATAATTGCTGATAGACTAGTTCTGGGAATAAGGAAAACAAAGGAATTGAAAATGGCTTCTTCATTTTTGAAGTTAAGCTATTAGATGGGGAATGTATCCTTTCCTAAGATGAGGAAAACTGAGGGAAGGGGAGAGTGGTGTGGGGGATGAGGAGGCAAAATCACGTAGTTAAGTGTTTGGGCACATTAAATTTGACGTGCCTCATAGACATACATGTGCAGATGCTCAGCAGGGAGTTATTTGAGTACACTGCTCAGGGAAAAATCAGTCCTGGATGAGAGAGCCCTAGGGGAGAGGATGACATAAAAAGAAAAAAAGGCTGCTGGGCGTGGTGGCGCGTGTTGCCTGCAGTCCCAGCTACTCAGGAGGCTGAGGCAAGAGGATGGCTTGAACCCAGGAGTTTGAGGCTGTAGTGATCCATGATCGTGCTACTGCACTCCAGCCTGGGCAACAGAACGAGACCCTGTCTATAAAAAAAAAGAGAGAGAGAAAGGCCAAAGACAACCTTTCAAAATTTTATTTCCAACAAACTAGAGGTCTAATTGTATCACCGATTTGAAGAGAAATTATATTTAGCTGTTTTTGGAATCAGCGTGAAGGGAACTCAAATCAAACTCCACTGCTTAGTATTTTCGTGGGACGTCTCTGAGGCTCAGGTTCCTTACCTGTGCAAAAATAATATTAGTAACACATATTTCACAGGAATAAATAAGATAATATATGCAAACATGTATAATGGCTGGTACTTTATGACATATATAATATATATATAAAACATTTGCTATGTGTGTATATATATATATGCACCATATAAATGATGGACTACAGATATATAGATATAAACATAAAGATAGATCTACATAGATGTAGCTATATATTTGTATCCCATCATTTACCCATTTTAAGTCTCAATTTTGTCACCCACAGTGAAGAATATTTATGAAGCAAGGAAAAAAATGAACTTTCAGAAAAGAAACTCCATGTCCTGTGACGATGGGCTCTGAGTACAAGCACCAGGGATGTGACTGTGAGCTGTGTCGAGGAAGAATGCTCTGAGAGGCACAGTGAGCCCACATACATTCAAGCGTCCTTTATTTCCTTTTCAAAGAAAGACCTTGAATTAAGCTTGAATTAATTTGGATTTCTGTCTTCTATCTTGTCTATTCTTCCTTTTCCTGAAAATCTTAAAAGAATAGATTGATTCTTTGCCACGTTTTAAAGCTATTCATTTCTCAACACATTAAAATCTGATTTGAGGATGACAAACAACAGCTGAGTGACCAAATCCAGTTATGCCTTCTGCTGTCTTATACTCTCAGTGACAATTGGTGCTGTGGCCATCTGTATCTTCTTGAAATGCTCTTCCTCCTTTGCCTTTGAGATATGGCGCTGCCCTGCCTTCTGGTTCCAGGACGGCTCTACCAGGACTTCAGCTCCATTTCTTACCTCTACATTTGGGGCTACTAAAACCTCAGGGCTTTAGTAGGGTTAGGGGAGCTGACCTGTGGCTCTTGGTGTTCTGAGCTGGCCAGGGAGACCAGGGCTGAGGGAATCTCAGTGTACATCGCCCCCCAATCCCCACCCATGTGTCTGGAGGCTCCAAGCTCAGAGTCTTTCTGGTTCAGGGTTACTGAGGAATCAACCTCTCAGTTCTTGTGCTCTCTTGTTTGAGCTTCAGGCTTTAACATAATCCCATCTGCTTTTCATCTTCTGGAGATTTCTCATAGTTTCCAATCCACAAAGAGTTGCCTTTCTTATTTTAAAGCATGATGTGACTTTTAAAAATTATATACTTTTCTTATACCTGTGGGGTTTTGGAGGAGAGGAGATGATAGTCTATGCTGGTATCAGCGTGTGTTAGCTTCTCCCATGCAACTTTTGGCTCCTTTTTTCCATCTTTGCACATTTCTCATATCAGTTATATGTTTCATACGTGCCTGTAGAATGATTTTTTTGCTTTTATAAATAAAACGAATAAAGTATTAGTTTTCTTTTTAGACTATAGTAGGGGCGGCACTCGCAGTAGTAGCAGCAGCAATGGAAAATGAAGGACGGGGTGGATTTGAAGCATTTATTTATGAGGCAAAATTGAGAAGATTTGGCAATTGTTGGAATGTGGAGGATAAGGAAAATCCTGGCAGAATATTAGATGTCCTCATTAAACATAATAAATTACTGTAAATTAAAGAAAATTTTGCTAATATTTACTAAAATACTTAAGTGTTTCATTGTTTTTTAAGTTTCATGCATACCCTACCATCTCACATTTGTCTTGGTCCTTAGTTTTACAACTTTATGCACACGATAGTCAAAGATATAAAATTGCACCTTGTAGTCTCAATTCGTATGCACGCAAACACAGATCACAGTATTCCCATAATATGTAATTAAATATGCAGTTTTTAAAAAATTTCATTTTTCATATTCCACTAAATTTTGCTTTTAGATCCAAAGATTTTGGAATGACTTCCACTTCTACTGTGATAAAATTATGCTTCCCTTTCAGTTATCTGAAAGCCACAGTGACCTGTTAGGTTGAGAAAGAAATATTTTGGGGCAATACAGTATTTCAGATTGTATACTGAGCATTGATAAGCCAAAAATAAATAAGGCAATGTCTTCTGTTGAGGAGCTCATAGTGTAGATGTGGAGACAGAAAGACATATGTAATTATACTAGTGTGTGACATTCACAATAATAAAATACAGAACTGGTATAAAGAAACCAGTGACTGACTTTTTGGGAAATGGTCAGCGAGAAAATGATACCTGAGCAAAATTCTGAACAAGCAGACATTTAAGGAAAGAGCAAGGGCAAAGGCATGAAGGCACCAACAAGCACAGGAGATTCAAGGAAATGCAGATAGTTTGGTGTAACTGGAGAGTTACTTTATGAAAAGTGAAGGAAGATGTGGGACTAGGCTGCACATGGGTGCAGGGTCCAGATAAGGAAAAGCCTTTTATTTCATAATGAGAAACTTGTACGTTATACTGCAGGAAATGAGAAGACAATTCCAGGTTAGAAGAGGTGTGATGGAGGTCAGATTGGTATTCCAGTTAGACCCATTTTTGTAGGAGTGTGGAGGACAAATTTGCAGGAGCAAAACCCAAAGAAGAGAGATAAACGAGGGGCTGATTTGTATAGTCCAGGTGTGATGTGAAAAGGACTGGAGCTAAGGTGTTGGGAATTGAAGAGGATAGAGTCAAATAAGTAAATAGGGGGGTTTTAAAAATAAGCAAAAATTATTTAGGTAGACTATCTTTGCCCCACATGACAAGTGGTCATGAGCCCCATTTGCTTTATAGCCAACCACTGACCAAAGTCATTCTAGCAAACTTCTTTGTCCTCTTTGATAAATGTTCCAGGGAGTCAAGACAGTCACCTGTCAAAATTGATAAGTGAGAGAACAGTGGAGAATGCAGTCTTATTTGTAACAACAGAGCTACCAGCATTTGCAGCCTGTTTACCTCTAGACTGCTTCTGTCTCGCCTCGAGACTTTTCTATTTCCATCCAAATAACCCCAAACACATTGAGGCTACGCCTACCTCTGTGAGAGATTCATTCCAGACTAGTCTGCGAGTGCAGGAGGAGGAAAAAGAGGCTACTTTCATTAGGCCGTTTTCACAACCGAAAAATTTCAATAGCTTTAAAAGGGAAAGCATGAACTTGACCAATTCTCTGTAGGCATTTAGCAAAATGGGTAGTAAATTCTGTGAAATAGAAAAGCCCGAGGGATTACTATAGAGCCTACTTCTAAAATCCTAAAATGTTCATTACCTCATGCACAGAAAGTGTCTGAGGAATAAGGAGCCATTTTTTGATTAAAAGGACTTAGTTCTGAACAATAGAATGGCTGGTATTTTAAAATTAAATACACAGGAAGGCACTTAAACTTCATCTTCTGCTTTTGTGAAGGAAAGAAATGAAAGTCTCAGAGGACCACCCAGTGCTGATGAGAAGTCCACTGTGCACTCCGTACAATGAACTTTTTCCTTCTTTTCTCTTTATAAATGGGATTGTGGTTATCTACGTACATGAACACATTGCTTGCAAAACCTAGGAAGGAAAGAGCTGAAGTCTAAATAGAGCAACAGCAGGACTTAGGTCTACCCACTGTGTGGTCATTAGCAAAACTTCCATTCACAGTGGAAGCTCAAAAATCTTATAGTGCACATTTTTTAAAAAATGAAATGCTTGGAACACTTAGACCAACTCTAATTATGGGAAGCTTGCTTCCACTGTTTCTTATTGCCAGACCATCCTGCCTCACGTTGTTTGCTCTAGGAACCCATATTTTTGAAGATTTAACTGATTTCTTTTTCTAGAAAGCAAATAATCGTTCTTTGAAACTACAATTTCTTTTACTTTCCAGCACACAGCAGTGAATTGCAAGTTTTTTCCTTTATCAAGTAAGTTTTCAACAATGGCTGTAACCCTAGTAATATCCTAGAGGTCCTGCCTTTTGTCTGCTGCAGACATTTGCCCTATTGACAGTTTAAATCAAATTTTTTTATTGAGGTTTTTTTAAGTTCTTCTTTTGATACAGCCTTCACATCCTCCTGCTGAGATTATTTTAAGACCTAATAGACTCCATCATTAGAAAACATTTTATGGTACTCAAATTGGCTTTTCCTATGTTGAATTTCATCCAATTCTTCGCCTCCATTGCCCATTACAGAAGTAATTTGCAGAATCTCTGCATTTTAGCCAGGAGCATTCAGAGGAAGCAACTTCCTGGGGTGCTAGATACCAGTGGAGTTGCCAAGCTGGAAAGGACTGAGCCTTTTAGGGCGAGTATATATATATATTCAATAGGGGTATGCATGCACACACGTGCACTTCTGTGTGTGTGTTTATTTCTGGATTTCCAAGTGTACCTACATTACTGTCTCTATACATTGCACATGTTTCTTGTTCCCTTTATAAACTCAAGGACACATGTGCTTGCACGGGTCTTTCCACACACACACTTGTCCTAGATTAGATAGTTAAATTGGGTTACACCTGGTGGTACTCGGCGACTAATACAAGAGCACTTTAGTGCTGCTTTAAGTCATGTGCCTTCTTTTGTTTTTGAAAATGGTATCCCTAATATCTACCATCATACGCACTTAAAAGCTGTTTTATAGGAATCCTGTTGGATGTATGCATTCATACAGAAAGTGTTTATTCTTTTACATTGTGTAAGGCACTATTAAGATAAAAGGAATATACAATCTCTGCCCTCAGTAAATTAATATCTATTATTCACTATAACTGCACAAATAACACATGCCCAAGTTTTTTAGAAAATGCCTATCTTTAGATAAAACAGAGACAGTTAGAAAGCAGTATTTGTCTGACTTTATCCTCTCCTCCAATTTTTTGGGGGGAAGAGGAATCGCTCTTCAAAATCCTTGTTTGGAACCCATACAATCTGTCATTTTCCTTTTTTCTGGCTTCAACCATGCTGATCATATCCTCTTCTGAATCTACTGCTCTGATGCCCACTCTCTTTCCCTCTCTCCGTCACTGACGGGCTCAGACAGATTGCTCAGATCCCTGAGTACGTGCCCTGCCATGTTCCAGCAGTTCTCTCAAGGAGAAGGAGTGACCTTTGCCTGTCTTTATGCTTTCATTATCATCAAGAGCTGAAATGGGTCTTTTATTTTCACTCATTCTTTATTATACTTTTAATACAATGACATAAGACTGTGATGGCAGGTCTAAAATAGGCTGAGTGAGAAATACTATGCTACGATGTCAACTTTCCTTCAAACAGAGATGAAGTGAATGTCTGTCTACTTGACACTCAGTTCTAGAAAAAGAACATTACCATGACATTGCAGCTGTGTGCGTGTCTCTTCCTAACTCAGTCTCTTTACCTTCCCCCAAGAAGAAACCACTATCCTGAATTTTATGTTTATCATTATCTTGCTTATCTTTAGAATTGTGCCGCACCATAAGTTTGTAGCTTTAAACAGTTATGTTCTTTAACTTTGCATGTTTATATACATGCAACCATACTGAATGTATTCTTCTGAAACCTGTATTATTTTTTCTCAAAATTGTGAACGTAGTTCCTAGTCATCCAAGTTGTAATATGTAGTTGTAAGTCACTCGTGTTTACTGCTATATAGGATTAACATTTATGAAAATGACAGTTTCACTTGGTGGGCATTTGTGGTGCTGTAGTTTTGTAATATAATAATGCTACTGTGAACACTTTCACCTATAGACTGGCACATACTGGGAGAGTTCTCTGGGGGAACTCCTGGGCATAAAATATGCGTATCTTTTTATTTACTAAGACAGGAGTGCTTGGGCCCATTCTGATGCCTACCAAGAGTGTGGAGGTGCTGCTCATGCGCCATACCCCTAAAAACATTTGGCGTCATCAAATTTATGATTTTCTTCAGACTTTTAATTTTTTTCAGTTGGTTTGAAATGGTGTCATATTATGGTTTAAAATCTCCATTCTCCTGATACCTAATGAAGTTGAGCATTTTCTCATATGTTTATTGGCCTGTTCAGTTTTCTTTTCTTCGTCCTTATAATACCATTTTAAGTATCAATTGTGTTTTTGTTTAGTGATTATTTTTAGTTCTTTATGTATTTTAAATCAATCCTTTATTAGTATTACAAATACCATTTCCCAGTTTGTAACTTGTCTTTTTTCTTTTTCATGATATCTCTGATTTTTAAAAGTTTCTAATTTAATGCAGTAAAGTATATTAATACATTTCTTTATTGTCTATGATTCTTGTATCTAGTATAAAAAATCCTTCCTGCCCAAGTAAAAAGTAGTTTCTATTTGTGTTCTAAATTTTTAAAAATAATTTTGCCTTTTACGTTAATTTTCAATCCACACACAGTTTATTTTTTATTGTTGTTAGAGTTTGGGGCTCAAATTAATTTTTTTCTAATACGTATAACACATTCTCTGAGTACTACTCATGGAAAGTCCATCTTTTGTCTGATATGTAGTTACAACTTCATCATAAATCAAGTTTCTGTATGTTTGTGAGTCTGTTTCTGATCTCTCCAATCTGGTCGTTGGTCATTTTCTCAAATTCTGTGCCATCCTACACTGTCTTAAATTATTTTATAACTTTTTAAGCAGTCTTGTAGCTGGCTGAATAATCCTCTTACGTTATTCTTCTTTACAAGTATCTTCACTATTCTTTCTCCTTTGCTAGTTCATATAAATTTTTGAATTAACTTTGCAAGTCTATGACAACGTTGTGGGGATTTCGAATCTCTATGTCCATTTGGGAAGAATTAACTCTTTATGTCATTGATTATTACAATTCAAGAACATGAGCTCTCCTTTTCTAAACACTTTCTCCATAAGGTGCTTGCACATATTTTTATTAGCTTAATTCCTAAGTACTGCATATTTTTCTGCAATATCACATAGTAGTTAATAGCACAGACTGTTTTTTTTTTTTTTTTTTTGAGACAGAGTCTCACTCTCTCACCTGGGCTAGAGTGCCATGGCGTCAGCCTAGCTCACAGCAACCTCAAACTCCTGGGCTCAAGCGATCCTCCTGCTTCAGCCTCCCGAGTAGCTAGTACTACAGGCATGCGCCACCATGCCCAACTAATTTTTTCTATTTTTAGTTGTTTAGCTAATTTCTTTCTATTTGTAGTAGAGACAGAGGTCTCGCTCTTGCTCAGGCTGGTCTCGAACTCCTGAGCTCAAGCAATCCTCCCGCGCCGGCCTCCCAGAGTGCTAGGATTATAGGCGTGAGTCACCGCGCCCGACCTGGAGTACAGACTCTTAAATTCCAACTCTTCTATTTTCTAGTTGTGTTACCATGGGAAAATCACTTGAACTTTTTGTGCCTCAGTTTTCTCATGTAAAATGGAAATATTAATATACCAAACCCTTAGAATTGTTGTGAGGATTAAATGTATTCTAAAGTGCTTGTGACACTGCCTAGCACCAATTAAATGTTATGTGTTTGTTATGTTGAGGAGAACATTTTTCATAAAAGGTTAATACATGCTTGAAAATGATATATATTTTTCTGCATTTATTGGGGATAATAATCTATAGCTATACATTAGATCAGCTTATTAATCATATTTTTCAAACCTAAATTTTTAAAGATGTATTACCTAATTTATCTATCAATTATCATTATGGCAATAGATTTGTGAAATTGTACCCCTAATTCTGCCATTTTTGTTTTCTACAGTTTCAGATTATAAGTCAAGGTGCATCCAAGTTCAGAATGTTTATTTCTTCCTGGTCAATTTAACTTTAAAAAAAATGTAGTAACCTCTATCATTCCTTGTGGTGCTCTCTATAAAAAAATATATCTTATATGGTAATATAGCTACACCAGCTTTCTCTTAGTATTTTGTGGTATATCTTTTGCCAAACTTTTACTTTCAAATCTTCTGAATTGTTACATTTTCAATATGTTTCTTACAACTTCTTGATACTTCTCATTGTAGATGTTTCTTCTACACTTTTTGTATAACTGGATTGTTGTTTTGCTAGTGGTGGTGGCGGTTTGTTTGCATATCTATTTTGTTACTTTCTTTTAGTTGCAGTCTTCAGTCCATTTACACTTATGATTATCTATAAATTTTAATTTAATTCCATTATACTATGCTTCCTTTGTTTTGTCTTTTCTTTGTTTCCTTTTCCCTCCTTTCTTATCTTTCGTGTAAATTGATTGACTATTTTCTTATCCCATTTTTTTCCTCTCTGTTGGATTGGAAACGATATATACTGTTTCTATTCTTTTAGTACTTATCTCAGAAATTTTAATTTATCCATTTTTTAATTAACTAATACCTTTACTTTCCTTAAACAATACAGGGGCTCAGGAACACTTAAACTCTAACCACTCATCTCCTGACTTATATGTTACCTTTATAAACATTTTAAATCTTTCTGGCTTTATTTTAACTCTTTAAGGCATTATATATATTATGAGTCATTATACACATTCCATATTTGGTTATATTTTCTTTGAATCACAGACCTTCCATCTGAATTTACCTTCTGAACTCATACATCTTTTAGAGCAGCAGTCGCCAACCTTTTTGGCACCAGGGACGGGTTTCATGGAAGACAATTTTTCCATGGACCAGGGGTGAGGGGATGGTTTCAGGATGATTCAAGTGCATTACATTTATTGTGCACTTTATTTCTATTGTTATTACATTGTCACTTGCCACTCACTGATCAGGTTTTGACATGAGTCTGCAAGCAATTGGTTTATTATGATCTCTGTGCAGTCAAACCTCTCTGCTAATGATAATCTGTATTTGCAGCCACTCTGCAGGGCTAGCATCACCATCTCAGCTCCACCTCAGATCATCAAGCATTAGATTCTCATAAGGAGCACACAACCTAGATCCCTCACTTGTGCAGTTTACAGTAAGGTTTATGCTGTTATGAGAATCTAATGCCGCTGCTGATCTGACAGGAGATGGAGCTCGCATAGTGATGTGAGTGATGGGGAGCGGCTGCAAATATAGATGAAGCTTCACTTGCTTGGCCAGATGCTCACCTTCTGCTAGCCCAGTTCCTAACAGGCCACAGACCAGGCCAGTCTGCAGCCCGGGGTTTGGGAACTGCAGTTTTAGAGTTTCCTTTAGTAACAGTCTGCTATTGGCAAAATACTTGGTTTTTGTTGTTGTTGTTGTTTTCTTTTGGGTTTGCTTATCTGAAAATATCTTCGTTTTATCCTCTTACCAAAAAGACATTTTCCTAGGTGTGGAACTCTAGGTCAGCAGATGTTTTGTCTCAGCACAGTAAAGATACTGTTCCACTGTATCTTTACCAATACAAAATGCAAATGCAATGCCTAATAAAGATACTCTTTCCTGGATCTGTGGATTAGTACTCTTCATCAGGTCTGGAATAGTCTCAGTCTTTAGCCTTATATTTCTTAACTTCTATTTCCTATTAATAGTTTTTATTTCTTTGTCTCTTTGCATGCATTCTAGATAATTTTGTCAAATCGACCTTCGAGTTCACTAATTTCTAGTTGAGTAATTTCTCCCCTCAGATATTTGTAATCTGCTCTCATACACATTCATTAAATTTTAATTTCAATTATTATAATTTTAATTTCTATAAGTCCTTATTTTTCTCACATTGGTTATTTTTATACTAACTCTTTACTCATATTTGCAACCCTTTCTCATATTTCTTTTATTATAGTAAATCTTTATATATATATTCGGCTTTACAATTATGCTGCTTATTTCATTATTTTTCTTCATCTGCTGGATCTCTCTCATGGTGCATTGTTTCTCTGTTGTTTTGTGAATTTTGGCTCTAAGCTCATTCTAACTTTATCTCTGGGACCCTTTGAGACCTGGGTTTCTCCAACCAGAAGTGCGAGTTTGTTCTGCCAGACTACTGAGGGTATCACCCTCCTAGGACTACTATAAGCTTAATCATCAGCTTGAACTGTTTTAGGTTCAGTCCACAGGTGTGTGAATATTGGAACTGTTTGCATGAGGGTCAGCTTACTACTGCACATTCTCACATGAGACATTTTTTCTCTTTCACTCAAGGTCGAAATTCATAATAGGCAATTGGTGTAGTTTGAATGTGTCCACCAAAAAACATACGTTGGAAACTTAATCCCCAATGCAACAGTCCTGAGAGATGGGGCCTAATGAGAGGTGATTAGGACCTTAGGGCTCTGTCCTCATGAGCTGATTAATGCTGTCATCATGGGAGTGGGGTTTTTATTGCAGGAATGGGTTTACTATAAAGGGGCACATTTGGTCCCCTTTTCTTTCTATCTCTCTTTTGCCCTCTCTTTGTTCTTCCACCATGGGATGGTGGCCCTCACTAGAAGCTGGCCCTTCAATCTTGGATTTCCCAGCTTCCATAACTGTGAGCCAAATAAATTTCTGTTCACTATAGATTACCCAATTTGTAGTATTCTGTTATAGCAGCACAAACAGACTAAGGCAGCAATTTTCCTTGTAATACTCTGGGAGGGGGATGGTGCATTTCTTGTTCACCATTGCACTCACAGTATAGCTCCTGGGGTTCCCAGCTTCATTCTTGTGGTCTCCTATTAGACTTTTCCCCTTGAGTAGAGCCCAGGCTTTGTCTTCTGCCTTCATGCCCTCTGAAACCATCAACATTGAGGCTTAGCTTCAATTAAATAAATAAATACGAAAGATTAAAATCTTCTTTCTTGATTGACAAAACTTGGAAAAAACCAAGATGTCCTTCAATAGGTAAACGGATAAATAACCTATGGTGCATCCAGACAATGGATGCTAAAAGAAACTAGCTATCAACCAATGAAAAGACATGAAGCAAACATAAATGCATATTACTAAGTGTAAGAAGTCAATCTGAAAGGGCTACATACTATATGATTCCAACTATATGAAAAGGCAAAACTATGGGCAATAGAAAGATCAGTGGTTTTCAGGGGTTAGAGGAGAGGGAGGGATGAAAAAGCAGAGCATGGAGGAATTTTCAGGCAGTGAAACTACTGTGTGTGATACTATAATGGTAGATTCATGTCATTATGCATTTGTCCAAATTCATATAATGTACAACACCAAAAGTGAAACCTAATGTAAACTGCAGGCTTTGGCTGATAATGGTGTGTTAATGTAGGTTCACCAATTGTATCAAATACACTACTCTGATGCTGATAATGAGGGAGACTATACATGGTAGAGGAAGAAATTACATGGAAAAATCTCTGTACTTTCTGCTTAATTTTTCTGTAAACCTAAAACTGCTCTAATAATAATGTCTATTAAAATGTTAAAAAAAAAAACTTTCTCCTTCCTGATTATTTTTCTTCTTCAAATCCTCACCTTCACTCATTTGTTTTGTCCTCTATTTACTGATATTTTGTCATCTTAGTGGTATATGATTTAAAGAAAAAAGAAGTTTATCAACATTATTATTTGTTTTCAGCAGGAGGGTTCTTCAGAGTGCCTAGCACTATGTATTGGCCAACATGAAAGTCCTATTTTTTTTTTTGTTATATTCTTGAATCTTTGTTTCCTCCGTATCATTATTCTTTTTGAACAGGAGGACTCTTAAGCCCTCTTACAAATCAGTCCTCGAAAGCCATCTATAGCAATCTTCTAGACATGTCCAGATGCAACTGAAACCTGTTCTGAAAACATTATAGGCCCTTAAGCTGGCGTTGTCCCTGTCTTCCATGGAAACAGTGTAAGCTC
Source organism: Propithecus coquereli (assembly GCF_000956105.1). NCBI lineage: Eukaryota > Metazoa > Chordata > Mammalia > Primates > Indriidae > Propithecus > Propithecus coquereli. The sequence goes on along the minus strand of NW_012137191.1, from coordinate 6,598,007 downwards.
AAGTGTGGTATGTGCTGAGATAGAGATGCAGAGACCTGAGGGTTGAAGAGCACTTCTGGGTGATAAATATTGTGGTAAACATGTGGCTTGAAATGTATCCATTTATGCAGCAAATGAGCACTGAGAACTTACTGTTTGCAAGGTCCTACAGTCAACACTGAGAGAGTTGCATACTTTTTCTCTGCCCTTTGAAAGTTCATAATTTGTTAGATCTGAAATCATAGGTAGAATTTTAGTTGGATGGTAAATGAAGTGGCATACGTGTTTGGTGAAGAGGAAGAGGGTATGGCAGATTTGGGAAATGGTTCCTACTCCAGTCTGTCCAGGTCATCAGATCCATGAATGGGATAGTAGGATACATGGGGGGAGGCGGTGAATGTTGTTTGGAATCAGATTACAGAGGGCCTGGAGTGTCAATCTGAGGAGTTTGCACTTACTTTAGTAATCAGTAGGAACAATTTAGTGCTTTGCAGCATGGAATGATGTATTTAAGGACTTACACTGTGGAGATTAATCAAGCAGTAATGAACCAAATGAATTCAAGGGGACAGAACAGTTAGAGAAGAAATAATGTTATCCTGAATTTGAGCAACAGAGCAACAACAGAAAGAGTAGGAAAAAATGGGGGAAATAGAGTCATTTTATAGACAATGACCAGTTATCTGTAAGAGACCAAAGTTGGAGGAAAAAAATAACCCTGAAAACCTAAACCTGCACGATTGGCAGAATGGTAAGGTCATTAACCAGCTTGGGAAGAAATTCAGATTTGTGAAGAGTCACTAAGTCCAACATGTTCATGTGGATATTTGGCTCTGGTACCAGCATAAAGAACTTCAGGCACTGAACTCTGTAGCTGAAAAGCTTGGCTGCACTTTGGGCATAAAAACAACTGGGGTTTAGAGTGTGCATCTCCTTTACATGAAGCTAAAATAACCTTTTTTAAAGAACTATGCAACATTTTTAAATTGCAAACTCCCACAAATTGAGCATTTGTTGCCTACTCTTTTTCCCTGATTAGGTAAACCCTCAAAATCTCTACCATATACTTTCCAAAGACCCTATTCTATTAATACTATTATATAGTTTTCTCTATATCTCATAGGTTAGAAGAGACATGCCTATAATGCTGTTTTAGCTTCTTATCGGCACATAGTGGTACTTTGGTATTTGTGTTTGGTTCCATTCCACTGAATCAATCAAATCAAATGTTTTTCTTGCCTTTTAATTAATGTTCTCCAGCAAACAAGATAATTAGGTAGAATGAAAAAAATAGAGATATGCAGACTTCCATGGTATACATAGCCTCCATTATTTGTTTTTTCAATGGTTAATATTTGTATTTTAAAATAATACTTATTTTTCTAAACTCAAGTAACTACATGTTCACACCAAAAATTTTTGCAAATACAAATATATATTAAAAAGAAAGTAATCATCTTCATAATAACAGCAACTAGAGCTAACTATTCTTAAATTTTCTTCTAGGAATATTTCTTTGAATCTAAGATTTTATTAAAATGGGATTATGTGTTATATAAATTTCTGATTCTTTCCCTGTTTATAAAAGTTCTTCAAAGTCACAGTATTCATTGTTTAGTTATTTCCTTATTTATTTAAGAATTCTCATATTGTGGACATTGAGGACATTTATGATACTTCTCTATTATAAATTATGCAGTAGTGAACAGATGGTGGTATACTTCAGATTAATTTTGATGATCCATGTTTTTTCGTGTAGCTACCAAACTGACTTCAGAATAGATATAGATGATGCAGTGACTGAAATTAATTTTCAGATGGCCACAATGATCAGATTAACCTCATTAACAACAAATAGAGAAACATACCTATTCTTGACATGCCCAAGGAAAAAGCAATTTATAGAACTGTTGGGCAAAACCATAAAAATTGTAATGACTAAATATGTTAAATAAATAAAAAATTAAAATTAACCTGATGATTTATTTGTCTATCCAATTATCATAAAATACTCTTCGAGTTCCTTTAAAATAACACAAATTGTCATCATGGTTATACAAACATACAATCATACAACTATACACCAGTCACTAGAAAAATTGTACCATCTACAATAAAAAATTGATATGTATGTATGACAGTATGCATTCTTATGAAAATTTATCAGCTCACAAAAGTCTATACCATCACTTCTTCTGCATTTTCTGAAATAGATGATAATATAGTGTCAGTGTTAAACATGACAGTCCACTGTTAATTATTATTTCTGTGGGTACAAGGAAGTAGTTATGATCAAACTTAGAAAATATATGCACATGAAATTATGCCACTACGATATGTATATACATTTTGTGGGATCTCCTCCAATATTTCACAATGCACGTATCTCCTCAAAATGACTTTCTTCCTCATGAGAGTGTATATACTTCAAATGCATATCTTGCTGCTTGACAAAGGTAAAAATGTGTATAAAACACCAAGTTTTCATGTTAACAATGATGATCTTTTGTTATATTTTATAATAAATCCATTTAAGAGTTTAATTTCCTTGTTCAGAAATACCTGAACACATTTAATTATATTAAAGTGCTGCTTTACCAAACAAGAAAAAGAACAAGAAAGAAATGATTTGGGAGCAATTATTATATTTATAGGATCTTGACAGCTTTAAAAGTCTTCTACTTTTCCCTGTTGTGATGACCACAGGGAAAGCTCCCTTGCCCCAGTATAAAATAGCTTAGAAAAAACTTGCAATAATAGCCTAGTGCCTCATTAGAAAAGCCCGTATTTCCTGCTCCAGTAACCAGCTGAGAGAAATAAAATTCATCTTGTCAACAGGTTTATTTATGTCCTATCTTCTTCTTCTTTGTTAATCCTCCTTTTATGTTTCCTTAATAGCACATGCTGGAAAAGTTCCTGAATGCTTTTCGACTAAAGTGAAGTTCTGGGGAGGATTGACAAATTTCTGTTGTGTCAACATGGACATGGGCATCTCCCAGTCTGGAATTCAATGTATAATGTCTGAAATAGATAAATGTAGACTCTCCTTTTCTCATTCATCAGATCAGGAGATATTCAGGTCTACTAATTGGTTTTAATGCATGTTATTAGAATCGTATTGCCAGTACAATAAAGATGCAGTGCATTTCATATATCATAATAGACTGGCATTAAAAAATTACTAGGAGCACCAGCTCTAAAAACAAAGGAAAAATCCACTCATGAATTGATGGGCACTTGAAAATTTGGTATATGTATACAATGGAATATTACTCAATTATAAGAAATGACAGTGATCTAGCACCTCTTATATTTTCCTGGATTGAACTTGAGCCCATTATCCGAAGTGAGGTATCACATGATTGGAAGAATGGGCTCCACTTGTACTCTCCATCAAATTGGCACTAACTGATTAACACTATGGTGCTCACATGGTGGCATTAGGGGGATGGGGAGGTAAACTCACAACTAAAGGACACGGGGAGCATTGTAGAGGGGAAGGGCACGCCTCTAACCCTCGCTTGGATGAGGCAAAGACATAAAATGTAACCAAAATGTTTGTACCCTCATAATACCCTGAAATAAAAATTAAAAAATAAAATAAATAAAAAAAAAAAAACAAAGGAAAAATCTGGACTTTGTGCTTTCAAAAGAGTTTTTTTAGAAACTTTGGGGTTATGGACAGTGATAAAATGTAGAATCTACCAAATAAGAAATTGTATATGAATTCAGGAACAGCCTGTCACCTACAGTTTAATCACTATATATTTTTAAGGAAATTTTCTGTAATTATACACTGTGGTACTAATCTAGAGATGAGGAACACCAAGCATCTTTTAATAATTAATCTTGGGGATCAAGTTTCTCACTGGCCATCATAGCTTAGAAGAAAATATCACATTTTGGGGATGTTATAGTAAGGCATGAAAGAAATTTCATTTATTATTTGGTCATATTCTCAACCAATATCTGAGCATTGAGTATAAAAATATAATAATAAGAAAAGATACCTTCCTTTGATCCACCTTCAGGAACACAGATTTAATCTATGTAATGTGTACAATGTAAAATCTTTGCAGTTTCTGTGTAATGTTTACAATTAACCTGACCCACCTATGAAGAAAACAGTGGGTTTGTACTATTTTTTGCAAATAATTTCCATAGCACATAGGTCCAACATGAAGCATGATAAATGGAATATTGTCTGATAAATTTAGATTAACTACTCCATTCAAGTTCAAAAAGTAGTTTTTGTTAACATGCCTCAGATTCTTTTCTTTCATTAACTTTTAGCTCAAGTTTACAGTAAATCTACCCTCTCTACTACACTCTGCTCTTTGAAACAGTCTTTCAGCCCTAGCAAACCTAAATATACCCCATTGTGCATTGTCTTAAACTGTAGCCCTGTAACTCTTAATTCTGCCTTCTTTGTCACTTTGTCCTTACCCATCTATCCTACCTCTCAAGGGGTAAGCAGTTCCTCAACTCCAAATATTTAACGGGACTTCTAGTATTCCAAAATGTTGGCTGCCAATGACATTGGTTCCCACAAGACAAAGTAACGATAACCCTTACCACCATAGCTTGCCACCAAAAGTTGATATTTATTACCTATTCCAATCCTAGTTTACTGAATTCCCTTAAAGGTGCCCCTGTGGATGATTTTGTGAATGTTTAGGTTTTGCTTTTATTCCCCCACAATGCTCTCTCTGCCACCCAGAGTAGCTGTAGATTGTCTCCATCTGCCATTACATTTGGGTAAAAGGTATTTTGCCTTTCTCAAGTGAAATCTACCTCTTCAAAATGATTTTTTTTTTTTTTTTTTTTACTGGGAAACAGCAACCTAAACAGTAGATAGAATCTCTTTAGCTGATTTGCTTTACTGAAAACATGGCCAGCTCAAAAGCATGATGGTGAATGTAACCAAGAAATGCTATCATGAAGATGACCACAGCACAAAGGGGTGCTCTGTCCTTTTCGACTCTTTACTTTGCAGAATTCACATAGCTAATACCAAACGAATGTTGTTAACACCTTCTTTTGAAAAGCGATTTTCAGTAATTCAAAGAAAAGGCAGTTTACAAATGTGGACAGTAGAAATACAATAAAGACAGCAGAGCCAGGTGAAAAGCAGTACTATGGAAATGACAATAGGTGTGTGAGCCTCTCAGGAATGCACAGTACTTTCAGATACAAGTTTGGTGTGCTCTTTCTTCTTTTTAAATTGGCTGTAGACACTAAGGTTGAAAGAATACTAAAGATTTTTCCACTCAAGCCTTGCTGTCCTGAGGATTCTATATTCACTGCCCTTGTTCAGTTAACATTACAACAAACAAGAGGTTATCAATCTTGTTCCTGCCTCCACACAGTTCACCTGGGTAACACACTTCAATCAATATCTCTCACCCCATTCAGTGATTCTGCCACCCCCAACACACATCCTTCCCTGAACCCCCAGTCCTCAGTCCCAAATGAGAATGACTTAATTAAAAAATAATATAAGAGCCAATAAGGCAACAGTAAAAAGATCAATTGAAATGAAAGTCAGGAGGTCTGGTTTCTACTCTTCGTTCTGCCACTAAATTACTGGGTGAATGTGGATAAATCACTTCTATTTATTATAGATGGAGGGCAAGTTAGATTGTGTCTAAAATTTCCTTCCAAATAATTCTAGGAAATAAATTATAATTATATTAACTTCCTAAAAATTTAATCAATATTACAGATAACATTGAAGAAATGTATTCTTCTGCCTGAGTTGAATACCAGAAAAACACATCCTTGCTTTCTCTCAATAGTCCTAATTTTATAACTGCTTGTGGTTCATATAAAATGGAAAGGCACAAATTTTGCATATTGACCTCGCTTTCTGTTTTCTGTTCTGGACTTTGTTTATGACACCTTTTAGAAATTGATTAGGACCAATTTCTAACATCATCTCTTAATATGTCCCTAAGCACCCTCTGCTATAGCCACACTGAACCTCTCACCCTCCGTATAAACAGTAGCTTCTCTCTGGACCCTTCCTCTCGTGGCGCGTCTTGACTCTTGGTTCATTTCCTCTATCTTTTACCACATATCCCATTGCACAAAAGTGAGTTCTTTATGTGCTTAAGTCTCTGTCTATACAATGAGCTCTTAAATGACCGTTGGACTAGAAGAATGTATCACTTGAAAAAACAAGCTTCAGAGTAAAAAAAGAGAGAGAGTTGTGTTCAATTTATAATTCTGATGAATTGTTGCTGAGTGACCTTAAATAAATTACTGATTGCTGGCTCTGTATTTCCTCATTTATATAATGAAATTTATAATATCTACTAAAATCAATTGGGACTATGATCCAAGAAACAACCCAAAACAAATGGAAAAATGAGTAGTTTTATTGGCTCTCCTAACTGAAAATTCCAAAGGTTTATTGTTTTAGATATAACTTCATACAAGGGCTCAAATGATGACACTAAATTTCAATCCTTCTCCATCTTTTGTCTTTTATAGCTTCTTTTTTTGAATCTATCCTCGGGGTCTGTATATTGTGGCAAAATAAAGCTCTAAGCTATTCCTGATCTACATTCTTGCAGGTTCAAATACATCAAAAAGGACAGGTGTTCTTTTTACAATAATTTCAACAAAAGTCTTGGGCCTGATTTTAATGGGCTTGAATTGAATTAAATACCATTTCTTGAAATGATCACTACAGCTAGGGAAATAAAATATACTCATTGACTAATATCTAGGGCACCTGCCCATTCCTGCAGCTGGAATCAGTCCTAAACAAACACATAGACTGGGAAAGAAGAACGTACAATTCTGCAAAAGAAATTTAGGACCATACTTTCAAAAAGACAGTGAATGAATGCTGCGTAGGCCAGAGATAACTATTCGGCTCTGTATTACTCTGTCAGATTCTTATAAATTCAAATGAGATATTATTCACAAAACATTTAGAACAATGCTTGTTATTTAAGAAGTTTCCAATGCTAAACATGATCCTTAGCACATAGTAGGTGCTGAGAAAATGTCAAGTGAGTAAAGTGAATAAGTGAAAACTGAATCTGTTAGAGGAATTCTTAGAATGAGTAATTTATAGATAATTTTGCTTTGCTTTTCCAGTACATTCTTTGATCACTTTTCTTGTTGGCAGAGATTATAAGAAACTAAGCCACATTTATTGTTTGTACAGCTTCCTGAACATATTCTGCTTAATCTAATACAATTATTCCACAGTACAAATATGGCAGAAGCAATTGAACCCTATATCCAACCTCACTATAGTAGTTAACTCATTCAACAAATGCATGTGGGGCTCTCATAAACTCCCAGCACTCTGCTGGTACTGGAAATGCAAAGAAAAAGCAGACATAGCACCATCTTCAAAGAGGTGAATTTCTTTGTTTCGTATCTAAGTCTTGTGGAATATAATAATATATATAACAGACGAGGACCTGTTTATAGAATAGTAAAGAAAACAGACAAAAATTAAGCAACTTAATGAAATACAAATTTGCTAATTACAAAAAAAGGAAGAAAAATAAATGATCATAATTGCTAAGAAGGTACTAGGCATCAGTGAAATTCTGATAGAGAATTTTAGGAGCCTACTTCAGAAAGAGTGATGGAGAGGGATACCATCCAGGAAGTTAGCTGAGTTCTGAAAAATGAAAAGGAACAATATACTGTGAAACCAGAGGAAGTCGCCATTGAAAATTCAGGCAAGGTTTTTTTAGCTAGAACTTGAATCCCAGCTCTGCTTTTGACTTGCTCTGTGACTTTGGGCAAGTTACTTAACTTCTCTGTATGGCTTCTTCTCTTCAACTATAAAATGGAAATAATAGTAACTACGTATAAGGACTAATATTACCCTGCTTGCGTTCAAGCCCTTATCTTCTCGTGCACGAACTGGTAACATTCCCAGATTTCCGTTCTGTCTTTTAACCCCTCCAACTCACCCACTATTCTGCTGCTGAAGTCATCTTTCTAAACTGCAAATATGACTGAATTATTTCCTTTATAATGGCTCTTTATTTTTGCAAAGAGTCCAAATTACTTAATATGGTATGGTCATTCTTCCATGATCTGGCTCATGCCTACCTCTTCAGTTTAATTTTTCACCATGACCCCTCATCTAGCCCAATCTTAAACTCTTAGCTTCAAACACATTAACTACCTTACACTCCCCTAACATGACAGTTTCCTATCTCTGTGCCTTTGCATGGTCAATGTCTCTTTATCTGGAAACTTGGTCTCCTTGTTAAAACTAAGATCAATGTCAATTCTATTATCTCTTCTAATACACTTTTGTTAAATTCTTTCAGCAGCCCCAACCTAGAGCTGACTATTACTTCCATAGAGTTTCCCCCTGCCTTGCCCCATATGTGTGATATTAATGCTTGTGTGTGTGTATCTGTGTGTGTGTGTGTGTGTGTGTGTCTGTGTGTGGCAATGAGAATGATCTAATAAGGAAATAGAAGCTAATAATGCAAGATAAGAAGGAATAATTCCATGACAGAAATTCATGAAAAATGATAAAGGAATGTAACAGAGCATGAGTGGAGGCACTTGCCTTTGGTAGGATTGGGGACTTTCTTGCATTGTAATAGAAAGACAGCCCAGAGAGTCTTTCTACATACAGATGCAGATGCATGCAGATTGATACACTGAGTGGAGGGAAGATGCAAGAGTTTCCAACCCATGGCTTCTTTTTTCTCCATGAAGTATGGAACAGGATGATTGATCAGGTGTGAAGAGAGAAAGCAATGTAGTGGAGTTACAGAGAGAAGGGGTTTGAAATCCCAGTCTGGGAGAGTGGAAAGTTGATGTCATAGTAATCTCCTAGCGTCCAGTGAACTATGAGTTGAGGTCATCAACTAAAAGTAGGCAGTTTCTGTTGGAAATATGAAGAAAAGAGGAGGAAGTATGGCATTAGCTTTTTTTAGCAGGTGGAAAAGCAACTTGACAAGGAAAGCATAGTGTGACTGTTGGGCAGCATTGACTACCCATTCACGATTTGTGGTAATGAATTCAGGAAAGCAGTCAGTGTGGCCATCATGGTGGCATTTTCCTCCAGGACCACACAGCTGCTCAGGTGGGGATACAGAGAAGGGAATATTTGGGTTTACCCACAATTGACCTTTTGCTGGGGGACACAGTAGAGGAATAGAACAAGGGAGCTATGGATTTATAAAAGATGATTCCATTTAACTGTGGATTCCAGGCTGGATCAAGAGAGAGGTGCAGGCCTGAGGAAATTGTTGACAACAACAAGTGGGAGAGCCAACAGACTCCAAGTCTAGCAAAAGAGCATCAGTGCTGGTATGGGAATGCAAGAGCATCTGAGCTGACCAGGGAGGAGAGTGCTTAACATTGCTATTTTAAAAGTAAAGCAACTATGAAAATGCCATTTTATGAATAATCTTTCCTACACATTGCTTATGGCGTGTTAAACTATTTTAATGGAGATCCCACAAGAACTAACATGGGAGTCACAAAATTCAGTTGCAAATGGCTGTGGATAGTTAGCAATGCCATTAGAAAGCTGATAAATGATCATTTTATTGTCCAATCAAAACTCGAGTCAAGTATGAAAAACCCTGGATTTCTGGATTCTCACAAAAGTAAACCACATGATTCTCATACTTAAAAGTAACTGCAATTTCCTTAAAAGATACAACAAGTGAGACAGAGAAGCAGGAAAATTCCTATCTGTTGTAAATGGAAGTACTTCCCTGGTTTCCTCGTATGCCTTTGTTCTTGATTCTAGACAGTGCTGTGAGTGGAAGCCCATTCTAGGACAGGTTTCCATAGTCAGCTTGGTTCCCTAGTTGTCACAGCAACAGTTGATACAAAGTTTATGGACCGATCCTCGCTCACCTTGGTTTTATGCTTCCCATTTCTATTCCTGGTCCAGAATTCATTACATCAACCATTGACCACTAGCATCATGAAACAATTTCCTCCCCAATTAACCATATCAGCAAAGTTAATATTTCTTCGTTAAGATATAAAATCCACTCCAAATGGTCATTTATGACTTACTAAGGTGATTCACAGCCCACAGTGAGAAGCAGTTAACCTGGGTCTAGAAAAATGTGACTGCTTTATTTCCCAAAGAATCCATAATCTAATTGTAAGGATGGGAAATTGGGGATTAAAAGCTGTCCATATTTCACAATGTCATTGGGAAAGAAGTAATTGAATAAGGAGTTGGAGTTAAGGATGTTAGCAAAAAGACATGACCGTAAGCCTTAGCTTCTGCCTATGATGTCTCTACAGAATGTGATTTAATTATGAGTTGGGGCAACTTGTTATGAATAATGTTTGGAGTTGGGGTATAAAAGACTGAAAAGTTTCCATCATAGAGATTTGGGTAGTCCAGGAGTTTTGTTATTTATTTCTTACTATTAGACCTAGTTTCCATTATCCAGGAGATAATATCTTGAAACAATATTCTTATAGTAGACTAGGCTTTCCTTAACTGTGAGGGTTAAAAATTTCATATTTCCCACCTGATTGTTTTTTAAAAAACTAAATGCTTTGTTGGAACAACTAAGCATGGTATTTCACCAGTTACTAATCAAACATTATTTACAAAAAGTAAGACGATATATAAGACTAAGCTTGTATAAAAGCATATGTGTTGCCTAATAAATGAAAACCAGGAAAATAACAAAAGAAAATAAAATAAGATAAAAAAATACTGACATAATAGACTTCTCTCTTCTCTGATTTTCAAATGATATAAATGACCATCCTATATAGCCCTGGTTCTTCAGACTTGCATAGTGCTGACTGTATCTGAATTTTCTCACTCAGAGGAAAAACTGTATGGCATGAGCCTGAGTATTCTTTAGAGTTTGGGAACAATTTTGCATAAAAAGCCATTGCAAGCAGTGTCAAGCCTTGTTTCTTTGTCCATCAATAGAGAGGTCTATCTAGAAAGCAAAATATTTTTTTTTCTTTTTAAAGTTTCTTGTTCTTCCCTAGACACAATCATAAAAAATGTAAAAATTTCACAGCACTGTAGTACAACCAATTTATGTAAAGATCCCATTCTTGTCATTCATTCTGTGACTAGAAGGATGTTTCACAGCAAGCTTTACTAACTAGCTTTAATCTTCTACTCCACCCTCAATCTACTAATTCATGTAATCTGTTTCTCACTGAATTAGATACTGCAGTTTGAATTTTTTTTTTAAGAGACTTTGGACACCTTCCCAGAGCACAGCATTCTGAAGCACATTTCGGTCAAAATGAATGTAGTTTCACCAGGTGTGTGATGTGATTCTTTTACTCCAGTCACGGATGACTTATGGATGGTTAGCACTGCCATCCATGGAGGCTGGACTTTGGTTTGTATACGCCCGTGAATTGTCTCCATAGAGAAAATGTACAGGGGTAGCATTTCACTTTTATGTTTTTCATCAAACAGCTTCCTAGAGACAGAGGGGGGAAAGGTATGAAAGTTGTTAGGGAAAACCCTCTCTATTACCAGGAGGTTGTTTCTTAAGAAGTCAGAGGCTTGCGTGCTCTGTGAAGGGAATATTTAATTAGTCCTGTGCTGGAGAATTCCTTTCAGGTAATCACAGTCTTTACAAAGCCAACTTTGCCTCATCCAAACAAAATGGTCTACAGGTAGCTGCTTATAAGTTATTTTGTCATAGAATTAAGGGACCTTTGATTCTAAAATGTATGCCTGTATATACCAATATGAAATATGTAGTGTCTGAGACATTCTCAACTAAAGAAAGAAATGTAAGTTCACACCTGGGACTGGTGTTAGGTGGTTTGTGGGATCCACAGAATCTCACTTGAGTCTTTTTCAGTGCCTGAAGTCCTACTGCCAAAAGTTCAGTCCTTTGAATTAAGGCTTTATATTTTTAAACTCTGTCGGTATGAACCAAACCCTGATTGGGTCACATTTTAAGTCATTATTAATGATGATCCTTTTGAGAGATATTTATTTATCAGTTATCTTTATGTCTCAAGAGCTGCTTGTAAGAGAAGAAAAAACTATGCTAAATGCCAGATTTTGCTAGGGGACAGGCAAAGTGGCAAACCTGAAATACTCAGACCTCAGGGACTCCAGGCAGCTGAAAGGAAATGTAACAGTGTTGAGTATGTTAAGAAGGGGAGATATTGAAAACAAAGATTATGTATTAATAGATAACTTTGAGACCTGTTTCACAATTTTGATTAGGTCAATATGATGAAAATATTGAAAAGCTATTTTAGCCTCAGGATCTTAGTCTCTTTTCCTCTGTGATTCTTGGATAGATGCTTTGATTTGTGGTATTGGAGCCTGACTGGTAGATTCTGCCCTTTTCATTTTAATAGATTCATTCCATTTTATTGCCAAACAGTTTGATATACATCTTTTAAACAAACACCAAGGTCAAGCTACTCCCTTGAGACTGTGGCGAAAACACTCAAAAAAGAATACCCCCTCTGAAAATGTCTTCCCACTGTATTGGGAGTTTCTCCCATGCTTGGGCAGGACATTGAAAACCTGGATTTCAGCTTTGACTGCAGCCTTTCGTTTGCCTTGATTTAAAAGTCTCAATCTCAGCTCTTTATGATGTGTGTAGATTGCCTTACAGGTCTCTTAGGAGTCACTAAGAGATGCTCCTTAACTGTACACCTTGTTGCTATAATTGAAGCTCTTTTGTTGCTGTAATTTCTTCTTAATGTTAATAGTTTTAGTCAAGTGTTCTTTCCCTCTGGAGGCATTAATTATTGCCAGTTTTGGAAAACCTTCTCTTGGTGCGTACATTTTTGCTTCTGGTGCCAAATCACGTCACTGTTTCCTAGTCTTTGTCTAGGTGAAAGGATTTTTCAGCTTTTTTCTTTACTATTGAGCATACATCCCACCCTTTTTAACCACTATAATATAATTTAAAGTATCTGCCCACCAGTCGGAAAGTCAGCATTATTCATAGTTTCATGCGTTTCGTCAATTTGCAGTACTTGTCTCAGGATAGAGGATTTAAATTTGGTCTTATTTGCTATTAGCTGTGAAATTATTGGTCACTGAAGTTTATGAGAGCAAATCCCCTTGCTAAGGGTTTACCCATGGTTTATAGCATATGATTTAAAAAATGGTTATTATTCAGTGACAAAGACTTCATTGAAATATGAAATTGAAAAAGAGGATATTTCTTCAAATGTAACAGAGTGTTCTGGAAAATATTCTCTTATTGGAAGTTAAGTAAATTTTTCTTTATGGACAGTTAAATGAATACTTTATGTCTTAGTCCATTCAGGCTACTGTAACAAAATACCATAAACTGGATGGCATATAAATAACAGAAACTTATTTCTCATGGTTCTGGGGGTTAGGAAATCAAAGATCAAGGTGCCAGCAGATTCAGTGTCTTCTGAGAGCCTACTTCCTTGTAAAGGGTGCCTTCTCGCTGTGTCCTCACGTGGTGGAAGGGGCAAGATAGCTCCTTGAGGCTTCTTTTATGAAGGCACCAATCCCATTCATGAGGGTTCAGCCCCTAAGACATAATTATCTCCCAAAGCCCCCACTTCCTAATACCATCACTTTGGGGGTTAGGATTTCAACATATGGATTTGGGGGAACACAAACATTTAGACTGTAGCATTCTATCATCTTCAAACTTCATAATCTTTACACATACACATGCACATGCACACACACATCTATTTCCAATCAAAGAGAAAAGACTACTTAATTATTGTTTTACAAAAAGCTATGTATTCCAGGAAATATTCTGAAATAAAATCAATCACCTTTAAACTAGTTATTACTGAATACCCACACTGAGGCTATCCCTGTTCTAGGCACTACGGAAAGAGCATTAAGCAAGACAGACAGATTCACCACTCTCGCAAAGCCTAAGTTCTAAAAGTTGATGAAGGTTTCACATCCAATTAAAATATACTTTGTTCTTCCTCATCTGATTATTTGCTAAAGGGTCTTATAGTTTCCATCCAGTAGGAACAAGTTCTCCATGATTAGAGCACTAATTTGTGTTTTGATGCTTAGAATTATGTAATTTATCCTTAAGCCATCTGCTTCTGAAAGTAGTACAAGTCCACTTTATTATATAAAAATGAAATGCACTGAAATTTATTATTATTTTATTGAACATAAATCAGGAAATGGATTCAATATACATTACCTAAGGACTGACATTTCAAGCCCCTTAGCCATGTGTTTCAGTAAATGTATTTTCTTGTTCATTTACTGCTACATTTTGAATCATTGCCTCTGCTCCAGATGGCTATTGATGTCTCTCCCTTGAGCCTGGATGAACCCATTTCTTTCCAAGGGCAGGAGTTTCTACAAAATAATAGAAAACCTTGGCCTGACCTACACAAAACACTTGCTTATTATCACATTATATAGAACTCAAAAGCAGAATTGATGAAAACAGTTCAATATAGTCTTTTTTCAATTTGAACTTATTTGGTTTTATTAAAATACAAATAAAAACATAGTAACTCTCCATATATTTATGAACATTTTGCTCCCTCCTTGACATTCTCAAGTATTTTATTGATTCCGGCTTATCAATGTACACACATTTCATGTATACTTTATTGTGTGATTTTTAAAGGGTTTCAAGTTGATGACTTGATACAAAAAAAAGTGCATATCTCCAATTTTCCACGAAAATATAAAATATTGTCTTGACCACATAGAAATCCACATTTAAGGTAAATTTTAACAATGTTGATAACAAAAGTTAATCTCCAACATTGGGCAATAATTATTTAAACTTCCCAGGGGGACCCAAAGAATAGCAGAGAGTCCTCCATTCTGCAGTGGGGTTTCTCTCTGACATAAATGTCGTTCTGCATGTGTTGTTCTCTCAGGAGGTCGAGTTGTGTCGTGTTAGCAGTCAAGAGAAGCTGGGCCTGACAGTCTGTTACCGAACAGATGATGAAGAAGACACCGGCATTTATGTCAGCAAGGTAAGAAATGTAGTGGAGGGGACACGAGAGGAGGGAGACTCGGGGGAATGGAGTGAAATGACTCACAAGTAGAAAATTCTTCCCTCAGAGGCTTGAATGTGACGAATTGGCCATGTTCCAAAACTTGTCACTTTCAATTAGGAAAGTAAATTATGCTGCCCAAGTAATATAATTATTATCAGCTTGTTTAATGTGGATGCGTTCACCTCAGAATCCCAGCAAGGAAAAGTGCAAAAGTGGTAACATTGCCTCAATTTGAATAAATCCCCATGAGAAAGCAGGAAGTACAGCAAAATTTTTGATTACAAACATTTGTCCTTCCATTCCACTGTGTCTTTTATGAGTTCTGTTAACAACAGCATTGACTAATTGCTTTAAATTATTATTCACAATAATGACATCTTTTACTTTGCTGATGGGATTGATAAATTTCAATATCCAAGGAGTGCATTTTTCAGTTTGTTTTATTCAACCTTACAATCACTTTCAAGAAGTGAGGTACTTAAACATGAGACACCTTTAGTGTTAGTTACTCTGAAAGACTGTGAAGCAAAATTTATTACCACAGGTGATTTTTTAAAAACTCCCAGAAGCGTTATTTTATGAGAAGTAGGAAAATATTTTGAATTATATACATATCATTAAAAATTATACAATATACATACAAACACCTATGTATGTATATATGCATAAATAGAGTCTGACTCCTGCATACATATATATAAACTAGATACTAATTGTTGTTCTATGCTGTTCCAAGTTTTCTTGGCCGTGATCTTGAAAACATTAGCTAACATACTGAACTTTAGCTTTTTCAACTGGAAAGAGTATAACAATGCTTATCTCAATGTTTTTATAGAGTTGCTTAGAATGTGGAAAAGATAACGTAATTAATGAACTCAGAAAACTACACAGATCTATAAATGTAAAATTTTACTCTTTATCACCTTACCAAAGAATTTACTGACTGGCTTCTCCAATGGAAAGATCTCTGGAGAATATTTGACTCATATACTTCTTTTAAATGTACAACTAGGATAATCCCTCTGATTAAGGTGAGGAAGTATAAGGAAACACCTGCTTAATTATCTTTTGTAATATCTACAGAGGTAGAAAGGTAGAAGTTGAATATTAGTTTGATTACAGTTCTAAAGACAAAAGTTTTAGATTGTGAAGGGCTACAGTTGATTAATCATCCCTCACTTCCTTCTAGTAAGTCTCTATTTACTATTTAAATATGTCAGATTTGGAACTTCACTTTTCAGGGAAGGTAAAGAAGCCACAGGATCTGAACATATGTACTTGGCTGGAATGTTTTCCTTATACCTCTTACATGTAATTATAATGTATTTTGTTCTTGATTGATCACTTAAGACTCAGTCATTAGCTAGCACCCTAATAAAAAGTAATATCTAACATCTGGAGAGGATGGATCAACCTCTTGCTACACTTGAAATACTTTGCTTAAAAAAAAGCTTTGATGTGACAAACCTAAATAACTAGTTTGAAGCCACCATGTGAAATTTGATAGATGGAATTACTTCCAGTGAACTGTAAGTCTTCACTCAAGTTTGAACCATTAAAATGTTGAAAGATGCTAATAGAGCCTTAAATATCTATTTATGCTAAAATAATTTATAGTTAATACCCTTCAGCCTATATGTAAAGTGGTGGTGAGTAATTAAATGCATGAATAGGATTTTTTGTTTATTGAGCAATATAGATTATAAATCTCTTTATAAATGAATGTGCTCGTGAGACAGAAATCCCTTTAGTAATATGGACTTACAGCATAGCTATCAGCTTTCGAAGACAGCTAGGGCAGGATTTAATAATCACTTCAGTAGAAAATAAATTTCCTGGGTCCCAGGAATCCTAGTATTAACATCATCTCATGTCAGCTGAAGACCATATCTGACAGTTGGGATGCAGAAATGAGTAAACGAATGTGATAAAAAGAAGGAAGAAAAAAAGAAAGGGAGGAAGGAAGGAATGGAGAGTAGGAGGAGGAAGGGTGGGAAAAATGGTCTTCAGATTAAGTTCTGCTATAGTCCTCTTAAATTTTATTATTGTTAATTTTAAAATAGTTCATCGACATTTTTAGAACCAGTGACTTTTGGTGGAGAAAAATATGACATGCACTGTCATAAATCATTAGAGAATTTTCAAGCACCATATTTTTAAGTTCTTGAGAAGATAATACGTATCTAGTTGAAGATGTGTGTCCTCTCCCTTACAGGTAGATCCAAATAGCATTGCTGCCAAAGATGGCCGAATTCGAGAAGGGGATCGTATTTTGCAAGTATGTGGTTTGGTTATTTTCTTAAGTTTCACTCTGTCTGTCCAACAGTTTTTATTTTATTTTGTGTCTTATAAAATATTAGAGGAAAGAATTTGTCTTTGCTTATGGATATTAACATCTACAAAACAAAAAAATCTATCATTTAAAACTTTTAAGGTTAAGGATGATGCCATTTATTAGGAGTTATTAGCTAATAATTAGTGATTCAGATACAATATCTGGAATCAGATTACTTGATCTACACTTCCAGCTCCACCATTTGCTTGGACACATCATCTAACCTCCTCTCATCTTAAGCCATTTCCTTATCATAAAAGATGGTAATTAATCATATATTATTAGTGTGAATATTCAATGAGATTATACATGTAATATGCTTAGAACAGTGCACGATAAGTGCTTAATAAACATTAATGGCCAATATTACTAGTAGCATCGGTTATTGCTACCTTTTCCAGAATAAATTAGGTAAGTATGGATCTAGATGTTCCTTTACTATGTGAAAGTCTAGAAGTTTGAAGAATTTTTAACTACAGTTATGTGTTACTTAATACATTCTGAGGAATGCATCGTTAGGCAATTTTGTCATTATGTGAACATCATAGAGTGCACTTACACAAACCTAAATGGTCTAGGCCAGTGGTCCCCAACCTTTTTGGCACCAGGGACCGGTTTCATGGAATACAATCTTTTCCACTGATGGTGGGGTGGGGGAGGCAGAGCTCAGGCAGCGATGAGAGAGATGGGGAGTGGCAGTAAATACAGATGGAGCTTTGCTCACTTGCCCGCTGCTCACCTCCTGATGTGCGGCCCCGTTCATAAGTTTCGTGGAAGACAATTTTTCCATTGGAGGAGTGGCAGAGCTCTGTGGCCCGGTCCCTAACAGGCCGTGGACTGGTTCTGGTCCACAGCCCAGGGGTTGGGGACTGCAGGTCTAGGCTACTACACACCTGGGCTATATGGTATAGCCTATTGCTCATAGGCTACACGCCTGTGCAACATGTTACTGTACTGAATACTGTAGGCAATTGTAACACAATGGTAAGTATTTTTGTATCTAACCATAGCTAAACATAGAAAAGGCATAGTAAAAATATAGTATAATTATATGGGACCATTGTCATAATATATGCAGTCCATTGTTGACTGAAAAGTTGTTATGCAGTGCATGGCTGTATTTACTCATGAGTTGCTGGGGCCAGGTAGAGGAGAATGTGTTCTTTTCCCAACATGAAATGTGAGAACATGGAGGCTGATTAAATTTCAGTTAATGAGAGAAATGATAAGCAGATCATAGAAGGAATGTGGGGCTGGAAAGAGAGTGTCAGGCCAAATCAGGAATAACTGAAAGCTGGTTTCTGTCCTAAACATACCTCAACTTGCTCTAGCCTTTCTGAGTCCCCTCCCCTTAGAGAAAGGCTGCAGAAAGACACCCAGGCTCCCCAGCTCTTGTGCTCAGGTTAACCCCAAAATAAGAACAGAGGCCCTTTCGGGTTGTTTCACTGCTGATCACGACTGTGAAACAGAGGAGGACTTGAGTGATAAATTGAGGGGGTGACAAGCTGTTAGTTAACACATTCTGCAAAACTTGTAGTCAGTGTGACAAACCCAGAGTTCCCCTTTCTCCTTGCTAGAGACCTAGAGGGTGTCTCTTTGGATTCCACACTTTTGGATTTAACACTGCAGAGAACCAGGGTTTCAAAAATAGACAATAGACAAGATGTCCTCCCAGCATTTGGGGTACTCCCTCCCTGTGTAATTAGAAAGACACAGATGATCACAGTGCAATGTGACATCATCACGATCAAGCCGTGCCTGAGCTGCCTGGGCACACATCCTGCCCAGCCTTCTGCTCTTCTCCTCTCCCTTCCTCAGGGCAACACCTGCCAAGTCACACCACTTCTTCACCCTCTGTTCTTTAGCTAGATGTGCTGCAGAACTTCTTTTTTTATTTCTTTTTTTAAATCAGGGATCCTCTACTAACATTCCAATTAGGAAAGAATAAAAAGTATGAATTAATGATCATTTGGTGTCCCACTAGTTTTCAGAAATCCTCAAGAATATATAATTTCTCCTTCAGTGAGTTCCCTAAGTGGGGACCTTTGGTTAAACAAAATGGAATTCTGTCTGTCATCTATCAGGGCAAGAAAAAGTGGATCGGGAAGCCAAGACATAGTCTGGTTTACCACCACATTTTTCGCATCTTTCACACAGACACATGAATAAATCAGTGAATGAAACAAAGGTATGTGGTAGAAAGAATGATAAGATATAGGACGAAAACCTGCAGAAAAGCTTTACTTGTGTAGCCTCATTAAGAAATTAAGGGGACCATTTTAGTATATCATCCAGATAAGGAAAGTTCAAAAATGTTTTATTATTTTTTTAAATTTTGAAATAATTTGTATGTGTATTCTTCACTTTGGTAACATCTACAGTTAAGTATACAGAAAATAATCTAACCTTTTGATGCTCAGGGCAACGTCGTACCCAGCAGTCATTACACAATGCTCTAATAGAGTAAAATGGCAGAAAGTTCTGGAAGATTTGTGCCCTGACATTAAGTGACCCTATTTGGCTACATTTTCTGATGTATTTGGTCTATATTTTGTCATTTTTCTTACTCCTCTCTTGCTGTTGCCAGCTGTCACTTCTTCCTCTCACCATCAACTCTCCACACTCCTCACCTCCTACTGCCCCTGGCGTCTTTCCTACTTTCCAACTAACCACTCTCCCATAGCCTAGACACACAAATACAGTTATTAAAATTATATCTATTAGTTCTATAGATATAGTTGGATGGAAATAAAGTCCATGTGTTTTCATATATAATACTATATGTTTCGACACTGTTGAATTCTTAGCTAAATTGTTGGCAGATAAGTTTTCAAAAAACATATCTGCTGGATAATAAGGCATTCCTTAATGGAGCTGATTCATTGAAGAAACAATAGCAGGATTGATAAAGTACTGTTTTCTGCCTGATTACTTTATATTGTGTGACAAATATGTCACACTTAATGAGTAAATATGTCACATTAAAAAGCCTAGAATTCAATTCTGAATGCACACACAGGAAACAAAGAGTCTTAAGGGTAAGGGTGAAATTATGTTAAGTAAAACTGTGACAAAATTGTACCCATAGACAAATAGCTCCCTTATGGCTGATGAGGAAATTATGGGATACCCCATAATGAACAATTAATGACTCCTTTCACAGCGAGATAAGAGTGGGAGAAACAGAGGGTTTACTTCTTATCCTTTAAGTTTCCTGGCTGACTTTTATTTAAATGAATCTCTTCAGAGCAATTGTGATTTTAATTGTCTGTTCATGGATGACCTAAGTAGAGTATGTCTATGGTCCTGCCCTCGTTGTGTAGCTGAACTTTTCTTAATGTAGCATACCATGGGCCTACGAGGTGAATTCACCCAATGACATCACACATACACACACATACACATGCACACAGGAGATTGACATAGGGTAAGGATCATATAGAAGAGAAACCAGGAACCACCTTCATGAGAACATTTCTGGTCCTCCTGTGTTTTTCTCTGCAAGGAAAACTGGCACATAGACGCTCTTTCAGATATATTTACAAAAAGCCACAACATACCCTACTCAGTCATTATTCCCCATTTTGGAATCATAGCTTCTATTTCCCAGTTTGATGAATTTTATGTGTGAATTGCAAAAAAAAGAAAAAAGGAGAATACATATGAAATTTGTAAATGCTGAATTTCCTGTCTACATATACAAGTGAGAAATGAAGGTGATATTCGTTTTGATCAGGGTAAGAAAACATTACATGTGGCTGTGTGGGTTTTTTTACTGTTATTGCTGCTTTCCTTGTGCTAAATATATACGAGAGTCTAGGAATAAGGATCATTTATTATGGTCCAAAGTGAGATTCCCGGGCTTGTTTTCAGATAATTGTGTCTGTCCTCGTGTGTCAGCTATAATCCCAGAGACCCACAAGGAGGAAACCTCAGTAGGCTACATCATGGTTTCAAGCAGAAATACTTAGTGAAAGATGTTGTATTAATTATTGAAAAAATGGTCAGTGCGACCACATTTTTCCATCTGTTTGCTTATTGAAGTAATTAATGCTTATTTTAGACAAAATTACTTGACCTCTTTAGTTGAAATTTCTACATATTTTGATTATATATTATGGATCAAAACGTTACTGTCTCTACTAGATTTGAGTAATCAATAAAAGAAAGTAATTTTTAAATATTCAAAGAAAAAATTATATTAACTAAGAGCAAAATAAATTTGAACATGAAAATGTACTTTAAAATACAAACTTTAGAAGCCTTATTTATTCTGTCTTTAGAACTTAGAATAAGTAAAAAGATATATTTCAAATGCCCCTGGAATCTTTCTTATGTAATCAAAAGTTTACTTAAGCTTGGTTTCTTTCGCTCATAGTTTTAGAAAGTCAATTTTAATCTATGTTAATTTTTAAAATTTTTCAACTGTACTTAAGAGATAAATCTTAAGATATTTCATTCGTTTTATTGTTTTAGGAAATGGATAAATCTTAGATAGGAGTTAGAGTATCAATGAGGATGTTACTGATGAGCTGTTTTTTCTTTTGATTAGTTAAGCACTGAGATAGATCCGGAGAATGATGTTTGGGCAACTGAGTCAGCCCCCCACACAAATATGAAATGATTAAATGAAAATGCAATCAGAAGTGGCCTGGGAGCATTGCCTGGTGAGAGATAATACCGCAGCTCTCTCTAATTGGCTCGCAGCGAGTGTGCAGGATGACGGATTTCAGTTGTGGTATTGCCAGTCCTGCCTTCCCCAGCACTATTATCTCGGAGTGACACTTCCATTACTCTGAGCGGAGAAAGATGAACGTCACCTGTCAGGGGCTGGTTAATTGTGTTGCTAGATGTATGTTGCCAGGGTGCAGGTTGGACATTTATGAACATAACTGCTTCCTCTGATGTTCCCCATCCTTCAGGGATCGATGTGGCTCTAACAGTAAGCGTGTAATTGAGTGAAGACACTCTCCGCTGAGAGGCTGAAGATGAGCCCATTGTGTGAGCTTCATTGTCCATACATTTACCAAAAATGAGCTGATATTTGCCATTTATTGTGTGCAGCATTGTGGAAATGGAAACTAATGTGCCACGCTCATTTGTTTT
The DNA here is from genome assembly GCF_000956105.1 of Propithecus coquereli. NCBI lineage: Eukaryota > Metazoa > Chordata > Mammalia > Primates > Indriidae > Propithecus > Propithecus coquereli. Next base: position 6,575,626 of record NW_012137191.1, on the reverse strand, counting down.
CTAGATAAATGGGGAAGATGTCCAGAATCGAGAAGAAGCAGTGGCCTTGCTGTCTAGCGATGAGTGTAAGAGAATCGTGCTGCTCGTTGCAAGGCCAGACATTCAGGTCAGCGCAGAAACCAGAAGTCTTGAGACCAAACTTTATAGTCATTGAATCCACTGACTGGAATCCATTGAATCCACATGAATGAATTTTTATTCTTTATCTGCTATTCTATATCAAATCACCATCATAGATATCTGTAAAACCAAGTATGGTATACAAAATATAACAAAGACTGATCTTTTATAACTTACTAGCCTTGTCCAAAAAATTATACATTAAAGACTTCCTTCTATTACCCCACAGAATGGCAGCTAAATATCCCATTTAAGGGAGAGGAAAAAAAAAAAGCAGACAAAATTTAATCATTATTCGCTCCTCCTACTTGCCAGTTGTTTAAATAAATTCACAGATGAAAAATGGTTGACTTTACATGATTTTTAATTCTGTGTGGATCTTTGCTTTAGATTACTATTTAAAAATACTTAATTGGCATACTAAGGTATCTTGAAAGAATCTCTAAAAAGAGAAACATTAGCCTATGTAGCTATCAACTTAAATCTTTTTAGAATTAAAATGTCTTATATAGCATAATGTGGTTCCAAGTGTAGTAACTGAATTTTTTTCCCAAGTTTAGTGTGGCAAAAACATTTGTCCAGCCAAAAACAAACTGATAGCCTCTAAAAGAATTGTTTATATCTTTACAGAGGAAGATGTCATGAAAGTAAAAGAAAGGTAATGGTGGAAGAAAAGTACTATTGGTGCTTCCTTTTATATCCTTTTTATATCCCATCACAATGCAGAAAGGACAATACATTGTCACCATTCTATCCATCTGTCAGTAGTTTGAGTAAAGTTAGTTATATCGCCATTTGTCTCCCGGGTTATTGATCTGATATTTTTCAGACTCAGTAACTACATACTATCTATAAATTACATTGAGTAAGTGTATTTCAGTGTCAGACCAAGTCCTGACATGAATATAGTGGTTATAAAAGATCACCATTTCCGCATATATTTCCTTTATTCCCTTGACTGTTCCAAATGGTCCCCATAAAGTCCGCCATAGCCCGGGGCAGAGTAAAGTCATACACCTGAGGTCTTAGTAGTAGGGAAACAAGCCCACATAACTGGCTGCACTGCCTATGTGGGAGTGAGTTTTTAAAATACATATGAAATTGCACCAATTATCTGGAAAGTTCTCAAACCAGTTATTTCACTGATCCCATTTTCTTGAAAAAGAACATAATAAAGTAGCTAAATACATATTAGTAAAATTTATGGTAAATTGAAGAGAACTCAGTAGCCATCCCTGTTGTAGAAAAGGTATTTTTATTATAATGTGGTTTCCCTACCCTTTCCATGTAACTGCTGGAGAACCTCATTACTTTAGGACTAAAACATTTCCTTAAACTATGCCACATAATGGCCATAATGGGCTGTGGAAAGAATAGAAATTAATGACATAAGACCAGATCCTGTTAATCTTTGGTGGAATACATATGCTTGGTAGAACCAGTGGCAATTTTGAATATCTAGCTACACTCCTGAACTTTTCCCCAAAAAGAGTCAATGTTGAAGGATGAATTTCCAAATGAGACATCCTTTCCACAGTTGATAAAAGATGATCATCTGACTCCATAGGAAGCCATCCTGCCTGTCAAAATCAGGATCTACATTAGCTCCCTTATTCTGAAGAAGACTTCATGCCACTGGGAAGGAGGCTAATTACCTATAGAAAATCAGATTTCTAGAGAAATAAAGAAAAAAACAATACACCACACTTTAGAAATGTAATATAAGCAGTACATGCTATAAAATGGCATAAAAAAAAAAAACCTAAAAAAAAATCCTGTCTTTGTATCACCCATACGTTTCCATCAAACTTAATTTATCTCATTATTGCATTTTTTTGCATGTGTATTTTATTCAGGGAGAGTGTGGAAGCTTTTTGTGTGCTTTTTCTATCTTTAAAAAAAAATGTTTTGAATGCTCTCTAGATTCTTGGAAATGATCTACAGTTTGCTGGGGGCACTACTGTGCATCTGTGCAATATTTTTAAATAACTCATTTCCTACATTCCCTGTCAACTCTCTTTCATTTTCTGCCCATTTTTTTCCCAGAGACCATTAAAGATATTGCTTTTTTGTCCTATTTCCCTCAGGACACTGGGGCAGAGAGGACTCTTATAAGAACTTGTAGTCACTACTTTTGAGACGGTATAGGTTGTTCCTTTCTTGGAGAGGCCACATGTAGTCCCCTTCCCTGCAGACAGATCCCCACTCTATAATAATGACAATCCTTCTTTTCCTGAAGGTCAGCTCAAAAGGGATGTCTGTCTCTGCCACAGCATTAGACTCAGACTGCCATAAATGCATGTCTAGGTGAAAAAGAGAAATACAAGAAGGAAAGGAAGTAAGCAGGAAGAATCTCCCTTTACTTACTATGCTGTGTATACCTCCAGCCCAGATGAAAGCCTTATCAAAATAGACATACCCTAACTACAGATGGCAACTCTGTAATCTCTGGGGTTAGTCAATACAGAAAGAGTTACAGGGAATCATTAATTTCTGCCATTTGTTCTCCTTAACTTCCCCACCGCTACACTTAAACCTCAAAGACTCTGTTTCATCATTCACTATATCAGTGTTGGAAAATATTTTCTTTTGGGAAGAAAAATTCCTTGGTGTGTTTGTAAAATGTAAAGATTTCTAGCTTTAAGTAATTTCTTTTGGAGTCTGGCATTTACAGCTTTATGACACTTGAAAGGGACTAAAGAATGTAAAATTTGGACAATTATAAATTGGACTGAATTTACATTTTTTGTCAGCATAATTATCATAGCTCCTCTGCATATCAAAGGCAGTGGGATAAATTTGGTCAAGTTATTCAGGCAACATTAAGATAAATGAGAATGAATAAATGTGTCATACTTGTGGCCCCAGTTAAATTTGAGGTCATTTAAGTTCTCCATGGCCTTTAATAGAAATCATGAAATCTATGATTTGCTTTAATATTAATGAATATGATACATATATGCTAATACCTCTTTTGGTACAGTCTAATGTCCTTTCAGGTTTGTTTATGTTTTTAAATTTTAGAAGTTCAGTTATCTTTACAATCTTACTTGGCCAGTTTGTTGGTGGTGAAACACCTCAAACTCTTGTCCATTTTGCTCACTAGCAAGCTGCTGTTTCTTTGTAGCACAGAGTAAAACAGAGCTTTGACAATAATCCAGTTAATCTAATCAGCATAGACAGCTAATTTACATAATCCAGCTCCAAAAATCCACTTTGAGGCAAATTATCTGTACTGACTGTCAACACTGATCATATTAGCCAGGTAACCACCAAGTTTTCCACTTCACTTTGTGTTGAGAAGCCAAAGGGATTTGTTAAATTTAATTTGTGTGAGAATCCCACAAGAAAACTTGCCTTCAACACCCACAAACAAAACCCTGCATGCTCCACACCTCTCCACCACCCTTAAAGGTCACATTTGCTGTGATGTGCTTCCCTGGAATTGGGTCTGAAAATGAATCAAAATAGACATGGCATAACATTACTTTTTTTTTTTTTTGGAGAAGAATAACTTAGAATTTTCCTTTCTTTACAGATAAAATAAATGTTGTCTGTAGATGCGTTTGTGGCAAGCAGCCATCTTGTTAATGTGGGAGCCATTGCCTAAAAAAAAAAAGCAGGATGAGAGTAGCATGAGCGTGCAGGGGGGCACTTTGTGTGTAGTCTCATTGGGGGTTGTTGTTAAGGAAAAATGCCCAATTGTCTCATAGCCCTATTAGTACCGTGGCGGTCCTGTTAACACGGGACCTGTTGGAGGCAATGAGCGTGACAGCTGTGGATTATGCAGTATGCTTTTCATACACTTTGAAAGAAGGTAATGTTCTATGCCATGAGATTTACTCGGTTATGAGAGAAAATCTGTAGCTCTGATTCTGGAAAGGATAAAAGGCATAAAAGTCCAATTTTTTTTTTTTTTTTTATCACCTTTTCTTCTTTCTGAGAGGTGAACTATAGGAGGCCGGTATTCTGAAGAGAATCATTATGATAAAAGGAACTGGTTGGGCATTGGCCATTTAAGTTTAGCCTATTTTAGCATGAGTTCTCACTAATATAATATAATGTACTAATGTATTCTTTTGCAGCTGGATGAAGGCTGGCTAGAAGATGAAAGGAATGAGTTCTTAGAGGAGTTAAACTTGGAGATGTTGGAAGAACAGCATAATGAAGCGATGCAGCACACTGCCAATGAGGTGGAGCAGGTGGAGTCAACAATTTGAACTCAATCGTTTGAAATGTCACTACTTCTTTTTTTAACATATAATCATAAATGGAGGGGGAAAAAAACAAAATCAAAGGGTTTGATCAAACATCTCTGTCATGGTAATTTTTTAGAGCACATGATCATTTTAGATGAAGCAGAGGGAATAAATAATTTTTTTTTCTATTAAGGATATCTCCAGTTTGGGAAGCTTAGGTCCCACTGTTAATATAGTATAATCATATTCAAATGTTGATCCAGGTAATGTTTCAACCTAATTGCAGAAATTTAACAGTAAAAATGTGCGTTGCTTCTCAATATGCCAGCTGGAGACAAACCATATATCATGAGGTAACCTCCCGAAAAAAATAAATTTTTACTTTAAAATATTAATGTGTCTATTTGAACACGTAAGCTAAAACTATAAGATGATGATGACACAATGTAGCCATCAGTCATCTTTGTGTGCTTGATGGCATAATTACACCTATGTACCGCTGAATAATTACAGAGATCATCCTTGGTCCTATGACTGCCCTTGACTCATCATACAACCTTTCCCATAGAGTAATTTGAGATAATAATGATAAACATGATTTTGCCTTAAGGTCACATATTCATTCAACAAAAAACTCTGAGCTCCTAACACATTCCAAGTATTACACCTGATACTGAGAATACAAAGAAAAATGGGCAGAGTCACTGCCCTTAATTGATTCATAACCAATTAACGATCACAGTGTGGCTTATGGCAAAGTGAGTCTTAAGATTCTTTTCATTTTTTGTTGTTGTTGTTTTCCCACTGGATAAAAACAAGATCAATATATTCTAGATTTTTTATGTCACATTGGTGGCATTCATCTGCTTGATATGATTTTGTTAACATTTCACTGTCAATTCACTATTCTCAATATTAATTCTTAACACATCTTAAAAGATAATTTAAAAAAATCGACAGGCTTAGAAACATGAAGCACAAACATTCTTTCACTTTACCAAGCTAAATAATAAAATACCTTGACATGCTAACATCCTATAACAGAAATGTGTGTGCACATGTCTATATATTAAATAAATCATTAGATTGCAAACTACAGTGTCAACATAACCACATGTGATATACGCATGTGCTGATCATAAATGCTCATTGGCCACTTCACAAACAGTAGTAGGTGCTCAGAAGTAATACTGCTACTGTGCTGATCGCTTTTGAATATAGGCAGGACAGATCGAAATTTTTATGTATGACTTCAACACTGGTCACAAATAAAGATATTTTTGGTGGCAGCTGCTGGTTAGAAGCAAGAAAGTCCTTGCTCCAGGCTTTTTCTCTCTTATATACAAAATGTGACCTGACACAGAATTGACAGGAGGATGTTGAAATAAAGAGGGAAGAGAGAAATCCTGTTCAGGTGAAGTGATATGATGTCAAATGCTGCCTACTCATCAGACGTAATACAAATGTTAGGTCTTTTGAGGTAACACTAGATGTCCCTGAGGTTAGATTCTCACTGTGTGGAAATTTTTCTTCACCATGAGACTGAAAAATGATGAGAAGTACAGAAACCTTTAAAAGTCCTTTGCCCTTATAAACAATAATACTACATTAGAAATGTCTGGGTAGAAACATTGCCTGTCACTCTCATAGTACCACAGGGAAATGATAAATGATAGAGTAACATTACATTAGAAACTAGGAATTCTAGGTTTGAGAATGGAAAATTCTTTTTATTTTCACAGTTGCTCATAGACCAGTAACAAAAGAAAGGAAAATTCAATTAAAGAAATAAAATACATATCCGTATGTAAACCTACTTTATTGAAAGTTTCACTTTACATACTGTCCTTGGTCCTATGGCAGCTATCGACATGTTGTGCAACATCTCCCATAGCATAACTTCTCTGTATCATTGGAATTGCATATAAAATAAGAAAAAACATACTAGTCTTCCTGTATTTCTTCAGCTCATTACAAAGTATTAGAAAAATATAACTGTAAATAATGTGATATATGTCAAATGCCATACCAATAACAGCCTTTGAGGGTTTTATGGCATAGTATATAGATGTCACCGCATTGGATGCTATCATCAGCTTATAGTCAGAGACAGAGGGATGTAACAAGCTTTCTGTTGTTAGTTATAATTATTTATTATAATTTTTTTTGTCAATAAGACATTTAAAGTCAATCTCAATGTGTTTTCAGCAAATGAAGGAAAATACTTCTTAAAGATTGAGAATCATAGAATAACATGATACGTCGTCCTGTTCTGTTCTTTCCAATTTACGTTACATTTTGTTCTGCCATTACTTATGTGGAACAAAATAATAATTCTCCAGATAGACCCTTTTAGACTTGTTTTAGAATACCTTTTATCACCATATCACCTATCCCATCCTTCTTTAGCACTAACAGGCTTAATTGTATTTAATTATGTAATTACACCTGCTAAAGGGAAAAGATACATGTAGAAAATAGCGAGTAAAGTTAGACATAAGGCAAATATTAGGTTGTTAAATATGAAATGTCCGATTTCCTTAAGTACTAAGTTTGACAATTGATATCTCTGACATTTCACTTTGACACTTCTTGTTTTATTTTTATTGTGAAGGTACATCCTCATTCCTTCAAACTCACATTTTGGCTTGTGATTATCTTCCAAATTGTTTTTTTAGAGCAATTTTTGTGAAACCACGGATAAGTCAAAAATTCATGTTATTTTTGAATATGAGTTCCATCATGGAACCAATGCTGCACAGACAGCTCGATGTATGAACAAAGTGTTTCAGAAGGATGTGGCTGATGAACACATAGCACATTAATGGTTTGAGAAGTTTTGTTCTGATAATTTTAATCTTGAAAATGAGCCACATGGGGAACCAGAGACCAAGGTGGATAACGATGAGCTGAAAGCTGTAGTGGAAGTGAATCCATTTCAACCTATGTGTGAATTAGCAGCAAGGTTCAATGTTACTATTCCAATAATATTGGACCATTTGAAACAAATCAGCAAGATGAAGAAGCTGGATAGATGGGTACCGCATGAATTAAACAAGCATCAAAGAGAAATCATCTTGAAGCTTGCCTTTCTTTGCTGTCACAACATAAAGGTGAACCATTTCTACACCGTATTATTATGTATGATGAAAAATGAATTCTGTTTGACAATTGCAAGCATTGGGCACAATGGGTGGATCAAGACGAAGTGCTGAAACACAGTCCAAAACCAAATATTCATCAAAAAAATCTAATAATGTCTGTTTGGTAGTCCAGCGCTGCTGGTATTATCCACTACAGCTTCATGAAACCTGGTCAGTCGATTACAGCGGATGTCTACTGCAACCAATTGGATGAAATGACGAGGATATTTACGATTAAGCAGCCGAGATTGGTCAATAGAGACAGGCCAATCCTCTTGCAAGAAAATGCTCAACCACATGTCGCACAAACAACACTGTTCGAACTACAGAGGCTGGACTTGGAAACTCTCTATCATACACCATATTCACCAGACCTTGCACCAACTGACTTGCACCCTTCTTCCAGGATTTGGACCACTTCTTGCAATAAAAAATATTCGATTCTCAACAAGCTGTCAAAACACCTTTCATGATTTCATTGCCACTTGCTCTCCAGGCTTCTTCGCTGCTAGCATAAACAAGCTACCATTAAGATGGCAAAACTGTGTTGATAGTTTAGGTTCATATTTTGATTAATTGTCCTGCTTCTTGTTTGAGATACAATAAACTACACTTTTGATTCGAAATTGGACATTTCATATTTAATGACCTAAATACAATCTGGAAACTTCCATGTAGATTACTGTATGATGAGCGTTAGAGGAGAAAGTAACATTAGCTTATTTAAAGAGAAAGAAATACATATGCATCTTGTTAGGTCAGTGACAGTTAATTCTTTTGCACAAAAGCCAAAATTTACAAGGGAGTAAAACACATATATGTCAAAAATATATTTTTTTATTATGTCCATGTCTGGCAATCAGTGCTGTTCAAACTTTCATGTAAATTGTCGTTTTTACTCTCAATAGACTAAAACTCTTCTTTGAAGGAAATTCCTGGTTAATAGTAGAAAAATATTCTTATGCAACCCAAATGAGTCCTAAGAAGTTGTTGTTGCTTTTGAAAGCCATGATTTGGAGATGCATTGAAGTCAGAGCACGTGTATCAAGGAATATGGCATCCTGGACATATTGAAATTCTGGCACTGGGAGGTGGAGCTTTGCCTTCCAGACCTCTTTGTCACTAATAACCTGATTCCATCTAGAATTAAGCTTACTCATCTATAGATAGGAAGAGTCTAGGCTCCAGTACATAATGTTAACACAGGTCTGCAACTTTGTGATGTTTTGCTTACCATTATCAGTGCTTTACTTTCTGAAGTTTTCTCTGAACTTAAGGAAAGTTCAGAAAAAAAAAAAAAAGGTGATCATGGCTTCTGAACTCTAGGCTTCCATATTGCTGAAGACCATTTAGACACTCTGTTTTATCTTTTGGAGTATTATCACCTCAGAAGTTCATAAAATCACTTCATTTATATATATTCACCCCAGAGTTTCCCAAGTAAGAGAAAAACCTAAAGACAAGAATCATTTATTTAAATGTGTCCTGTCTTATTGATACCCAAGTGAATATCATAGCCACATTCAAGCAGCTTTTGTTTTCTTTATTTTATTGCATAAAAAGCTGCTATGAGCTAATCGTCTTTATTTCTAAAATTGTCATGGATGCTTAAATTAGAGCAGCTTTCTAGGAACTGCCAAGAAGCATTGTTTTCAAGCAAGTTTTTCGAGAGTGTTTTTCAAAGCAATTAATTTTCTTTGTTCTCTCGACATTATTTTTTTTTTAGCCAAAAAAGCAAGAAGAAGAAGAAGGCACAACAGACACAGCAACATCCTCATCCAACAACCATGAGAAGGACAGTGGAGTGGGGCGCACAGACGAAAGCTTGCGAAATGATGAGAGCTCAGAGCAGGAGAACGCAGCTGAGGACCCCAACAGCACATCTTTGAAGAGCAAGAGAGAGCTGGGGCAGAGCCAAGACACTCTAGGAAGCATTGAACTTCAGTGCAATGAGAGCTTTGTGTCTGGTGAATACATAGACTCTGACTGCACTGGCAACCAAGACGAGGAATGTGAAAGATTCAGGCAGCTCTTGGAGCTCAAATGCAAGATTCGAAACCGTGGAGAGTACGACCTGTATTATTCGAGCAGCACAATTGAATGCAATCAAGGGGAGCAAGAGGGAGTGGAGCATGAGCTACAGTTGCTTAATGAAGAGCTGAGAAACATTGAGCTCGAGTGCCAGAACATCATGCAGGCTCACAGACTCCAGAAAGTGACGGACCAGTATGGAGACATCTGGGCATTGCATGACGGAGGATTCCGAAATTATAACACCAGCATAGATATGCAGAGGGGAAAACTAGATGACATCATGGAACATCCAGAAAAGTCCGACAAGGACAGTTCTAGCGCTTACAACACAGCTGAGAGCTGCAGAAGTACTCCGCTCACTGTAGACCGTTCCCCTGACAGTTCCCTTCCAAGAATGATCAACCTCACCAATAAGAAAAACCTGAGAAGCACAATGGCAGCCCATCAGTCCTCTTCTGGACAGAGCAGTAAAGAGTCCACTGCCACCAAAACCAAAACCACTGAACAAGGTTGTAGCATGGAAAGCAAGGAGAAGATACTGGAAAGTAACCAGCTTATTGACCAAGAGAAGACAGTCAGCGAACACATCCCTTATCTCTCTCCTTACCACAGCTCCTCATATAGATATGCAAACATCCCAGCACACGCCCGGCATTATCAAAGCTACATGCAGTTAATTCAACAGAAATCTGCAGTCGAGTATGCTCAGAGCCAGCTCAGTTTGGTGAGCATGTGCAAGGAGTCTCAGAAGTGTTCGGAGCCCAAGATGGAGTGGAAGGTGAAGATTCGGAGCGATGGGACACGGTACATCACAAAGAGACCCGTGCGAGACCGAATTCTGAAGGAACGTGCCTTAAAGATCAAGGAGGAGCGCAGTGGCATGACCACAGATGATGACACCATGAGCGAGATGAAGATGGGGCGCTACTGGAGCAAAGAGGAGAGAAAGCAACACCTGGTTCGGGCCAAAGAGCAGCGTCGGCGCCGGGAGTTCATGATGCGGAGTCGGTTGGAGTGTCTCAAGGAGAGCCCTCAGAGCGGCAGCGAGGGCAAGAAGGAGATCAACATCCTCGAACTGAGCCACAAAAAGATGATGAAAAAGAGGAATAAGAAAATTTTGGACAACTGGATGACAATCCAAGAACTGATGACCCATGGGGCCAAGTCTCCTGATGGCACGAGAGTTCACAATGCCTTCTTGTCAGTCACCACTGTATGACCGAATGAATGGATTGCGACTGGTTTTAAGAGGGTGCTACCAGTTTGGGTAGAGTATGATTGCCTCGTTCAATGTGGCGTTTTTATATATATTTTGTGACTCTTTATAGTTTAAATTTTTGTAAGCAAAAATACCTGGTAATTTTTCATTTGTTTTTCATATATGGGTACCCTCCTTTTTGGCTAAGATCTTTCTTTAACTTGTGATATATTCATATTACTCATTTATTAAAAAAAAAAAAAAGGAAAGAAAACAAAAAAAACACTTGCACAAAAATACTGAGGAGCCAATTAATTTCCTACTTTAATGTATCTATTGTAAGTTAAAATCTGGATTTATTTCTCTAGTTTACTTATTTTCTACTTTAATAACAACTCAATGCCAAAACATTTCTATGCTTGCTTCTTGGGATAATGTGTTTTAAATCAGACCTGTTAATAATAAATCACGTGCCATATCTTGTCTTACACATAAAATCCACACCTCTTTTTAACAACCCGTTGTACATTTAACACATAAATGGCCGTTGTCTTTGTATCAGTAAAGTGTAGATGCACAATCTTCCTGTGATATGTAGTGACATTGGTCATGTAGCTAGATAATTGTGGTAATTGTGACAATACAAGAGAAATAAATTATTGATTATCCTTAATAAAAAGCAATCAAGGGGTGTTTTATTTTCATTGTCCACTGTGGTTAACAGATATAAAATTAGTTACCTATGTATACTATTTAGAAGATTTGTGGATTATAAAATGTGGACAGTTTCTATCACTTTTTTTCAATAAAGTTGTCTTGAAACACTTTCTATAGATCATTGTGTCACATTTTCCTACCAGGATTAAATTAGACAATGTATATACAGCATCTAGCATGCTGTAAGCTTACTACACATTTGATAAACATCGGTTTGTGCTTCCCTTGCCTACTGCTCATGTAAGATAAAGCCAAGAAAAATTTAGGGAAAGGCATGGAGAGAGGATCAGTGGACTGTCCAAGACTGTTTGTAATGCTATAATGTATGTTAGTTTGCTCTGGCTGCCATAACAAAATACCATAGACTGGGTGGCTTAAATCAGCAGTCCCCAACATTTTTTGGCACGAGGGACCAGTTTCATGGAAGACAATTTTTCCACAGACTGGGGCAGGAGTCAGGGGAGTGGTTTCGGAATGATTCAAGTACATTTATTGTGCACTTTATTTCTATTATTATTACATTGTCACTTGCCACACCAATAGGGTTTTGATATGAGTCTGCAAGCAATTGATTAGTTATGATCTCTATGCAGTCAAACCTCTCTGGTAATGACAATCTGTATTTGCAGCCACTCTCCAGTGCTAGCATCACCGCCTCAGCTCCACCTCAGATCATCAGGCATTAGATTCTCCTAAGGAACACTCAACCTAGATTCTTCGCATGTGCAGTTTACAGTAGGTTTTGCGCTCCTATTGCTGATCTGACAGGAGGTGGAGCTCAGGCAATGATGCAAGCAACGGGGAGCAGTTGTAAATACAGATGAAGCTTTCCTCACTTGCCTGTTGCTCACCTCCTGCTGTGTGGCCCGGTTCCTAACAGACCACTGACTGACCGACAATGGTCCATGGCCCAGGGGCTGGGGACTGCAGGCCTGAACAATAAGAATTTATTTCTCACAGTTCTGGAGGCTGATAGGTTCAAGATCAAATACACTGGGGGTTGGAGTTTCAACATATGAGTTTTGGAGGTACACATTTCAGTCCATAGCACTATGTACATTTATTTAGATCATTTGGGAATAAATTTGAGGGAACCATCTTTGCAATAATTTCAGCATAGTCAACTATAAATGCCTTATATGTATGTCAGTTTATTAAAAGGTGGGATTGTTAGATGACTATATAGACTTTTTAAATCTAGCTTTTCATCAGATAACATATGAACCACATTACATGTCAATCATAATGCTTTCAGAATGAAAGGCCAGATCAAACCCTGTGCATGCAAACATGAGTTTGATCAAATTTTCATTCAACCTAGCAGATTGTTTTAACATAATAGATGCACAACATCTGCATATTTCTGAAGCTACTTTCCTGTTTAAAAACCTGTAGTGGCTCCCTATTAGCTCTTGAATCAGACTCCTGTGCCTCTGCCTTCTATTCATGGCCCCCCATCAACTAGCATGACTTGCCTGTTGTTCTTCCTCTTTATATCTTCCCTGAGTTATTCCTGGCCCTTTAGCAGCCTGCAGATTTCCACTTAAGTCATCGTGTGCTATTCTCCTGTCTAGGGTTTCTGTGACAAATCCTACACCTCCCTTTGTGATCACATATACATTTTTGTTTTGGAGACTCTTTCGGTGACATCAGACTTTCTCAGTTCTTTGACATACACTATTATGCATGTTGTTTTACCTTGGAAATGTTATTCTTTTGTTATTGAATCTCATACAGAGTACTTATCATCTTCCTGCATAGATTTTCACTTCATAGGGAAGGCCCTCATGTCCCCCTCTGTCTTTGTAAGCTTCTAGTAGAATGCCATTGAAATAATAATGAATGCTAGTTGAGCTAAATTAATTTACTCATTTATCTTTCTCCTCCACATATTGGTCCTTTGTTACTATCTTCCTTACTTTTTTACACTTTCAAGTTCTTACCTTTTGAAAGACTATCACAAAAATGAAAAGAAACTAATTTTATCTATATATAATGAAAAGCTGAACTCAAAAATTTTAAGAGAGTGATAGTAATGACAACCTAAGGCAACTGAAAATTTCATCACTTCTAATTTAGCCATTGTTAATCCAATGAACAAGACTACTCTTCCAAGTGTACCTAGGGTTAACTTTTGAGCACCTAGAGTTAACTTTTGACTTTATGGTTTTCAATAAGAATGCCTGTCTATTTTTAAAACTCAGTTCTTCCCAGACCTAATGCCTGTGGTTATTGTTTATCCCCTTGACACCACTAGGTTTAAATATTCATTGCCTTTGAATTACTCCTACAGATAAAGGTCATTTGGAACCAACAAGTAGGTTTTTCCAGAAGAAACATGTACACATCTCACAGAATGCAGTGTTTCCAAAGCTACTAGTTGAATTTTATTTTTATTAAGGGCAAGTATGCTTGCCAAATTTTAAAAAATGTGATGTAGGTGTTTTTCATGTCTGTATTTATATAGTTCTATATATTATACATTTCTACACCGAGAAATATCTCTTTTTCAAAAATCAGTGAAAACTGAAAAGTTTGTCTTTTTACATAACATATCTTTGTGCTAAACATGTTTTTTAGTGAATGAATAATACGTGTGTTGCTCAGCAAAGAAAAATAATTGGTTTTATGTGGGATATTTTGTTTCAGTTTAGAAGAAATATGTGAATGTAAAGAGTATTTTACTTGGGCTTACATTTTACAATTCTGCATTTATTCTTGCTTTTTGTATTGAAGATGCGACAGAAAATGGTGTTAGGATCTGATGAAGGAAAATGGCAGTGGGTTATTCAAGGCACCTAAAATGGAGCTGGGAGGCCATTTTGGCTTGAGCCTCAAGCACTCCTTAGGCAGAGAATGCTTGACCCTAGAGGTCACAACTTCCTGTCTGAACAATTTCCAGAACATCTGCTTCCTGCTGAGCATCAAGGTCCCTAACCATTGGCCAGCTACCTTTTTAACTATTACAACCTATCCTCAGACTCCAAGACTGCTTTAGCTATATCATACCAATTATAATAGTTGAAAAACAACTTTTGTAATTGCCCCTTTCTCTGATTCCTCCCTTTTCTTTAAAAGCTCAAGCCTGTGTTTTGTTCTCTGGAGCACATTGCAAGGTAACTTAGAAGTATTTCCCAGGCTACAGTCACTCAAATTTGACTCAAACATATTATATTCTTTGTTGCTTAAGCCATGTCTCAGTTGGGTCCACAGATCCATAGGTGAAGGACCTAAGGGGGCAGAAAAGAATATATGTTCACTGGATATTTCTTCATTGTATGCCATGAAGAAGGGTGTTGTTGCCATCATACTTTGTGCAGACTGTCCCTTTATGAACACATATTATTATGGGTTGAGGAGAAGAAACCTCTCATGTAGCCTTTCCACAACTTCACACTGGTTTAATACATGTCCTGTTGGTGTATCTAAATCTTCCACCTAAACTCAACCTTTCTATCTCTCTAATGAGCTTCTGCTCTCTGCTTCAAATTATTCATTTTGTGATGGTGCCACTGTTCACCTGGTCTCTTATGCTTATCACCTGAGCCTTCTTGAACTTCTCTTTTAGCTGGTCAGTCACAAAGTACGGTTAATTTTTCTTCAAAGTGTGTCAGATTATTTCCAATACTCTGAAATTACTTGTAGGCTAGACTGCCACTGTCTCATGCCTCATAACTTCAACAGGTGTGTACTTGGTATCCCTGTGTCCCCTTTCCAGCCTCTCCTACATCTGGAGAGATGCCCTCCTAAACATCACTCTCCTCACTGTCTCAGGTACCTTCAGAGGTCTTTTCCTGAATGTGGGATAAAATCTGAGTGCCTGAGACTATTATTCAAGGATCTCTGTTTTCTTTTTTTTTTTTTTTTTTTTGGAGACAGGGTCTTGCTCTGTCCTCTGAGATACAGTGCAGTGGCATAGCTCACTTTAACCTCAAACTCTGGGCTCCAGCAATTCTCCTGCCTCGGCCTCCCAAGTAGCTGTGACTACAGGTGTGGGCCAACCCATACAGCTAATTTTTCTATTTTTTGTAGAGACAGGGTCTCTCTATGTTGCTCAGGCTGGTCTCAAACTCCTGGCCCCAAGCAATTCTTCTGCCTCAACCTCTCCAAGTGCTGGGATTATAGGCATGAGCCACCAAGCCCAGCCTCAAGGATCTCCATCATTTAACCTCAACCTATTTTTCCACCTGATCTCAATTTCTCTCCATGAGGACTTCTAACTCAGACCTTGAGAAACCTTCGCCTTGGGTAGCTAAATAATTTGGTGCTCCTTCAAACTAATATTCCTTAAATTTTAATTAAAAGTTAATTAAATTTTATGTTTTGTAAATTTATTATTTTCATTATTTAATTTCTAATGTCCTGTTTCTATTAATAATTATTAATATATTATTAATTTTTATATTATTATTTTTAAATAATTTCTATTAATTTTTATTAATAAATTTAAGCACTGCAACAGGTTAATTGACTAATTCACTTCTTCCTAGAAATAAAAAATGTAAAAAAAATTTTTTCCAATAAATTATTTCCCACTTATCTAAAGTTTTTGTCCTCGCTTCCATTTTCTTTCATTATTTTCCAAAACACATGTCTTTGGAGGTAGTCCAAAGTCCTTTAAAGGACTTAAAATTTAGATAAAACAAACCATTCATTCCTGTAAATATGCATGATATAGTTTCAGAATTTCAGAGAACAGTAACTATAGGATGCTACCAACAAAAATAACTGACCAAGATAAGTCACCTATTGAGGACTTCAAGGTTTTTTAGTAAACTCTAAGAAAAGCCAGAGGGTTACTATGAGTTTTGGTATTTTTTGTTTGTTTTGTTTTGGGGTTTTGTTTGTTTATTTGTTTATATGTTGTTTTTTTTTCTGTTTCCTCTAAAACCATGCTGCTCTTTACAGCCAGAGCAGGACCAATTTACACTGTAACTGTTTTGTAAGATGTCTCCTTGCAGAATAGAGTAAATAGGCACCATATTGCTGAATATTTGGGGGACGTTTTTGTGCTACTTCCAGTGTCCCACTATGCCTCTGCTATAGGTGGACAGGAATCCCTACAGTTTTCCAAACATGCCATTATCATTTCCAGCACCACTCTTTGCTTTTGGTGTGTCACTTGCTAGAGAAACCTTTCTCCTTACTCTGTGTCCATCCCTCATTCAGTGTTCATGTCATGCCTTCTCATCCTTCCAGGAGATTGTCCCTAACTCTTACTAATAGCCACTCTTGTTTCCAAACAGCCATACATGGTATTTCCTTATCACTTGCTTGGCTTTCCACCCAGTAGTGTCTAATATATTTTTTTCCATAATGTGTCTATCTTGAGTATAGTGTGCTGCACAGTAGTGATCACTGCCACATCTATCCTTCTAGCACTTCTTCCATTTTGCCAAACAATGACTGTTCAGGATTTTGGATGCCATCAATTTTTCATAGACCCCAACCAACAGTTCTGTCTTCCAACAGCCATTGCTCCAGGGTTCACAGGCCATCTGTAAACTAGGGTCCTGATTGTTATTTGGTATCCTACTATATGATGTTAACTTATTAATAGCCACTGTTTAATTATCACCTCCCAGCTCTGTCACTAGGTGTGTATTCTTAGACAAGTTACTTAAGCTTGTTGCTGCTCAGTACAGTGGAGATAATTATAGCCTTTTTCATAGGTTGAGAATTAAGCAAGTTAATATATGTAAGGAAACTAGATAAGTGAAAGCACAGGGTGGGCAGTCAGTAGATATTAGCTATTGTTTTTGTTCATAGATGAGCAAAGTGTGGTTAATATAATTTTAGTAATCTCCCATATGTTTCACAACTACTAAGCAATGGATTCTGTATTCAAACTTACAATTGTCTGACCTCAAAGTTTCTCTTGTTTCCATTACTATCTGCTTTCACATTAATTAAGAATGGACATCAATGACTGGTTCACTTCAGCCTCATCAGCTCTGCTTCAAACAGAAGTCCAGGCACTGACACCGTTATCTCTGTGTCATCAAACATATGCTGACTTCCTTGATTTGTTTCTACTTTATTAGCCAGCCTGTTTTTTGAATTGTATTATTGCCTATGGTGGGGAATTATGATGATAGATTTTGGTTTTAATCAGTTATTGAGCCTATGAATAGTTTCTCTAGGGCTAACTGGTACATACCTACATTCTGCCTCAAATTTATTATTGTTCCTTTCCATTGTGTTGCCTGCCATGTCTGTGATCAAAAATGTGATGTTGTTGCAAAAAAACTCTTGGATATACATTTGCATGACTCTCAGGGATTCTTAAAGCCTGGTGCTTTATGGGAGGCATAGTCAATGCTAGATATTCAATCCCCAAGTGTTTTTGAACAATAAATTTAATAAAACAAGATATTTATTCAACTTCACTTCTCAGATAATGATGGGAATATATTGAATGAGATGCAAATTCCCAACATATCCTGGAATATCTGTGAGGTTCTCGGGGAAGCAGAGCCTACTCAATTGTGTCAAGAAACCAGCCTTAATCTGGTGTTCTCATTATGGTGGGGCCAGTGAGTAGAGCAGCTATTTGTGCCCATTTAACTTAGACTGACTTAATTTTTGAAACAGAACACTAATCAGAAAATCAATATGTATTGAAATGTAGTGAGTGAAATACACAAAAATATAGAAATAATGCAAAACAGTCAAGATAAGAAAACATGTATGAAAGTCTGCAATGTTTACTGTGCTAGATGCTTTACATGAGACATTAATAAGTTTGTTATTTTTTGGAGATAAATGATGAGCACATGAGAATAAATCTGACTATATGAGGGAGAGTATATAAAGTGCTAAGTGACAAAGCCAGTGAGAAGACAAGGGACTTAAGAGGAGAGAGGACTTGGGATGGGCTCTCACCAACTCTGGGGAGCCTTCCCTGGCCTCACAGCCTTTGGTAATGACTCACCCAAAGGACAAGTTCCTACCAATTCTAAGATCTTAGGCAAGTTACATCCCTTCTTTGAGCTTCTATTTTCTCATCTTTAAAATGAGGATGTTGGAATAAATGATCTCTAAAGCCTATTTCACTTCTAACATTCTAAAGTGCAATAAATAAATAAACATTTTACTCCAAAATTTCCTTTTGTTGCAGCCATACACAATTTGTTATGGAGCTATTTTAGATAAATTCATCATCTATTAATACCAGTAAAGCAAATAAGGATATTTTCAAATGAGAAAATAAGAAAGCTATGCATTGGCATAAAATATTTTTTTATTTCAGCATATTATGGGGGTATAAATCTTTAGGTTTTGTATATTGCCTTTGCCCCACCCAAGTCAGAGCTTCAAGTGTGTCCATCCCCCAGACGGTGCACACTGCACCCATTAGGTGTGTATATGCCCGTCCCCTCTTCCCCCACTCCCACCTGTCCAACACCCAATGAATGTTACTACTATATGTGCACTTAAGTGTTGGTCAGTTAAGTCAGTTAATACCAATTTGATGGTGAGTACCTATGGTGCTTGTTTTTCCATTCTTGTGATACTTCACTTAGTAGAATGGGCTCCAGGATAATACAAGAGGTACTATATCACCATTGTTTTTTGTGGCTGAGTGGAACTCCATGGTATACATATACCACATTTTATTAATCCACCCATGTATTGATGGGCACTTGGGTTGTTTCCACATCTTTGCAATTGTGAATTGTGCTGCTGTAAACATTATAGTGCAGATGTCTTTTTTATAGAATGTCCTTTGTTCCTTTGGGTAGATGCCCACTAATGGCATCGCTGAATCAAATGGTAGATCTACTTGTAGCTCTTTGAGGTATCTCCATATTACTTTCCACAGAGTTTGTACTAGTTTGCAGTCCCACCAGCAGTGTATGAGTGTTCCTATCTCTCCACATCCACTCCAACTTTTATTGTTTTGGGACTCAAAAATCAACTCATGGTGGACAATAGACTTAAACCTAAGGCATGAAACTATAAGAATTCTAGAAGAAAATGTCGGAAAAACTCTTTTAGACATTGGCATAGGGAAAGAATTTATGAAGAAGACCCCAAAGGCAATCACAGAAACAACAAAAATAAATGAATGGGACCTAATCAAATTAAAAAGCTTCTGCACAGCCAAGGAAACTATCATGAGAGCAAACAGACAACCTACAGAATGGGAGAAAATATTCACATGCTACACATCCAATAAAGGGCTGGTAACTAGAATCTATATAGAACTCAGGAAAACCACCAAGGAAAAATAAAACAACCCTATCAAAAAGTAGGCAAAAGGTATAAAATATTAATAATTACACTGTTTCTTCCATTACTAACCAGCTGCCACGTCATGTACTTTAGGGGTGACTAGAATGTCCTTATATATGGGTTTTGCTTTCCTACAGGTTGAAAGCTCTAGCAAATGTTTACTTTCCTTCTAAGATATATTTCTAAGTAGTGAAAGACAAAATGAGAAATTATTCATATATGGATATTTCAATTGTTTGAGCATATATATTATATAAACATATGGAAAAGATACTTAGGTATTTGTACGTGTGTGAGAGAGAAAGAGTGTGTATAGTATATTTGGTAGATCTATGAGGCAGTGTGAGGTGGAAAGAATGCTAAACTGGTAATAAAAATACTAGACCCAGCTCTCTACTAACTTGTGAGCTTGCACAAATTACTTCAGCTGTAAGAATCAGTAAAATAAAGCATCCAAGTAATAGGATACTTTCTAGCTCTTAAATAAGAGATGAATCAAACAATGCACATTATAAGGTAATTAGACCTATGAATTTCTTGAGAGATCTCAAAAAGTTTCAACTATTTAATCTTGATCTTTGAAAATTATGTCTTAAGAAGTTGTAGGTGACCTGACATAAGCCATATGTGATGGCTGACAAGGAACAAGAACATTGGGTTCAACTCTGTGGTCCCACAGCATCGACGTGGCTGAAAACTCTTGACTTCTCACTGAAAATCCTGCCGAGAAGATTGCGTGAATTCTCAATTATCCTGTTTGAATTTAGTCCTGAAGATGTATTAAAAAGAAAAAAAGCATGTAAAGAAACACCAATTCATCTTCCTCCCAAATGAGGAGCCATACACTGGGAATTAAATTTTTATGCTAGAAGACAAAAAGGTTGACACCATGTTTATGATGGCTGGACCTTCTTTGGCAGAAACTGTGGGAAAAAAATGAAGTAGGAAGTTATGCAGTCAACAAGCTCATGAAATTTGCTGCAGATCAAAACAGTCCCTTTTGGCACTTTAAAGGCTTTCCTCTTATTTTCTGAGGTTATTTAACCCTGCTGCCAATCTCCACTGTGCATAAATATTTTTGTGCCTTTGAAATCACCATTTTAATGGCATATAGATGCTATACAGTGGAAAATATGAAGTGCATAAATATTCATTATCAGTCAAGATGCTGTCACACCTTAGACAGGATGGGATCTCCGAAATTAAAATATAAAAAGGATCTGCTGTTCCCCCCACCCTTTTGTCTTTGCCTTTATGCTTAAATGAATGGTGAAGATAAAGAAGTGGACCCTGAAATTCATATCAAGGTTCAGGTGTAAGAAATTAAAACTAAAGACCAGTTCAACCCCGACAGTTTAATTTACTTCTCTTAAGATCTTTAATACCAAACTTATCAGTTCTCTCTGTTAGGCATTAACTTGTTAAATGAGTCTTAATTATACATAAGCAGATGGAGATTTGAATTAAAATTGCCTTACACTCGAGTGGCTTTAGTTCATTATAACATATCTTCCTCTTAATCATTTAGGCAGTCTCATCATCTTTCATATAGAAAGTTATTAAAATATTCCAATTTCCATATTTCTTCAGATACAGCCACTATTAAATGGCAAGTAATGCACATTAGTAGGTGACTTATACCATCCAAGAGTTGGTGAATTATTCATGCCAGGAACAATTTTTGTACTTTTCTATCATCTGTAGCATTTTCTTTTAAATACTTTATATTTACTTGATACGTGGAACCTCACCTCATTTAATTTTAAGTACCAATTTTAATTCCACTGCATTTCCAAAGGGATGGAAACAGTACATTGTCAATCTTATTCTGTTCTTTGGTTCATTAGAGTCCAGAAAAGTAGAGGTATAGACAGACTCATATTCCTTAAAAACTTTTAATGATAAAAACTAAGTACTTCTTAATCACATCAGCCTTCAAACAGACTGCTGCATCCCAAGGCAACATGCCCATGAAAAGAACTCAATGCTTAAAATTAGCTGCAGTATTGCTAAGTATTTAGACAGAACTCAGTAACAATTTTACCCTTGGCAACTAATATTTCTTGGCCTGACAACTGAAACCAAGATTTGTTCTCCAAAATTGCTAAGAATATTGAGGCAAGGCTACATCTGGATATTGTTCTAAGGCCAATAACTTTAGGGTACCATAAGGTTAACTTGGACCAAGTAGTAGCATTTTAGTATTCCTGAAAGTGAGAAATTTACAGCTATTCTCATAGGAACCCCCTTGAGAAAATTTCAAAGGCCGACACTGCTGTGCCTTCCTTGAGAAGCAGAATTCCCCTTGGGCTGTTATTTTACCCAAGTAGTCAATCAGTACCCAATAATGTTCTGTCCCAGAGGCGTCACTGGATTTACAGGCAGCAATGACAGTGGCAGCCGAATCAAACTAGATAGCTGACAAGAGTGGAAGGTCCTGAGTCTTGGCTGAGTCTTCAAGACAAAAGTTCAGTCAGTCCTGTCAAGCATTGTCATATTTTATTTATAAAATGAAGCAGAATATCATCCTTTATGTTTGACAAAACTCAATATTCAGCACAACTCTTTCGCACTGCATAGCCTGTGTGAGTGAAGACAAATGAGTCCCAAACTCACATGTAATTTGAAAAGTAAAGTAAATTGGGTCTGACTTACATGGTGAGCTGTAGTATCTGCAAAAGGGATCTCGGTAATATCACACAAAAGAGCAGTGATTCTAAGAAATTGTTTCTTTTAATACAAGGAAACTTTTCTGCAACCAGCAAGCGAGAGTTATGTTGATTTTTAATTGCAGCATATTAACAGTTTGATAATCAAAGCCTACTAATGCATGTCTCTATAGAAATGTAAAAAGCATGATCATATCCATACCCTGAAAGCAAACATTGAACATATAAGATATGATAGAAACATTAATACCATTCTGCTTTGTTGTTTTCTTATACTTATAAATGTGTGTGTGTACATTTATGTTTGTGTGTGTGCCTCCTGCCAATCCTCATGGAAATAGAGATAGGACTTTTGTTTTCTTTTTGTGTGTATTTATTTCCCCTACTGTCACATACTAATGAGTTACTTGAGAAAAGAATATATAAATACACGTGCTCTCAAAATATTTAAATTGATTAATAGTCTTTGGAGGCTTTGAAAATTGTCTAGCCAGCCTCCCTCTCAAGCCTGGTGAATTTAAACATGGCCACTTCTGTCCTGAAAGCCTATCTGCTATTTGGGAATCCTCTAGCCAGTGCACACTCTGGACTCCAACTAATTAAGTTTTCTGCTCGCTGCCATTGAAAGCTTCAGTCAGGTGTAATTAAAACTGAGCCAATGACAGCAGTGGCATTTGTCAGAATTATCCGGTGGTTCAAATACCAGTTCTGACAGAAATGTCAAGCTGATAGCACTCCCGTCTTCCCAGTGCATGCTAGGAAAAAGCAGGGAGGACTTTTATTATAAATGCTTGGCTGATAACCTTTTTGAATCCCAGAACACCAAATGCCTCACGTGAAATTTCATATCCTGGAAAAGAATTCAGCAAAACTGAACCCCAGCTCTGTGGTCTTTACTTCTGTCAGGGCTTTCAGGGAATTTTGAAAGAAACAAACAAAAAAATAACAGATAGTCATGTGGAAAGAAATATTCTAGTTGTAGAGGCATCAAACTCCTAAATTATATTTTTCTCAGAGTTAAAACTGTTATCAATCCAACTTCTATCTAGATAGATTGTTAGATTTGAGCTTTGTCTTTTGTTTTAGTGACAGAAGATCATCAAAAACTAGTAAAGGTGCCACCACGAAAGGGAAGAAGCCACAAACTCTGGACTCAATTTCTAACCACCACTAACTAATTTTATGATCTATTACCTACCATAGATCCTGGTAGGACTAAGTATATTACTCAGTTAAATGAGTTAAAGAGTGAGTTAGCAAATGACAGAATATCACACACATTCTCAAGAATACAATTTCTAATTCATGAAATAAAATTAGTCATAGAATTTTAGAGTGAAAAATAACTTTGCGATTATTTTAGAGATGAGAAAGAAGGTATTCGTACCCCTTCTCTTTCTGCATGAGTGCATGGTGGTAAAGATTGGATAAAGCACTAATAATAAATATGAAAACTTTTCATCAATTCTATGGCCAAGAAAAAAATTAATATGTCCAGGAGCCAAACAATAGCAGATATGAAATGGTTAGATTCAAACACACTTGAGCTATTGTTACGTTAAAGATTTAGTATTCTGCACAAGAAATGTCATTACTACATATTTCTGTCTGCTTTGTAATATGTTTTCTAGTTATATACTAAAACAGAATGTTGTGTCCCATGAAAAAGATTTTTAAATGTCCACTTTTGCATGTGCATGTAAAATATGCTTTATAGAGGTGGGAAACAAAGATTAGAGAAAGCTTCAATGGTACAGTGCTATGACCCAGATAAAAAGTCAAAAAGGTAGCAATATGCTTGGCACATGGGAGATAATAAATATCTGTTGACTAATGAGAAAAAAAAAGTAAAAGAACACAGGAATAGGTTTAGAACAGGACTCAGTAAACCCCTTCAGAGTAGAAATTTTCTAACTAAATTTATTTCATCCCATCTAGAGGCCATCAAGCTACAAATGGTCCTACATACTCTTGTCAGCCCCAGTGCCTCCCTCCTCCTCCCACCTACAACTACAACAATCTGCCAAGGGCATATACCAAAATCCCCTGGAGAGACCCCCAGAGAACCTGCAAGAGGCCACCCTAATAGGAATCATTGTCCCCACTCAGCGGGAAGCAGCCAGATGAGTGGATGCCCCCTACCCAACAATTTGGGCCTCTAGAATAGAGTGGGAAATGTAAGGTAGTTAGGATCTCCAGCTCTTCTCTGAACAAAGGTTCCCTGCTTTGGTGCTGTTTTGAGAAATTGCTCCACCTGGAAAGAAGAATAACAGCGGGCACTCCATTTTGATGTTGCCCCACCCTTAATCCCATCCCGAGCAACTGCTACACCTGGGGAAGGAGGGAATGCTTTCTCAATCTGGAAATCCCCCAGCCCAGGAACTATAGGATTTAGAAAGTGACCTAGAGTAACCTAAGGGTAATTATTATGCCATTAGCTTGAATCTGCATTGTGGTTCACCCCCCAGGTGGGCTTTCTTAGAGGGAGCTCATATATATGCAGATGGAATTTGGAAGACACTTGTTGATCATTTGCTAACATCTCACACCTCCCAAGAGTCCTCCTCCAGACTGGGCTAATAAAAGGAAACAATCCAAGAATCCAGGGAGAGAGTGAATGAGTGAGTCTCTCAGTCTCTCTAGGGCCGTTTGGCTTTGCTTCTCAGTAAATTCAGCAGCAAAGATTCTGCATGCATTCCTTGGTTATAAATAGTCTTAGTGTGGTGGTTTTCTCAAATGCTGGCTATAGTAGTGATATACCAGGCAGGTGAGTGGGCTTATAACCTCCTGGATAGCTGGGGTGATGTGAGCAATGGTGGTAGCAGAGGTTGCAAGAAGCTTGTCTCTTTCCCAAGTGCTGTGTACTTCTGTCAACAGAGGTTGTACTGGCCTGTGCAGGTGGAACTCCAGGCCAACAGGTGGCACTTGCAGGTGAGATGCAGCTTCAGTAGTGGCAGTAGGGTTTATGATTGTCCTTTGTTAACCTCAAGAAGTACTCGGGTGTCCCAGGTGATGGGTTGGGCTGTGGAATGCTCAGTGGTCCAAGTCCCATGATCTGTCTCTAATGTGGGGGTCATAGGACAAAGCCAGGCAGGGCCAGGCTGGGCAAGCCTGCTGTGGAGCCCCTCAGTGGCAGGTGCAAGTGCCTGCCTTGACAGGGTTTGGAGGTGTAGCCATCAGGCCCCAGAGAAATGCCCCATTCAGGTGCGGGGCAACTGCTCTTTTGCCAAAGACCCAGCCTGGAGAAGGAGGGGCCGTTTTGGCTCTGCAGCCTAGCAAGTGGTAGTAGGACATACTCTAGACCTATGGGGCTCCCTTCCATGGCCAGACCTCGGCAGCAGGTTGGGACAGTCAGCCAGTCACACACACTTTGCCGTCAGTCTATAAAACTGCCCCAGGCCATAAAACTTGCCACAGGGGCCAAATCCTTGCCTGTAGCAGTTCTCCTCCTCCTCTGCTTCCTCAGAGGGGGGGTGCCCAACTGCAGTGCCTGTGGCTGGGGCCGGTGCCACATTTGTCTCTCAGTTCTGGGTATGGGGACCCCTTTCATGCTGTAGCCTAGACCATATCACCAGTCCCCAGCCCAAGACTCTAACCAGTGACTGTGGGCCCTGCTAACTTCCTGTATGGCCCTTTATGAGCTAGGATCAGGAATGTCCTCCTTCTATTGGCACGCAGGCCTAGGAGTGCATGTGGTACACTTCCTGGTGCAATTCCTTCTCACAGTCTCCTGATTGCTCTGTAAGTGAGATCCAGGGCTTGGTAGGGTCAAGGAGCTCCCCTCTGGCCTGGATTGCCCAGCTCCCCTCTGAGGATGTGTGTCGTGGAGACACTCACTCCCCCTCTCATGTTCTAAAGGTTCACCCATAGTGTTCTGCTGGACTTCACTGTGTGGGCTTCTGCCCAGCTTCTTTTTCCTAGTATTCAAAGTTTTCCTTCACTTTTTGCTGAACTCCCATGTTCCTTCTTCAATAAAACTTCACGGTGTGAATCTCTACACAGTATTTTGCTATTTCCAAGTTGGTACAGCATGCTGGCAAAGCCCCTATTCCACCATCTTCAATATATGTTCAGGTCATTTATTTTTAACCTGTCTTCTTTTATGATATATATATTTAAGATAATGAATT
>NW_012137191.1:6505239-6548808 GCF_000956105.1 Propithecus coquereli | reverse complement strand
AAAATAACTTGTTGGGTACAATTTTCTACATATGTCAATTAGGTCACATTTGTTAAATACGTGGCTAAAATTTATTTTACACTTATTAACCATTATATTGAGATAAATATGTTATATCAATCATTGAGATAAATATGTTAAAATCTCCTTCTGTGATTGTGTTTGTGACTTTTTCTACCTTTACTTCCATTAGTTTTTGTTTCATATATCTTGAAGCTAAATTATTGGATCCATACTAATTCAGAGTTCTTCTGTTTTGGGGTGGAATGACACTTTTATGTTCCTCTTATCTGTAATATTTCTTCTTATCTTGACGTTTACTTTGCCTTATATTATTATAATGATATCATCCTTCTTTGGTTAGTGTACACAACGTGTATCTTTTTTATCCTTTTACTTTCAATCTTTACATAAACTACATTTAAACAGTCTGTTTTATCCAGTTTTATCTTTGATTTTTAATTGAAATATTTAGCCCTATTACTTTAAATATAATTACTGATATATCTGATTTTAAATATATAATTCTATTACTTGTTTGTCCTACTTGTTTTATGTCCTATTTTCTCTCCTTTCTTGCATTCTATGAATAATTTGTTATTATTATTGCTGTTATTACTCTCTTTTCTATGTTATATTATTATATTTACTACTTTATTCCATATTTTCCTAGAGGTTATAGTATGCATTATTAACTTATTATAGTCTAATAGGATTTACCATTTCCCATACAATGAAAGGAAATTAGAACTTTTTAGCTCATCTGCCCATCTCCCATCTTTGAGTTGTTTATATGTATTATTACAAATACTTTCAATAGCCAAAGACACTGTTTTTATTGTTTTAATTAATCATTACTCATTTAGATTAATCCACATATTTACCCTCTTCATTGTTCCTCATTCTTTCTACACTCCACTGTTCCATTCTGGGATTATTTTCCTTTGCCTTCTGTGTTTTCTTTAGTTCAGGTATGCTGATAAAGACTTCTCTCATTTTTCTTAATGTCTCTATTTTGACTTCATTTTTTAACAGCTTAAGATATAATTGACAAAAAAGCTAAACATCTTCAGTTTATATTGTGCGATTTGGTAAGTTTTTACTTATATGATATATTTCATGAAACTATATTACAATTAAGAGAGTGAATATATCCATCAATCCCAAAAGTTTCCTTATGCCCATTGGTAATCTCTCTCTCCTGCCCCGCAGCTGCCTTCCCATCCTAAGCAACCACTAATCTACTCCTTGTCACATTAGTTTGTATTTTCTAAAGTTTTGTATACATGGAATCGTACAGTATGTACTCATTTTTTTCACTCTTTTACTCAGCATAATTATTTGAAGATCATCCATTTTGCTCTGTGTTTTAATAGTTCATTTATTTGAATTGCTGAGTAATATTCCATTGTAAATATATACCACAAGGTATCCTTTTACATTTTGACACATATTTGAGTTGTTTACTGTTTGTTTACAAAAAAATCTGCTCTAAACATTTGTGTTAAATTTTTATGCGGACACATGCTTTCACTTTTTGTAGTTAAATAGCTGGGAATGAAATGGTTGATTCATACGGTAGGTATATGTTAACTTTTTAAGAGACTGTTTAACGTTTCCAAAATGGTTATGCCATTTTCCATTCCCACCAGCAATGTTTGAGAGTTCCAATCCCTGCATGTCTTTGCCAACACTTTATATGTTCAGCTGGTTTAATTTTAGCCATCCTAATAGGTTGTCGTAAGATATAATTGTGTTTTAAATGGTCACTCCTCTAATAATGCTTAATGATGTTAAGCACCTTTTTATGCTCTTATTTGAAGTTCATCTTTCATCTTTGGTGAAGAGTCTATTCAAATATTTTTCCCATTCTTTATTGGATAGTTTGTTTTCTTATCATTAAGTTTTGAGGGTTTCCCTTCCCTGCATTGTGAGCTGGAAGGTCTCTCCAGGCATTATGCTGGGGTAATCGTGATGCTTACCTCCTTTGTTTTCCATGTCTTTGCCGTCACCTTCATTGCCTTGATGTCCAGTGTCTTCAAAACTTTTGTTTTATTTATTTTGTCCAATTTTTTTGTTTTTTTCAGGCAGGAAGGTAAATCTGGTCCCTGTTACTCCATATTGGCTGGAAGTAGAAGTACATATCTGTTTTGCCCCTTATAAATGCTATTTTTGCTAAGCATAGAAGTCTTTGGCACTTTGAAGAGAATAGTCATTGTGTTCTGTCTTACATCATTTCTGTCAATGAGTCATCTCGCAGCCTATTGTTGCTCCTTTACAGGTATTATAACATTTTCTTCTGAATTCATTTTTAACACTTTTCTTTTAGTCTTTGATATTATTATCATGTATCTCTATGTGGTTCTCTTTGTACTTATTCTGAGTTGGGGTCATATCATTTCTTGAATCTGTTGCTTGATGTCTTTAATTCATTTAGAAAATTTTCTGACATTATTCCTTCAAA
The DNA here is from genome assembly GCF_000956105.1 of Propithecus coquereli. Lineage (NCBI taxonomy): Eukaryota > Metazoa > Chordata > Mammalia > Primates > Indriidae > Propithecus > Propithecus coquereli. The sequence goes on along the minus strand of NW_012137191.1, from coordinate 6,546,344 downwards.
TATTAAATATTTCTTTTCTCCCATTCTTATTTATATTCTCTCTCTCTCTGCATCTCTCTCTCCCCTCTTCCATAATTCTAATTACACATGTTATTCTTTTTTTTGGCATCCCATATGCCTCTAATATTCTTCCCTGACCTTTCTAATTTATTGTCTTTCTGTGCTGTAGTCAAGATATTTTCTTCTGACCTGCATTCAGTTGAATAATTCTTTTTCCAGCTGAATCTAATCTGTAGTTAAACACACCTACTAATCTCATAATTTTCGGTATTTACTTGTCAGTTCTAGAATTTTCATTTGAGTCTGGGGAAGTGTATTTCCTCTTTCTTCTGAAATTCTATATCTTGTCACATAATTTCTGGAACGTATATTAGCATACTCACTTTAAGTCTAACTACACGGGGCTGTTCTGAGAAATTAGTCATTAGGCAATTTTGTCATGCAAACATTATGGAGTGTACTTACACAAATCTGGATGGCAAAGCCTATGACACACCTGGGCTATATAACATAGCCTGTTGCTCCTAGGCTACAAACCTGTGCAGCATGTTACTGTACTGAATATTGTAGGCAATTGTAACACAATGGTAAGTATTTGTGTATCTAAATATAGCTAAACATAGAAAAGGTACAGTAAAAATAAGATATAAAAGATAAAAAATTGTACATCTGTATAATATAGGGCACTTACCATGAATGGAGCTTGCAGAACTGGAAGTTACTCTGGGTGAGTCAGTGAGTGGGGAGTGAATGTGAAGGCCTAGAACATTACTGTAAACTATTGTAGACTTAATAAACACTGTTCACTTAAGCTACACTAAATTTTTTTTAAAAATAAAGTATTCGCCCCACAACATTATGATGGCTACAATATCTCTAGGTGTTAAACATTTTCAGCTCCATTATAATCTTTTTTTTCTTTTATTTCAGCATATTATGGGGGTACAGATGTTTAGGTTATGTGTGTTGCCCTTGGTTCCCCCCCACCAAGTCCGTGTTTCAAATATGTCCATTATAATCTTATGGAACCAACATTGTATATGCAGTTTGTCATTGATCAATATATTGTTATGAGATGCAAGACTATATTCCAATATCTGTATTAACTGTGGAATTGTTTCCATTTTTTTCTCTTGGTTCTTGGCCAATTTTTACCATTTTTACCTTGTTATTTTTTATTCTGAGTAATACACTTTTTTAAATGAAAAACTATTGAAAAAATTTAATCTCTGAATGATGTTATAATCCTCCAGAGAGCATTTACTTTTGCTTCTTGAAGAAAGTTAGTTTGGAGGAAGATCACAATTTAATCATGAACTGAGCTGACTCAAAGCTGGGTCCCTATTTTCCTCCCATTCTGTACATTCTCACCAGAAATATTTTTTAAATTCTTTTAATTAATTCCATGAATTCTCAAAATCTAAGAAGGTTGTTCAGATGCTGGGAAGCTAAAAATAATAACAAATGGCCACCTAGTTTATTACCTTAAAAAGTGTAAAGTCTAGGAAAGTATCAATTCTACCAAGTTTTATGTACATGTCTACTTAAATGTCTAGCAAACTAATTTCATCCATTCAGAAACAGCTTAACAACTATCTTGATGACCTGACACATTCATCAAATGTATGGTTCTAGATTTTATGCTATTGGTGCAATAAAAAATCTCCTTGTCATTTTTATTTTTTTAACTGTGAACCTCAATTGGATATTGTTGAAACGGAGAACATGCATACTGTTTTTCTATAAAATAAATAGTTAAAGACTATTTATAGGACCTAGAGCAGTAGATACTAATCTTTGGGGAGGAGATATGGACTCCTTTTTGGAGTCAATGAAAGGTACACACTCTGTCTCTTCAAAAAGAGAAGTGTACGGTGCCCATCTACATGCAAAATTTTGTGTACAGTTATAGAGTACTTAGAGCCCAACTGAAGCTCATGAGTGAACCCAGTGTTAAGAATTCCTGCTCTGGAAAAAAAAAAATCCGTTCTTTTTATTTAGGAAAGAACAAAAAGATACAACATTGGCATTTCACAAAGTGCTTTCTCATCCAGCCCTTTTCAGTTATGTGGGTCACAGAACCTATATTTCATATATTTTTCCTTTTTTTAAAACCAGAGAATTGAGAATCATTAATCAGAGGGAAAATACCTATTTAACCTTTAAGTTAAAAAATATACTAATAACAAACACCAATTTTGCAAACATAAACACAGGAGAAGGGATTCCTCTCTGCCAGCAGGTGGATTTCAGAGAATAGAGGGCCAGCAGCAACCTCCTAGACCACAAATGATGAGCATAAGGCTGTGTCTTGCTCACAGACAGATTTTATGAGGCCCACACAGTAATTCAAACATTTACATTAGTTGTCCTCTCTTAGAAATTGGGAGATTTCATATTAACATATATTTTTGTATCTCCTCTTTAAAAGTCAAAAGATACAGACAAAATTGGCCCATACCTCTATGTAGCAACGATCAACATGGGCTGGGTAGCCACCACCTGCTTTCCCAGTTCTCTACCCTACCCAGAAGTACCTACTTTGCTGTTTCACTCATTGCTAGTACACGGCTGACCTGAGTACACATCAGAGCTTGTGGTGATCCATGGTTGGTCAGACCTCGAATAAATGAAGTTGACCCAGTGTCACAGAACACTCTGCTGGGCAGGCCTGCTTTCCCTATTTCTTCCTATCCTCTAAAATTACATCTAGCTCCTTGAGGGGAGATTCCAAACTCATCCTATTCTCTCTGAATTCATCTCCACTCAATTTTTTCCACATAACTTCCGGCTGACCTCTCCCTGAACTCTTCCAAGGAACAAAGCTTCCTGAAAGGATGAAGGAGAAGGGACTCTCTGCCTGGAATGCTGACTGCACAGTTAACAACCTCTGTAGCCTTCCCATTTCCCTGCACCACTTTTTCTTTTCTCATTCTGTTTTTTGGGTTTCTTTGCCTTTTAATTTTGACCTTCATTAGAAAGTTTGCCAGGATACTTAGTGCCAAAAGCGATGTCTGAAAGGACTATGTTTCTTAGTGAAAATGTCTTAGAGATCATGGTTAGTATTTGTGGCAGAGCTGGGTCAAAATTAACATATTACAACAGCTTGTGTCAGCCTGGGTTGCAAACTTTCCACAAGAAACGGTAGGCCGAAAGGTCACACGCATCAGCTCATACCACAGAGAGTTGCAGTATCCTAAAAGAGGATTTCTTCTCTTTATAAATAAGTTGCCGATTTCCTCTGCTCTGGCCACCACCCCTTCCTGCCCATACGCATGATTTCCGTACACACCACTCACCCACACTCCGCAGCTATGGTTTCTCTCCCATTCATTTCTGTGAATTTGATTTCCTTGAGCCAATCCCCAGCTTGATTACGTATGTGTTACATCATTCTACTTTTCTGTTTGTTTGGTTGTTCTTATGGAAATACATATTTAAATCATTAATGAGCTGCTAGCCCAGACCTCAATGATGACCATAGTTAATAACACAGAGTTTTCACTTGAAATACGTCTTGTGTGATCTGTATCCGTGGCATGATCTGCTGATCATGCAACTTCTTTAACACCTCACTCCGTTATTCAAATACATCAGAAAAAGCACTTCCCTATTTGAGCTGCTGAAGCTCGGGCTATGGTCCCAGATTGCACATCCCAGCCCACAGCCCCCAGGTGAGATGCCAGAGTGGAGTGGGCACTGGCTGCTGCAGAGAGAGATGCTCAGTGGACTCTGCACCCTAGTGGAAGGATGAATCTGACTTAGCCACTCATCCAGCATGATGTCAACATGACAGGTTATTTTCTGTTACTTGTCTGCTGGTATTGGCATTATTGACCCTGAGGTTGGTGCGTGAAAGATGCCCTCACTTTACCACTAATGCTGATCACACTAATCCCTCCAGGTGAGAGTTCAGAGTTGCTGAGAGCCAAGTTGCATCTTCAAAGAATAAAAGATGAGGAGAACTTTAAAGCATTTGGCCAAGGGCCTGGGCTTTGCCTCTTCTCTGCTGACCCCAGTATCACCACCAGAGAGCTGTCAGCATCTCCAGTTAGAAAACAGCCAACTCTGACAGGTGCAGCAACAAGAAAACACTTCAAACTGCAGGGATCTCAGAGTATTTCAGAGCTTCATGTCACCAGACACAGTATTTGCTTAGGCTACCCAAGGAGAGTCACTTGATTTTGCAAGAGGCTATCTTTTTCAATGGGGTCCCATCCTATCTATACGCTTTGTCCCAAACCACCACTGACTCACATTACATACTGTGTCCCCAAACCAATCTCTCTCCCTCTTCTTCCCTCCTCTTTCTCTCTCCTTCTTTACAAAGCATGCTGTCTTTCAATTAACATAGTGATGACCTATTGTCACCCGTTACCATGCTAATCCTGAGCTGGTGTGAAATTACTTTATAATAAACACTATGGAGTTCTGACTTTCAATTAATTTTTCACATGCTGCGCTAAATCAGATTAACTCTCCCCCACCACCACCCTTTGACCACAGACGTAATTCCTTCCTTATAATGAAACGGAGGATTAATTTATATGAAGCATATCTATACACATTTGCAAATAAACATAAAGGTAGACTTTGTGCCACATTTGCATTGTGCACAGTGTCAGGTTTAATACAGACTCTCTGAGATGATTAATTTTTTGTGTTCACTGGGGTGGGGAAAGATATTTCCAGTTGTTGTTTCTCTGTTAAATTCTAACTAAATGCCTCTATGAAGAATAAGCAAAGAAATGCTCATATATGCCACAGTGCTGAAAGAGTGGTGACTTCTTCCAGAAATGGTACTGACCACCACATTAGGAGAAGCTGAAGGAAAATGTAAACACTCTGATATGGAAACAATGAGCATTAACGACTAAACTGATCCTTGCTCTCCCTGGATGTGCACATTTACATTCATCCTGAATGCCTGGAGGGGAGGGGGGTAGGGAGCTTTTTAAATGACCATTAAATTGAAGGAATTTGTTGACAATTTCAAGCAAACACATCTCACGCTTTTTTAAAACTAATATAAGTCCGCACTAAATTGTATTTTTGGCAAAATCATTATTTTTGTCTTTGAAACTTATTGTTAGAATGGAGTGATGAAAGATGAATTTAGGCACACACTAAATGAACACATTTGTGTTTAAAAAAATTAATCATACTACTCAGATGCTAGGCTGTATTTTTTATTCTGTCAGTCTCCAGCGTATATCATTCAGCTTCTTTTATTACTACAAAATATTGATAGAAAAATTTCCTCAACACATATTTTCTTTTTGACATCAAATAAGAAAAGCTGCCAGAAGAACTAAAGGTATGGCACATATAAAAGATAAATGCGTACTTACCAAATCCTTTTAAACCGATCTTTTATTAACAATAAAAGAAAGAAAATCCTGTTTCGTGTTGCCGTAATGAAACCATTTTACCATCGAGTTATTTTAAGGCAGACTAAGCAAAGTATACTTGGCAAACACTGGAAATGTATTGATTCATTCATTCAACAGATATTCCTCAGTGCCTGCTGTGTGCTAACCACTAGTCTGAGTACAACTGATAAAGCAATGAAGAAGACAAACTCCCTCCTTCATGGGGATTCCCGTCTAGGGGAATGGAAACTTGAAACTATAAAGGCAGTCTGTCCATCACCATCCTCCCTGGTCATTCATCGTGTCCTTACCGTGTGCTCACCCCTGTACCAAATGCTTTTCATGCATTACATATTTCAATCCTCATGTTTAATACCTACCTTCTAGGTTTGTATCACAGACATTTTATGGCTCAGTAACTAAAGCTTAGAATAAGCTAAGTAATTTGTCCAAGACCCCACAGATACAAAGCAGCAGAGCTAGAATTCAAAACTAAGATTTGGGAACTAAAACTCTGTTCTTATTCACTGTGCTATACTGGCTCTGTCATTCATTCTCTCGAAAGCACGTATCATCATCTTCTATTTGTCTAAATTTTATTTTTTACACAATGGTGAGTAAAATAGGAGTAGAAGGCACAATCCCAGACCTAAGGAGAATTCTGATTTATTGGGAGAAAATTACACATTTATGAAACAACTATTATTGAAATTTCTTTTGTGCAGGTAAGTTTATAGGCCATAGACATGAAGTGTATGTCTCATGGGGGAAGGGGACAGGATTATTTTCTGACATTTATCTCTGTTTGAATAACATATTCAACTTGTATGACTTTAATCAACACAAAGTGCATTATTAATTTAAGAGAAATGTTTAAGGAAAAATTGAGATAATACCACATTAAATGCATCTATTGTATGCCATACAATGTGTTCTGATTTCGGTTTCATGGAATTGTGAATGGTTTGATTTTTACAGTCTAATATTACATACAATAGTATAAGATTAACCTGTTCCTTAATGGTTTAAAAGACTTTGCTTTGAAACTGTATGTACCTAGCACATTTTAAAAGAGAATCTTGTGGATCACTCTGGTAATTTCTTTCATGGTATTGCTAAGTTTTGTTATTTATGTTTTCCTAGATATTCATCCATTTCATCTAAGTTTTGAAATATATTATCATAAGTGCAATAAGTCTTTATAATTCATTTAATCCTAAAATCTACAATTATTTCTAATTTCTACCAGTTTTTTTCTATTTTTATTTTCTCTCTTTTCACTGGATTGGACTCACTAGTATTTTATTGCTCACATTATTTTTTTTTTTGTTTATCTTCTTTATGGTTTTTTAAAAGAACATTTTATTCAAACAGTCAATTCTTAACATTTCTTTCTCAAGACTAATGTTCTTTATTAATTTATTTATTCCTGCTTTTATGCTCATTAATTGTTCTCATTGCTTTGCATAGCATGTTTTTCCTCCTTTTATAATTTATTGAGTTGAATGGTAATTTTTAATCTTTCCTTTTTAAATACTGTGACTTTTCCTTCAAGTACAGCTTGGCTATTGATATTGGCTCATGATATTTTCCTAGATATTCTGTATTTAAGCAATTTGAGTTTTTCCTTTACCTAAAAATTTTTTAGAATAATGTTTTCCAAGTGATTCAGGTTTTGTCTCTTTGTTTATACTTTTAGTGTCAATTTCCAATTTTAATATAATATACTTTAGAATGTTGTCTAATGTGTGGTCAAGTAGGTACTTGCAATAAAATGCACTTTTTCTTTGTGTAGTATACAGTTTGATGAGAATTAAACAAATTTAATTTTCATTCAGATTTTCCACGCCCCAGTTATTCCTTGAGCATTTTAGCTGAAAGTAACTGAGAAAATTGTGTAAGGATCTTCTAATGTCATCAAATTTCTGTTAATTCTTTGTGTTACAGTTGTAGTATATTTTGCTTTTAAATTTCAATGCTGTTATTCAGGAAATAAATGTTCATGGTACTATGTCTTACAGTGAAACTAACTCTCTGGTCTTATTTAGTAAGTCAATGTACTAGAATATTGTATGTGATATTGTTTGTAATAGAAAAAAATTGCGACAACCTGAAAGTTCATCAATAAGGGACTAGTTAAATAATTTCTACATATCCATTCAACCAAGTATTTATGCTCATTGAAAATATGAGGAAACCCTTTATGTACTGATACAGAAAAATCTCATTTATTCTAAGTGAATAAACAAGGTGCAGAATAATGTGTAGAGTATGTTATCGTATGTTACTGGTCCACAGAAGACAGTGTAGCACAATGGTAAGAACTCAGGTTCTGAAGTGAGTCTACTTGAATAAATCCCATTTCCACCTCCTACTAGCTGGTGACCTTGGGCAAGTTACTTAATATCTCTGTGTTCTCACTTGTAAAATGGGAATAAGAATTAAGTATCTATCTCTGGTTTAGGGAAGTGTTAGATAAATTCATACAAGAAAAGTGTCTAAAATACTGATTTGCACCAGGTAGTCAATACATGTTACTTTATTAATATTTAAAGCAAAAAATACAAAGAAAAGGGAAAAAAGAAAATTCATATACCTATTCCTGATCCTTTAGCCCTCCCTGTATCTGTGCCTTTTGCAAGGTGATTTTGCAGCTCCTCCATCGAAAGGCAGAATCTATCCATTGTCTTGCCTCTGGAATCTGGGCTGGCCTTAATTATAATAGAATGTAGCAGAAGTAGCAGTTTTCCAGTTCAGAACCTAGGTCTCAGGATGCCTCTTGTGCTTCTCTTTCTATCAGACCCCTGCCTTTGCCACTGTGAGAACAAATCTGACTTCACCTCACTGGAGGAGGAGAGTCTACATTGCAGATCCTAGTCATTTCACCTGCCCAGCCAAGGTCATCACAGATCGGCCATGGCCCAGCCTACCCGCTTAACCACAGACACAGGAGGGAGCCCAGCTGAGTCTAGAAAACTGCTCAGCTGGCTCATGAAACTATAAATACTTTCTGTTTTAAGCCACTGTGCTTGGGATGATTTGTTATGTGTCGATAGCTAACTGATATAGAAGAATGCATGAGAACTGGCAGCAAGAATTGTCTGGGCTGTGAATTTTGGTTGACAAAAGTCAAAATGGACCGAGAAATATATTTCACTCTAGAGCCTTCTAGATGCTTTTTTTTTTCATTATATTCAGGTATCACCAATTTTTAAAGTGTCATTATTTTTAAGAGAATGAAAGAACCATGCTCTCACCAGTTCTTAACCAGATACAAACCAGATATCTGTTGTGGTTCTGAACCAAAAAAGATTATATAGACTAGCCTCGATGTGGAATTTTCAGACGTTCTTGTAGTGAAGAAAGTGTGTGTCATGAGTGAAGAACCCTCTCATGACTTTTGTTCCCACTGCAACCACAGACAGGATTCATGAAAGACACCTGGAAGAGGCACAGATTAAGTGGGGCAAAGGCACTATATGTAACCTAAACATTTGTACCTCCATAATATGCTGAAATTTAAAAAAGAGAGGAAAAAAAGATAAACATAGCCAATAAAATGAAAAAAAAAAGAATTTGTATGACTCCTTGGATGTGCTAGCATAGTAATAGTACTGTATTCACATACGACAAAAAATAAAGAAGGAAGGGAGAACACATGAGTTTTAATTATTTTATTAGTCTGAAATAATTTTGTGGATTGCTTGAAACCTTTTATTTTAATGTGTTAAAATGTCTCTAATATTTATTTTTTTCAGTAGCTATTTAGTGATTGCTACATAGCAGAGAAAGGTTAGGACTCTGAATTATTCAGAGCATAAAATGTGGGCTTTATCTTCAAGGAACAATGACAGAACAATGAATGGAATGGAACGGATAACCATTAAAACAATGTCTCATTTACAGTCTCTTGTATTATAGTTTCTTGAATATTTGTCATTTTTAATGCGTAGTTTTAAGTTCTTCCAATATTATCAAATAAATACTATAACTTATGAACAAAATACCATTTAACCAAAAACCTATGAATAAGAAAAAAGGAAATCACAGAGTTAATGTTAGCCATCACCTTATATAACATTTAAAAACTAAAAGTAATATGGTTGTTGTTGATACACATTGACTGGGTTTCTCCCAAATGTAATGCACTTCATTTCAAAATAAGGCACGATCTGTTCCCTTTTAAAGAGATTAAAAATAAAATATTATTACTGAAAAAAGGAAATAATAGCCTTTTTAGCATTTTCTTTATACCAGATGAATGGTGCACAAAATAACAGGTAAAAAAGTTAAGAAAGAGCATTTGCTCAGTTTGGAGGGATAGGGAAAGGCTGGGTGCAAAAAATCCCGGAAGCATTAGCCACATATAGATGAAGGCAGAGTGTTGCAGTCTGGAGGCCCAGTGTGGACCAAAGGTTTCAGGTAGAAACATGTTTGTGTGTAAATATATGTATGGGTGTATGTTACTTAAATGCACACATGTATGTGTGTATTCATACTACTTAAATACATATATACATATAAATATATTGATATCTGTTTCTGTTTATGGTGAGTCATTTAATTCACCCAACGATCCATTAGACTCAGCTCCTTGATACCTAAATCCAACAGGATTCATCCAATCTAATAATGTAATAATGTCAGCAACTGGCATGATGCCTGGTACTTATTACTTGCTTAATAAATATCTGTTGCATGCATGGATGAATGAATGGACCCTGTAGGATAGGTGTTAAAAAGCTGATGCTCAAGGTGTGACTTTCCCAATATCAAGGAATTAGTAAAATATATTCCTGACAGTATTTTCTCCTCAAATTTATTTTTTTTTTTTACTCAAAATCATCCACAGACCAGAAGCATCAGCATCACTTGGGAGCTTATTAGAGATGCAGAATCTCTGGCCCCACCCCAGACATACTGATCCTGAATCTTCATTTTAACCAGATCCCCAGGTTATCTGTGTGTACGTGAAATTTGGAGACGCACTGCACTATTATGCCAAATGTCCTGGAAAAACAGGAAGGTGAGTTAAGGCATTCTGGAGGCTTGAAAAGAGGCAAATGAAGAATAAATATGGAGATGTGGGTGGGAAGCACTTTGGTGAGGGTCGCAAATGCAAGGCTAAGGGATTTATCTTATAAACCAAGGTTTCCAAAGTAGAGTGTTTTAACCCCAAGAAGGACAGTAGGCAATCAATCCAGGAGGATGTGGGAAGAAAATTTTAAAAACTCATTGGTATTTAATTTTTATCTAAAACCAAGAAAGGGAATTGACTTTACTAATAGTTAATTGATCTATTTAATGTTCAGCTGCACCCACATGTAGTCTGCTTGTTAAGCTACAATGTAGACATGTAGCATGGAAAACACCATTCGAGCAGCCAACCATGGCACCCCCCCTCCTGCTGGCTTATTCACACTACTAAGTATTGAAATATAGATAGACTTACTTAAGAAAACACTTGTATTAATTATGTTGTTTGAATTAAAATAACCTTCAGAAAAATGGACAAGTGGTTTTAAATTATTCCTGAGCAAAAGTGTTCACACACACATGCACACACACGTGCATGCACACACATTCGATATCGGATTAAAAATACAGGCATAGTGAACAAGAAAACGGCAGAGCCAATTCTTCTCTTGCATCTGATAAAATCTGTTAGCCACATTACATGGGAGAAACAATGACAGTCTCACCAAATCTGACAAGAAGGCAGCCAACAAGTGAAAAATGTAACTGCTTTGCAAAAGAGACTTACATTAGAAAGTCGGCATGTCGAAACGGATGTCTGGAAATATTTCCATGGCTTGTGTTTTTGTTGACAATAATAACGTAAGTATATATTGTATTTTTTAAAAACTTGTATATCTGCATATTTAAAACTGTTGGAGAAAAATTTCTAACCTAAAAAAAACCTTTTAAATAGAATTACATTGAGTTTAAACAAATGTAAAAATGCAACACCTTCTGTTTAGTGTGCAAAAACAACTGACTGACATAAGGGAAGATGAAAATTTATGAGCTGGCTTTAAGCAAAAACTTTGGCTTCACTGTTGGTTGGGATTAAATAATAAGTATTGAGATTTAGTAAGTGTAGCTCATCTTGAACTTCACCAGTTTAGATGTAATATATCTTTGTGAGGTATCTTCTCAAACACAACATATAATAATACCAAGAATTAAGTAAACTGAATTTAGAAATGGCCATGTCTCATAAATAAACCAAAAACTTTAAAACTATTGAAATTTATTCAATCACATTGTTCTCTACAAATACATTACAAGGGCTAATAACTTGTATAGCTTTAATAAATTTTAAATTAGTGTAGTTAAATATTTACTTTCTGTACATCAAACTGTCTTCACTTTTGTTTTTGTGTATATTTTCTAATGTTCAGTATTATAAATTATAACGTGTCACCTTATTTTATCAGATATAAGTTGTCATCAATTAAAATAGGTAATGTAATTGTGTGCTCCACTAAGACAAATAAGAATACTATAATTGTAAGATGCCATTAATTGTTTAAAATCATCCAGATTTCAAAGATGTTAAAGTCTGGTGGGGGTGGGGGTGATTAAGTTTGGCTGCAAATAACAAAACAAAAACAGCAGTGGCCTTAACAACATAAGAGTCTTTCTCTCTCACATGAAAGTCTAGAGATATACAGTCCAGGCCTGGTAGGTGGACCTTGCTTTGTAAAAACATCCATGAACCAAGTCTTTCCATCTCTCTGCTCTGCCATCCCTACAGTGTAGCCCAAACTGTAATTTAAAAAAATGATAAGGGTGAAAGATAAATACCAGCCCTTTCTTAAAGAAGGAAGGTTGCAGAATTTCTCGTACACTTCCACTTATAGTACAGCCAGGCATAAGTACAAGGGAGGCAGAGGAGTGCAGTACTTCTCTAGGTAGCTGTGGCCTCAGCTACACTAGCTATTGATGTGGGATAGGAGAATATCAGGTACTAGAAGGCAAACAGAATTCTATCCACAATATGTAATATACTAGTACAGGAAATCATGTATATAGTTTACACATAAATAAATACAGAGAGGGCATGTGCTTATAATTTGCTTTGTGGATATAGGTTTGGAGATGACTACTATAGAAAATCATTTTTGAGGCCACTGGGTATCTAACTTCAGGTTCCCTAGAAGCAGAGCCTGAGATAGGATTTTTGTCCAAGTGATTTATTGACAGAGAGTGCTCTCTGGAGAAGGGAAGTGTGAGAAATAGGATGAAGCATGGAGAAAAATCTAAGCAAGGCTGTGGGGTCAGCTGGAGGCTAGCAAGAGTCCAATCCCACAGGAAGCTCTGGAAGCAAATTCCATCAGAGTTGTCCCCACCTCGAGGCAAGGGGCAGGTCCTTTGTATCCCTCATGGGTCAGTCACTGGACAAGGAATAGAAGGGTAATCTTTAGGGCCCGACAGCTTCTATTTGGCCCAAAGTGCTTCTCTAGAGAGGGGCAGTGTGAGTTGTTTGCCACTAACACAGCAGCTGGAGAATGCCTGCTGGATTCACTGGTTTTCCATGATTCCATCAGCTAATGATCTCCTTTTAATCAGATATGTAATACTGTGTGTTGCTTTCCTCATGCATTTGTTTTGTTTATTAATTTCTTCATTCACTCATCCATTAAGCATCTATTAAATGTCTTCTGAGAGCTAGGTGCTAAGAATATAATAGTCAAAACTAGTTATTATTCACAGCACCCTGCCCCACTCACAGAGGGACAACTGGCAGGTGCCCTATCAAAGGGGCCTGGTGTTGAAGGTTGGCCCTCTGGGAAAACTTTTGCATTCTCCGGCACCTGCTTACTTTATCTCACTTGAAATCCTTGGTCCCCAACTCCTGTTCTCACCTCTCTGGCAAGAACCAGGGGTGAATAATAGGACATGCTGGCTGGCAGTTGTGCCTGTACTTCAAAGCCTCAAGGGTCTCTGTTTGAATCATGACTTTGTGATTCAGATTCATCTGTAAAGTGAGATTAATAAAATATTAGGTTATTGGGTTACGGTGAGAAGTAAATTAAATGATGTATATAAATTGTTTAGCACAGTGCCTGGTGCGTACAAATAGCAGCATTTATGAGGTGCTTAATAAATGTCTTATCAGTTCGACCTCCAAAAGATCTCTCAAAGCCACCCACTTCTCTTCCATCAGCACTACCATCACAGGATTCAAACCACTACCAACCCTTTCCTTGATCACTGCAATAGTTCCTAACTCCCTCCTTTAATCCATCCATCGCACAAGATGTGCATAAAATCACCACCTGTTTGCAATCTTTCAATGGCTTCCCACTGCACTGAAGGTAAAAGCAAACACGGGTGGTTGATCTACAGGCTCCGCATGATCCGGCGTCTGTCTCCATCTCCAGCATCATCTCTTCCCCACCCTCGTTATGCTTCTGCTACTTCTCTCTTTGAATATACCGATTTTTTTTACTGCTTTGGAGCTTCCACCTACACATCCCTATTTCTTTTTTCTATGGGGCCCTCCCCTCACCTACTCTGGATTGATTTCTTCCCAACCCTTGGGTACCAGTTTAAATATTACTCCTCAACAACACCTTCCCTGACTCAAAATCCAAGTGAGGCTCTCCTCGCTATTACCTGCCCTATTCTCTTCCTTCCTGGCACTCCTCACAATGTGTCATTATCCTTCTGCATGTCTGTTTGTTTATGTCTGTTCCCCTTGCCCGCCTAGAAGGCAAGGACTGTGTTTGTTGGCTTCATTCTCATGTATCCACCACTGTACTTGTCAGGAAGTACCTGCCCAATAAACAGTGGCTGAATGGCTGCAGAGCTGACAATTATCGGGCATCTTTGCCAGACATCTTTCTAAGCTTTACGTTCTCATTTAATGCTCAAAACTTCACTAGGTAGTTGCTATTGTTAACCTTATTTTACAGACGAGGAAACCAAGGAAAAGAGGTTAAATGACAAACCAAGTTCACAGTTCATTCAACAAACATCTACCCACATCTTTTGAACACCTGCTATTTCAAGCACTTAGGCTGTATCAGTGAACAAAACAGACAAAAATCGCCCCCTCGTGAATCTTCCCATCTTGCAGAGCATAAATGATGAAGCCAGAAGTTGGACCCAGCAGTGTGACTCTAGAGCCTAAAGGCTTTATTCCTACTCCAACCCCCATGTCCCCAAACACAATGAATGTTGTGGAGAGACTACAATGGACATTTCATTTTGAAAACCACACTTACCTAACTTCAGGTTATTCATATTACTTTTGATTTATTTGTTCTTAAGTTTCTCCTGATTTCTCAAAGAAAGATGAAATGGAAGAGAAACCATAATCTCCCTTAGAATTTTATTCCTTTTTATATCCCCAGTACATTATACCGGGTAAGCTCACAGTGACACCAAAATACACATTTATTTTGAACAAATGAATAAAGACCAATTAATTGTTCTCTCCTATGTGTACTGCCACTGGGCTGTTAGTGTGAAAAGCTTCTCTTATTACTTGCTTTGATTGTTTTTAGGCAGTAGACTGAGGACTTAACTAACTAAGACCATGTCTTATCAAATACATGAATATTTAGAGTGATAATTGGTGCAGTTTTCACCCCTACAGGGAAGGCAAGAACATTGTAGAGCGGCTCAGGTGAGGAAGGAGGCATTAATCTGCAGCTGTATTTGACAACAGGAAAAAGGCAAGGCGATGGGAGTGGAAGGAATTGGAAAACAAGAAAGGAGAGTGAGAAAGTGGAAGGATACAGAAAACAAAGCCACCAGTGAAAGTGAATACTTTTAATACTCCATCGTGATCTTTTCATAAACGAAAAAATTAGTTACGGAACACATTTCTCCCCTCCTTCCTTTCTTTTGATTTTTTATTAATAAACATAATTATAAAGTACAACTATTAGAGTAAGTAATATTTAATATTTGTTAATAAGTATTCAAAAAGCATAAATCATTCATTGCTTGATACAGTATCTGTGTTTTTTCATAATATAAACAAAATCATTATCTAAAAGGAATTTCACACGACCAAATTTTTATCAGACTCAATATGCCTGATTATAACTTTATCATAAATAATGCCTGGAAAATTTGTCAAGTAGTTTGAAAAATAGAGAAAAGGAGAAGTGAGGAAAAGTGATTTTGCATGCCGAGAATTCCTTCAAGCTATATCATTTTATTACCCTCGCACCCAGGGATTTAACCTGCCTGGCAGGGTTACATAAAATATAAAAAAGTAATATTAAACCAGTTGTTTTACTCTTTTTTGTGTGTGTGAAGTTGGATTAGGCAAAGTTTTCTTTTATTGTGTGTGAAATTTTTTAATTTTAAAATATTATGGGGTGCAAATGTTTTTGGTTACATGTATCAATTTTGTTTTGCTTGAGTCAGGGTTATAAGTGTGCCCATCACCCAGACAGTGTTCATTGAATCGGATAGTTGGATTTTCACACATCCCCTCCTCTCTGCTCCCCTCTGCTTGATTTCCACTGAGTTTTGCTTCTCCTCTATGCACATGTCTGCTCACTGGTTAGATCCAATTTATTAATAATAGCAAGTACATATGGTGTTTGTTTTTCCATTCTTTAGATATTTCACTTAGGATAATGGTCTCCAGTTCCATCCAAATTGTTGCCAAAGGCCTTAAATCATCTTTCTTCCTGGTTGACTAGTATTTCATAGCATACATATGCCACATTTTGTTAATCCACTCATAAATCTATGGGCACCTGGGTTGATTTCACATCTTTGCAATTGTGAATTGCACTGCAATAAGTATTCTACTACAGGTGTCTTTTTGATAAAATGACTTCTTTTCTATTGGGTAAATACCCAGTAGTAGGATCGCTGGGTCAAATGGTAGGTCTACTTGTAGTTCTTTGAGGAATCTCCATGCTATTTTCCACAGAGGCTGTACTAATTTGCAGTTCCACTAACAGTGTATAAGTGTTCCATTCTCTCTTCATTCATGCCAGCATCTATCTTTTTTGGACTTTTTAATAAAAGCTGGGGTAAGGTGATATCTCATTAAGGTTTTAATTTGCATTGACCCAATAATTAGTGAGGTTGAGCATTTTTTCATACGTTTATTGGCCATTTGCCTATCTTCTTTTGAAAAGCTTCTGTTCATGTCTTTTGCCCACTTTTTAATGGGGTCATTTGTTTTTTCCTTGCTGATTTGCTTGAGTTCTTTGTAGACTATTATTATTAGCCCTTTATTGGATGTGCAGCATGCACATATTTTCTCCAATTCTGTAGGTTGTCTATTTGCTCTGTTGATTATTTCCTTAGCTGTGTAGAAGCTTTTTAATTTAATCAAGTCTCATTCATTTATTTTTGTTGTTGGTGTGATTACCATTGGGGTCTTCTTCATAAATTCTTTGCCTAGCCCAATATCTAGAAGGGTTTTTCCAATATTTTCTTTTAGAATTCTTATGGATTCATGCCTTACATTTAAGTCTTTTATCCATCTTGAATTAATTTTTGTGAATGATGAGAGAGATGTATCCTGTTTCATTCTTCTACATGTGGCTTTCCAATTTTCCCAGCACCGTTTTTTTAATAGGGCTTCTTTCCTCTGGTGTATATTGTTGTCTGCTTTGTCAAAGATCAATTGGCTGTATGTGGATGGTTTTATATCTCCGTTCTCTGTTCTGTTCTATTAGTCTGTGTCTCTGTTCTTGTGCCAATACCATGCTGTTTAGGTTACTATAGACTTGTAGTATACTTTGAAGTCTGGTAATATGATGCTTCCTGATTTGTTTTTTTCATTGTTGTTATTGGTTTTTTGTTTTTTTTGTTTTTTGTTTTTTTGGTTTTTTTTGGTCAAGATTGCTTTGGCTATTTGGCTCTTTTTTTGGTTCCAAACAAAGCACAGAATTATTTTTTCTAGATCTTTGAAATATGGTATTTTGATGGGTATTGTGTTGAATCTGCAAATCACTTTGGGTAGAATGGGCATTTTAACAATGTTGATTGTACTGATCCATGAGCATGATATGTTTTTCCATTTGTTTGTGTCATCTGCAATTTCTTTTCTCAGTGTTTCATAGTTCTCCTTGTAGAGATCTTTCACCTCCTTGATTAAGTATAGTCCTAGGTATTTTATTTTCTTTGTAGCTGCTGTGAATAGTATCAAGTCTTTAATTTGACTCTCACCTTGACTGGTCTTGGTGTACAGGAATGCCATGGATTTGTGTACATTGATTTTGTAACCTGAAACATGGCTGAATTTATTTATCAATTCCAGGAGTTTCTTGGTGAAGTCTACAGGATTTCCTAGATATAAGATTATATCACCAGCAAAAAGCAATAGTTTGACCTCCTTTTTTTTGATTTGGATATCCTTTATTTCTTTATCTTGCCTGATTGTTCTGGCTAGGACTTCCATCACTATGTTGAATAGAAGTGGTGATGGTGAGCACATTTATCTTGTTCCAGTTCTTAGTGGGAATGCTTACAAGTTTTCTCCATTCAGTATGATGTTGGCTGTGGGTTTGTCATATATGGCTTTTATAATTTTGAGATATGTTCCTTCTATGCCTAGTTTCTTGAGGGTTTTTGCCATAAATGGATGCTGAATTTTGTCAAATGCTTTTTCTGCATCTATTGAGATGATCATATGGTCTTTGTTTTTGCTTCTGTTTATGTGGTATGTGGCAAATAACATTTATTGATTTATGTATGTGGTACCATGCTTGCATCCCTGAGATGAAGCCCACTTGGTCATGGTGGATTATTTCTTTGATGTGCTGTTGAATTTGGTTTGCTAGTATTTTAGTGAGGATTTTTGCCATCTATTAATATATTCATAAGGGATATTGGTGCGTAGTTTCCTTTTTTTGTTCTGTCCTTTCCTGGCTTGGTATCAAGGTGATATTGGCTTTTGTGGAATGAGGGGGGAGGATTCCCTCCTTATAGATGTTATGAATAATTTTTGCAGTATGGGTTCCAGCTCTTCTTTGTAGGTCTGATAAATTCAGTTGTGAATCCGTCTGTTCCAGGGTTTTTTTACTGTTGTTGTTGGAAAATTTTTTTATTACTGCTTCAATCTCATTGCTCATTATTGATCTGTTCAGAAGTTTTATTTCTTACTGATTGAGTCTTGGGAGGTTGTGTGTTTCCAGGAATTTGTCCATTTCCTCTACATTTTCGAGTTTATGTGCATAGAGATTTTCATAGTATTCACAGATGATATTTTGTATTTCTGTGGTATCAGTTGTAATACCTTCTTTTCCATTTCCGATTGAGGTTATTTGGATCCTTTGTCTTCTATTCCTGGTTAATCTAGTGAGAGGTCTATCAATTTTGTTTATCTTTCCAAAGAACCAGCATTTTGTTTCATTGATCCTTTGCATTATTTTTTGGTTTTCCATTTCCTTTAGTTCTGCTCTGACCTTAGTTATTTCTTTTCCTCTGCTGGCTTTGGGTTTGATTTGCTCTTTCTTTTCTAGTTCCCTGAGATGTGTCATTAGATTGTTAATTTGTGATCTTCCTGTCTTTTTGATGTAGGCATTTAAGGCTATGAATTTTCCCCTTAGGACTGAATCCCAGAGATTTTGATAGCTTATGTTCCCTTTGTCACTCAGTTCAAGGAATATTTTGATTTTCACCTTAATTTTATTATTTACTCAATAATTATTTAGCAGCAGGTTGTTTAGTTTCCATGACTCTGTGTAGAATTGAGTGTTTCTCTTGGAGTTGATTTCTAGTTTTATTCCACTGTGGTCTGTGAAGATACATGAATATGATTTCTATTTTTTGAATTTATTGAGACATGTTTTGTGGCCTAAAATATGATCAATTTTGGAGAATGTTCTGTGTGCTGATGAGAAGAATGTATATTCAGCAGTTGGAGTAAAATATTCTGTAAATGTCTGTTAGGACCATTTGTTCTAGCATCCCATTTACATCCAGTGTTTCTTTATTTTCTGCTTGGATGATCTGTCCTTTTCTGTCAGTGGGGTGTTAAAGTCACCAGCAATTATGATGCTGCTCTATATCTCTTTGCTTAGATCTAGTAGAGTTTGCTTTATGAATCTGGGTGCTCCTGTGTTAAGTGCATTAATATTTATGATTGTTATATCTACTTGTTGAATTGTTCCCTTTACCGTTATATAATGACCATTTTTGTCTTTCTTTATTATTATTTATTTAAAGTCAATTTTATCTGAAATGAGAATGGCCACACCTGCTCTCTTTTGGTTTCCATTTGTGTGGAATATTTTTTTCATTCTTTCACATTGAGCCTGTGTGTCTTTGTGGTTTAGATGTGTCTCCTGGAGACAGCAGATAGTTGGCTCCTGTTTTTTCATCCATTCAGCCAGCCTATGTCTTTTGGGTGGTGCATTCAAACCATTAATGTTAAGAGATAGAATTGATATGTGGGATGCTATTCTGTCATCATGTTGGGTAGTACCTTATTGCTTTGTTTCCCTACTTGTGTTATTGTTTTATAAGAGTTTTGAGCTTTACCTTCTTTCAGTGGTTTTACACTGGTGGATATCTATTATGCTGATTCGTGTGTAATGCAGTTCTGAGTATTTCCTGTAGGGCAGGTCTGGTCATGACAAATTCCTCCAGTGTTTGCTTGTCTGGAAAAGACTTAATTTCTTCATCGGTTGTGAAAGTTAGTTTTTGCAGGATACAAAATTCTAGCCTGGCAGTTGTTCTGTTTAAGAAGATCGAAGATAGGGCCCCACTCCCTTATGGTATTTAGGGTTTCCACTGACAAGTCTGCTGTTAGCCTGATGTTTTCCTTTATAGGTCAGTTGTTGCTTACATCTAACTGCTTGTAAAATTTTCTCCTTCATTTTGACTTTGACCAGGTTGATTACTATGTGTCTTGGAGATATCCTATTTGCTATGAATCTTCCTGGGGTTTGATGACCATTTTGTATCTGTATGTCTGTATGTCTGGCAATACCAGGGAAGTTTTCCTCAGTAATTCCCTTGAATAGATTTTCCATGCCTTTAGCTCTTTCTTCTTCTCCCACAGGGATATGTATAATTTGTATGTTAGTTTACTTTGCACAGTCCTGTATTTCTCTGAATGATTGATTGTTCCACCTTTTTTCTTCTCTTCTCTGTCTCTTTATATGATTGGGTTAGCTTAAGAGGCTTATCTTCAAAATTCTTTCTTCTCCTTGGTTTAGTCTGTTGTTGAAGCTTTCTGCTGTGTTTTGAAATTCGCTAAATGACTCTCAATTCTTTGAGTCCTATTATAGCTTTCATTATGATGCCTAGTTCTTTAGTGACTTTTTCATTAATTTCCTAAAATCTTTTTTTGGCTTCTTGTTGGTTTTCAACTTCCTCTTCAATTCCATTCATTTTATTTGCCATCCATATTCTGAATTCCATTTCTGTCATTTTGACAATTTCCTTGGAGTTGGAATTCAGTACTGTAGCTCCATTGTGATCCCTTAGGGGATGTCGGTTTGTTTTGATTTATCATGTTGCCAGGGTTCTTTCACTGGTTTCTGCTCATCTGAAACTTCTTTTCTCAACTCAGGGCATATAGGTTTGCAGAACACCCATTCTTTGCGGGGAACTCTCCTGCTTAATTAGAAGAAGGGGAGGTCCCTAAATGGTGTTTGCTTGCTTGTTTCCTCTGGAATGTCGATGTGGCAGGGGAGGAGCATGTACACTAGAAGCCTGTAATGCTGCTGTTCTTATTTGATCTGTTCACTTGTGATTGCCTCTGTTCAACCCTGTGCTGGATGCTGTTTGTTCTGGGTGTTGGGATGTTCACCAAATAGTTACAGGATGTTCAAGTTGGGAACTGGGTAAGACTCCCTTCACTGAGGCTGGTTTTGTGGGGATTTCTCTGCCCAGGGTCTCCCTGACCAAGGTGACAGTGGCAGCTTGGTGAGGCTATCCAGGCAGTGATCTTGAGTTCCCAGGCTGTGGGTGTTTGCTCAAACCAGGTCCGAGTGTACTGGTGGCTCAAGGCTGGGGGTCACTGGCAGGGCATTAGACTTTGGAGCAGTTCCTGCAGCAGCGTTGGAGGATCTGGGGTGGGATCTTGGGGCCCAGGTGCAGCACTGGAATCTTGGAGTGGTGTCCCAGGCCTGGAAGAAGCTCTGGAGACAAAAGCTCTGCCTTGGTATCCAGCATGTGAGCCTCAGAGCTGAAACTGGGGAGGAGCCAGAAGCAGGCCTTCTGAGGAGGGTCTCAGAGCCAGTAGCAGGGCCATGGGGCAGTAAGGCTGATCCTACCTGGAAGGCAGGGTCAGGGCTGAGCAGGCAGCAGGCAGCACACAGTTGGGACCTGGAGGGCAGAGTCAGGGTCAAGCAGGTGGTGGGCTGTTTCGCAGGCTTGGGGACTGGATGTCAAATCATGTGGGTGGAGGTCAGTTGCAGAGGTCCAGGGACCATGGGGTTCTCCCTGCACCTACATTCCTCAGTACCCACTGAAGCAGTTGCCCAAAGGCTCCCAGGTCAAAGCCTGTGAGCTCAGATCCCATTGTGCTTTTGGCGAGGGGTGCTTGGCTTGTAGTCACTGCATACAGCTTAGAGAAGCCTCCGATTAGTCCACTCCCTCCTCAGCCTAGTGGGGGCAATGTGAAGGCCGCAGCCACAAAGCTGAGTCCTGAGCTTGCTTGGTGTTGTGCACCTGAGAGGTCAGGATGGCTTTAGCTACTGCCTGATCCCCACCACACCGGTCTGGTGCAATGGCTCTGCACAGACTCCAGGCAGGCCCCCAAGACTCCAGGCAGGTCCCCGATCCGTGGCAGCAGAGACAGCCCTCACATAACTTGGCCACAGAACCTGCAGGTTGAGCACAGTGCCCCAGCACTCTATCCTGCTAATCTTCCTCATGCATGCTTTGATATTATCAAGTATATCACCCTGTAACCTTTTGTTTTTCCACGCTGAGAGTCCTGTGCTGCTTCTCTGTGGTTTCACAATGTTCCCTCCCAGAATAGCTGTCCGTAGCTAGGTACCTGCTTCCTATTTACTCTTCTTTCCTTGGGAGCTGAGGGTTCATGGATTGCTTTTAAACTGCCATTGTTTTTCCCTCCAGATGTCTCCTTCTGGTGTTGCCTTCTGGATAACTGCTTCCAGTGGCAACAGATGTATCCCATACATACTCCCGCCGCAATCATGGGGGAAACTTACTTTGGGTGGAGAGGCATGCCTGCAACTTGCTTAGTGCTGACTTCCTTCCTGCAGGTGGCATGTCTGGGGACCGACTGTGCAAATCAGCCACAGTGGCACTTGCTCGGGGCTGGGGTTGGAGCCAGGGCTCCAGCATGGGCATCCTCACTCTGCTCCCCTGTGGCGCACTGGGCAGCTCTGCTATGGATCACTGGGCAGCTCCACTGTGATCACTGGGTGGGTCACTGTGGATTGCTGGGTGCTGTGTCCATCCTGCAGGCTGGAGTCCCCAAGATCCTGGCAGCATCTTTTCCGCAGGGCTCCAAGCCTCTCAGGGCTTGATTTCTAGTGAGATCTTGCTCCTTCTTGTTCCACTCCTCAACTTCTTCCCATGGAATCTTTAGTAGGTTCTGGCACTTTTCCCTCAGAGTTACATCTGAGCTATGTTCTTTTTTTTTTTCAATTAAAACTTTTTTTTCTTTCTGAAATGATTTGGCAAATGATGTCTCTAGTCAGCCATCTTGCCTCTGCAGTTGTTTTACTTGAAACTCTCTCCTAGTACTTCCTCATTGGTGTTACTTGTGAAATGGGCTAATCTGTTAGGAAATCCTGGAAAAAATGGAAAAGAACTGTGCACTGATAAAACATAATTCCTTTCATTATTAATTTTACTACCTGATCTCAAGTATTAATTTAATTAGTATGTAGCATGTATGCTGCAAAAACAAATTGGTGACTATTGATTAAAAGCAAGGTTCTCAATGCTGTTTGCATTTGCACAATTCTAAAACACAGTTTTGGAACACTATTCTAGTGAACCTTTATCCTGGTCACATGTTCAGGTACTACCCCCTTCTGCCCTTAAACACTAAAAGGAATTATAGCATTGAAGTCCAATCAGGGCTGCAAATCTCAAAAAATAAAAAGGTGAGATGCACTCTTTTATACTGTACATCCTTCCATGTTCTTCAGGGAATGGTAAAGAATCAGGGAGGGGATCAATTACAGGAGAATCTTGCATCTTGACAATAGCAATTATTTTGCAGCCACCAAAACCCACAAATGCCTTCTTCTTGAATATAGAATTCAAACCTTTCTTGAACACAGGAAACTTGCCAAATAAAAATAGCCAGGATAACTCCGGATTTTCTAAACTGCCCTAATTCCTAAGAAGCCACAACAGAATGTACATAGCTTTGATGAGATGACAATAAATTCATATAACAACTTTCTGCAAGGGGAGGTCAAGTCCTTTTTCCTGAACAAGAGGGCTTCAAAAATAGGAAGAAAGCTGCAGCCTTAAATATTTAAGAATAAAGCCTGTAACCTTCACGGGGACTTTAATTGAAGCTATGTTCACATTCATTATAATGACTCTGGAGAACAGCACTGACTCATTTTAGATGATGACTACATAACTATTCATTTATACTTAATGAGTTTATTCCACCAGGTATATGATGAACTCTAAACAAATAGTGTCATTGAATCACACATGTCAATACATTTGAGTGCTAAACTGATTCCACCTAGTAAAGGTAATGATAAACTAGAAGGAAAAAGAGCTGTGTCTAATTAATGAAAATGCCCTTTGTATTTTCTAATGGTTGAAACATTAATTTGAAAATGGCTTTCCCTGCAATAATTTACAGACAAGCATTCTTTAATGGGAAAACAATTCAAATTTATGTGCAATTGAACTATAATTATTTGATTAACTTTATTAAATTCTTGTTGATTCTACAGTCTGGATGAAGTACATCATTTTTTATAAGTTTCATATGTTGCAGTTTTCAATTTTTCTAACCTCAGGATTCAATTGGTCTTGAAAATGTCCTTAGGAATCTCCTTTTGAGCCCAGTGAATAAAACCTAGGTGGCTGGGATTCATTTTACTTGTCTCTTTCCATAATGATAATTTTATTTTTATGTTCAAGAAGCACTTGAATAAATTTAGTCACAGAATTCCCATGATTGTCTACTGATTTGTGTGTAATTGAAGCAATGAGAATCACTCAACTGAATGAAGCTGCATTCAATTAAATGAAATCTATATCTACATGTTTAGGTTTAACTAGGTAGTACTGACAACTCAAAATATTCTCATGTAGCATGAAAGTTTTATAATAAAGAGAGAAAAGTAAAAAGGTCCCAAATCAATAATCTGAACTTATACATAAGAAACTAGAAAAAAAGGAGCAAATTAAACCTAAAGCCAGTAGAAGAAAGAAAATAATAAAGGCAAGAGCAAAAAACAATGAGAACTAAAAACAGAAAAACAATGGAGAAATAAATGAAACCAGATGAAATCAAAAGAAATATCAAAAGACAGTTCTTTGAAAAATGTCAATAAAATTTATAAATCTCTACCTGGAGTGTCCAGGAAAAAGAGAGAGAATACAGAAATTACCAATATCGGAAATTAAAGAGGATGTATCTTTATAGATATAGGTACTACAGTACTAAAGGGATAATTAAGAAATTATGAACAACTTTATGCCCATAATTTTAACAACTTAGATAAAATGGACAAACCATTTGAAAAACACAAACTATCAAAACTCACACAAGAAGGATTAGACAAGTTGAATAGTCCTAAATCCATTAAAGAAATTGAACTTGTCACTAAAAGACATCTGACAAAGAAAACTCCGGACCCAGATGATTTCACTGGGAAAGTCTATAAAATATTTAAAGAGAAATTAATACAAATTTTACACAATCTTTCTCAGAAAGTAGAAGAGAAGGGAAAACTTTCCAATTAATCTTGTGAGGCCAGGATTACCTTGATTCCAAAACCAGACAAAGACATTGCAAGAAAAGAAAACTACAGGCCAATATCTCTCATGAAAATTGGTATAAAAATCTTTAATAAAATGTTAAAAAACCTGGACTCATCAATATGTAAAAAAGATAATATATCATATATTATGATAAAGTGGGTTTATTTTTAGAATGCAAGGCTGGTCCAACATTCAAAAATCAATATAATTCAAGATATTGATATTAAATAAGAAAAGCCAAATGATTATCTCAATATACACAATAAAAATATTTGACAAAAAATATACTATCCATTCATGTAAAAAAAAATAAACTTTCATCAAACTCAGAATCGTAGGAAACTTTCTTATCCTGATAAAGATCATCTATATAAAATCTACATCTAACAATAATTAAATCTAAGGTGAAAGCCTAAATGCTTTCTTTGTAAAACTGGGACAAGCAAGGATGTCTATTCTTATAAATTCTATTCAGTATCATACTGAAAGGGCTAGCTGGTGCAATAAGATAAGCAAAAGAATTTAAAAGCATATGTATTGTAAAGAAAAAAACAAAACTCTCTCAACTGCAGCTGACATGATTGTCTATGTACAAAATTCCGAAGAATTTATAAAAAGTCTCCTAGAATTAATAAGTTAAGTTTGACAAGGTTATAGGATAAAAGGTAAATATTAAAACATCAAGTGCATACCACCATATAGCAATGAACAACTGGAAATTGAAATTAGAAAATAGTACTCTTTAATGTAGCACCAAAAAATGAAATTCATAGGTATAAATTTAACAAAATGTATATTCAGGATCTGTCTGCTGAAAACTATAAAACATTGATGAAATAAATAAATGAAAAATACACACACACACACACACACACACACACACACACACAAAATGTTTACAGATTGGAGACTCAATATTGTTGAGATTTCAATTCTCCCAACATTGTCCTGTAAATTCAGTGCAATTCCATTCAAACTCTCACAATTTTTTGTAGTTATTAATAAGTTATTTCTAAGATTTTATTGAAATGCAAAGGAGCTAAAATAGGCAAAACTTTGAAAGTTGGAAGACCCATACCACCTAATTTCAAGACTTATTATAAAGCTACAGTAATCAAAATAGTGTGATATTGATGATAAAAAGATATACAATATATAATTTTCATAAATTAATGGAAAAGGATAAAGAGTCTAGAAATAGATTCATAAAGGTTTGATTAATTGATTTTTGCCAAATATGCCAAAGCAACTCAATGGATTAAAAAACAGTCTTTCACACAAGTGATATTAGAACAATGAGACAACATACACAAAAAATAAAATTCAGCTTACATTTTATACCTCATACAAAAATTAATTCCAAATGGATCATAGATCTAAATGTGAAATGTAAAACTCCAAAACTTTTAAAAAGAAAGTTTAGGTAAAAATCTTTATTAATGTTGGTTAGGCAAAGGATTTTTAGATATGACTCAAAATCAGAATACATGAAAGAAAAAAATCAATATATTCATCATCATAAAACTTGGGCTGTCTTGGTCCATTTGGACTGCTATAACAAAATACCCTAAACTGAATAGCTTTTAAACAACAAAAATTTATTTCTCACAGTCCTGGAGACTGTGTTCTCACATGGCAGAATGGACAAAGCAACTCTCTGAGGCCTCTTTTATAGGTTGCACTAATCCCATTTGGGAGGGCTCTGCCCTCATAACCCAATCACCTCTCAAAGGCTCCACCTCCTAACACCATGACATTGGTGACGAGGATTCAACATATGAACTTTGAGGGGACAAAATATCCAGATCATAACAGGCTCTGAGTAAGATATTGTTGTGCAAATGAAAAGACAGGCCACAGATTGAGAAAATATTTGCAATTCACACATCCAGCAAAGGATTTCTTAGTAGAACACATAAAGAACTCTCAAAACTCAACAATAAAAAAGTAAACAATGCATTTCTTAAAAAAGGAAATTATTTGAACAGACATGTCACCAAAGAAGATATAGGGATGACAATTAAGCCTATGAAAAGATGATTAACATAATTAGTTATTTGAAAAAATGCAAATTAAAACCACAATAAAATAGATACTACTACACATCTATTTGAATGATTAACAGAAATAAAGCAGACAATTCCAAATGCTGACAAGGATGCAAAGCGATTGTAACTCCCATACACCACTGGTGGAAACGTAAAATGGTATGGTCACTTTGCAATTTAATAGTATATTACGAAGTTAGACATTAACATACGATCCAGAAATTCCACTCCCATGTATTTCCCCCAGAGAAATGAAAACTATGTTCTCACAAAAACCTGTATGCAAATGTTCATAACAGCTTTATTTACAATCATTTAAAACTGAAAACAACAGAAATCCTTCAACTGGGGAATGGATAAACAAACTATTCGGCAATAATAAGGAATGAAATGATGATACGTACAACATGGATAAATCTAAATGCCTTATGCACAATGAAAGAAGCCCGAGCAAAAAGCAACCTATTGCATCTTCCCATTTTGAAAAGGCAAAACAATATGGACAGGCAACCGCTGTGTTTGCCAGAAGTTAGGAATGGGGGGCAATGTTGATTGTGTAGGGACAGCATGAGGAAATGATGTGAGGTGGGATTGTGACAATGGCTACATGACTCCATGCATTTGTCAAAACTCATAGAACAATAGCAGTGAATTTTACTGTATGCAAATTTAAAATAAAATAAACCCATAGGGATTTAGATGGGCTGAATTTCACCTTCATCTTCTACTTCCATTTGCCGTATTTTGCCTCTAA
The DNA here is from genome assembly GCF_000956105.1 of Propithecus coquereli. Lineage (NCBI taxonomy): Eukaryota > Metazoa > Chordata > Mammalia > Primates > Indriidae > Propithecus > Propithecus coquereli. The sequence continues at coordinate 6,518,289 of NW_012137191.1, read as the reverse complement.
GTAAATACTTCTTACTAATCAATCCATCACTATCAGTGGCGCTATGTTGCTTCCAAACCTTGATTATCATCTCCCCACCTTTGACTTTTTTTCCCACCTTCTTCATCGTCATTACCACACCATTTCCAATTGGTCACCACATTCTGCCAGTTCTTCCTTTATATTAATAATATCTTTTATATTCACCTTCTCTTTCTGATTAGTGTAGCCACCATGCTTTCCCCTTTTCACCAGTCTATAACTGCATCCCACTAGGTAATTGGCTTGCCTAAAGCAATCTTTGTCTTTTTGTAACATTATCTATAAATATTTTCTTTCCTTTAGTCAGAAATCTTTTGTGGTTTCCTCATTTCTGATGTATCTGTCCCCACTGCTTCAAAATTATTGACTATCCTACCTACTCTTTTCCATATTCATGTCTTAAGAATCTTCGTTCAAGACAAACTAATAATACTAATAAAAATAATACCTATTGTTTATTGAGTATTTATTATACTCAATTATTTTTTAATTTATTATACTGGACACCATGCTCAGTTATCTCTTATTATTTCTATCTAATTCTGACACCAATCCTATCAGCTAGATTTATCTCCAATTACAAATGAGCAAACGGAGGCCCAAAGAAGTATTAAAGTTTCATAAGACATCAAGTGAATGGATAAACTAGAATATAAACCCAGTCTTTCAGTTCAGATCTTCTACTCCTAACTTCAAAATTTTCATGGTTCTTCAAATTTATTTAATTTGATCCTCTATAATATCCCTTGTCATATCGTTTCTTCTCCTTAAAGATCATCTTCTTCCTAGATGTTTGCCAAATTCTTCAAGAAGCCTTCCCTGACTACCCTACGCCAACACTTAATTATCCTCAGCAGATGTTTTAAAGATATATTTTCTTGCACAAATCATAAGTTGCTCCATAATTATTCTCTAAGATGTTTCATATCAATATACTTTATATTCCCTCACCCCACAATCATATTCATTCACAAGTGAAAGTAATTTACAGATTTAATGAGCATCTATTATATACTTAGCGATGAATAAGATAGATCACTCCTTCCAGGAACTCACAGCTAATTCCCTGTAGCAGAAACTGTCTTTTCCCTTTTGTTTTCACCACTTCTTCCATTCCCCCAAGCATCTGTTATGCTGTATTCCATATGCTTTCGGGATGGATGAGTAAATGTGCTGGTTTGCCATAGTCACAGATACACAACACCGCAGAGTCAGGAAGGGCTATCACAGCCCTGTGAGGTTTTATGTTGAAAAATTGTTAATGATGCCATGAGTCCCAGTGTCCTTCAGGGGAGAAAATGAGCGCTTGAGGCAAACATGTAGAAGCTGCAAGTCATTTGTAATCAGAAAGTGAAGTATGCAGCGAGGGAAGCTTGCCAAGCTCAAGGACTCAGTGGCTTTAATGAAGGGATGGTATTACCAGTGGAAATCAAACTTGCCTACCAGCTGGATGATCTCATCTTCACAATGAAATTCGCTGGCTGATAACCACAGGGTCCTGAGAAATTAAGCAGACCCACAAATTACCTGCATAACATTCTGGCTAGATATTCGAAAGTTGAATTAATTGCCTGAAAATAAATGAACGGGGTAGGGCCAAGAATTGCCTTATTAGTATTCAGCAACACTGCTGCCTTTTGAAGAAAAGGAGAGAAGGCGGGGGAGGAAGGCAAAACAATGGGAATTGGGTGGGGGAGGCTGAGAACAATAATGAGAGAAATTGTTATTTTACAAGTGCATTAATGGGCACCCTGTTTATCACACTAGTTACAGAATTTCCTGGTCTGGCCCAATTCACAATGTCTAGGTAGACGACAGCCATGCCTTCTGATACAGCAGACACACTCAGGAGCCAAGCAATTGACACGTGTGCAAAATGCAAATCAATTAGCCACATGGACACTTTCCCTTTATTTCCCAAATGAGAGTGAGCGGCATTCAGGTGTTTCTCTTTGGCAAGAAGGGGGAAATGGAGAAACAGTGCCCAGCAGGTGCACCACTCAAACATTTTCATCAGGCTTTATTCCAGCAAACACTACAGCTAAAGCACAAATCCTCCAGGCATCATTACACTTTCTCTTACAGCATATTTAATTTCTTCAGTTAATAATTCTGTTCAGTCTTAAAAACCACAGTTGCAAAGCCATGCCATGCGAGGCTTGTGTGCACAGTTTCTCCAAAACCTATAGTTAGAGGATGCTGCTGGTGTGCAGCACCAAGAAAAAAGCCACACAGAGACGATGACGTGAAGGGGATGTTGAGGGCAGCGTGGTGGCCAATGTGTTATGGACTAAATGTTTGTACCCCCCTCAAATTCATATGTGGACATTCTAACCCCCGATGGGATGGTATTTGGAGGTGGGGGCTTTGGGAGGTGATTAGGTCATGAGGGTGGAGCCCTCATAAAGGGGATTAGTTCCCAAAGAAAAGACAAGGAGAGAGCTTGTTCCCTCTCTCTCTCTCTCTGCTCTCCATCATGTGAGGATACAATAAGAAGGTGGCCACCTGCAAACCAGGAAGTGGGCCCTCACCAGACACCAGATCTGCCAACACCTTGATCTTGGGCTTCCAGCCTCCTGACTGTGAGAAATAAGTGTTTGTTGGTTAAGCCACCAAATATATAGCATAGTAGCCCGAACTGTCTAAGACACTGTGCCAGATGCTGAGATTGGCAAACAGCTCCCAGAGAGAGTCACCAATAACTTACCAGCTGTTTCTTCCTGAAAAACCTGGGGAAACTTCTCTTTGATATTCCAGTCACTTCCTAAAGTCAGGTTTTATTGAGGATCACTGACATCCTTTTGACTTTTCAAAGCCCTTCTGCACCGATTTAATCTGAACCCTTTAAGATGTACCCCAAAGCCTAAATGCAAAACTGGTATAATTTGGCTTCGTTCATTTGTGGGCTGCTTACTTTCATTGTGCTTCTGACATGGGTGGTCAGAGACAGTATCTCTTTTTATGATGTATGTGCTTCGAGTAACTTCCAGCTAAAAGACTTTTCTCTACTCTGAGTCCTGCGAATATGCCTGTCCAGGAGATGTAAAACTGCACAACTGAATTCTCTTTGCATCTCAAGAAAGATTTCATCTAATTATCTTCATTGCAGCTTTTTGTTACATAATTAGACTGTTTAGCATCTTAAGATTATGTAAAAAAAAAATTCCCACTGTTTTTATGTTCCCCTAAGTTCCTTTGTCTTTCAAACATCAAATTGGCTCTTATTTTGCTCATACTTTTTTATACCCCCAAAATGTAGTTGTATGATGGCAGTAATCTAAAAAGCAAAAATGTTCTCCCTGACCCATGATTGATCTTGGGTGAGGATGTCTGTTTTACTTTCTTGATATCCAGTAACATAAAAGTGAATATGTCTTTTTTTATCATGGATAGCAAAAATATTTTCTACCTCACTTCAAAAAATAAAAATTTTGAAGTGAGAAGTCAATCATAATCAAATATGCATTGAATATTTATGTGGAGCACTGGTCTATGCACTGTGGGATATGTATTAATAATTACATGGAAGAACTAGAAACCTAACTTGTGTCATGAATGTTTTTTTCTAGTGCTTATTTCAAAGTTGGGCCCAAATAATCATGCCAGTAATTCAGAAGCTGCTACATATTTTTCCCAAGTCTGTTCTGACTCTGCATATTTCAGTTGTCTCAGGTTCCATTTAAAAATTTTCATTTTGGGAGGAATGTGTCAGCCCAGGAAATGAGCATATGCTTTTATGTTCGCTCTGGATTTTTCTTATTATTTTGAACTCCTTTATCAGTTAGAGTTCTTTGGGTTGTAAATATTTAATATCAAAAAATCCATCCCTCATCAGCTTAAATAAGGTGTTATTGGTTGACTTGTGTCCCCTCCCAAATTCATATGTTGAAGTCCTAAACCCCAGTACCTCAGAATATGACTATGTTTAGAGATTGGGTTCTTGCAGGAGTAATGAAGTTAAAATGAGGTCATTAGGGAGAGTGCTAATCCAGTATGACTGGTGTCCTTATTAAAACAGGAAACTTGGACACACACACACACACACACACACACAGAATGCCATGCGAAAATGAAGGCAAAGATCAGGGTGATGCTTCTACCAGCCAAGGAAGGCCAAAATTTACCAACACACCACCAGAAGCTAGGAGAGAGGCATGAAGCAAATTCTTTTTCACAGGCCTCAGACAGAACCAACCTTGTGGACATCTTGATCTTCTAGCCTCTAGAACTGTGACACCATAAATTGCTGTTGCTTAAGCCTTTCAGTTTTTGGCACTTTGTTACAGCAGCCCCTAGCAAACTAATATACATGGGAAGTCTACTACCATGCTATAAATTTCCCTATCTGGAAAGTAGTCTAAAAGGCCACCAGAAATAAAACATCTTTAGAACCTATATGTGAATGACTTTCATGGTTGCCAGAGCCTACTCATACCATGAGAGCAAAAGGTACATGTCAGCTGGGAAGGACACAGCTTGGGACGGAGTGACATGTAGGCAGATGCAGAACATACCTTCAGAATAAAGTTAAGTGTTCTGAGAAGACCCCTTCCCCAATGGATCCCTTCAACTGCCTTCTCCTTAACCTTTGGGCTCTGATTTCTTCACTGATCTTTACCCACACTGCCTAAATCCACCCATCAGAGAATCACATGAATTTAAAAACATTCTCTTTTAAAAAATAAATATCCAGCCAAGCTCAGTGTTCAATAATCAAAGTGCCGTAATTCTAGCACTTTGGAAGGCCAAGGCAGGAGGATCACTTGAGGCCAGGAGTTCGAGACCAGCCTGAGCAAGAGCGAGACCCTGTCTCTACAAAAAATAGAAAAATTAGCCAGGCGTGGTGTTATGTGCCTGTAGTCCCAGCTACTTGGGGGGCTGAGGCAGGAGCATCACTTGAGCCCAGGAGCTTGAGGTTGCAGTGAGCTATGGTGACGCCCCTGCACTCTAGCCAGGGTGACAGAGTGAGACTCTGCCTCGGAAATAAATAAATACATAAATAAACAAATATATATCCTAGGAGGGTTTCTATCTATTACTACTCATACTGTTAGCATGGAAAAAGAGAGACTTGAGGTTTGGGAGTGAGAAGGAGTTAGAGTCAATAAGAAAGCAACATAGTATTTTCATATTGCACACTCAAGAGAAGTCAAAAAATCCAAGCCCTTGATGCTGTGGTCCTGAGATTTATTCATTCAATTGCTCATTCAACATGTATTTATGGCATTCCTCTAGCCATATTAAATACAAAGAATACAAGAATGAAAAAAATGTGGTGTCTGTCCTCACTGAGCTTAGAGTTTAGTGGGGGAGAAGTGTATAAAATAAAATAGAAAATTATCATACAATGTGGCAAGTGCTAGGAAAAGGGATGTTTAGAATTCTGTGGGCCCACATAAGAGGTATCTAATCTGTAATCTGGTTTGGAGTCATCAGGGGCAGTTTCCTAGAATAAGGCTTGACTAAACTCAGACTTGACAAATAATTACAAAATATTCAGGCCAAAAGAAGTGTGTGGGGTTGGGGATGGGAAGGTCACAGCTAGTGGTAAAAGCCATCTCAAGAATTACTGGCTTGATTCTGAGGAAAACGGGGAAGCATGAGAAATGACACTAAAAGATATGTAAGTTAAGAAACATCACTCTAAATTATCCAAAACTTTACCCGGATAGAATAGTCAAGTTTCCAGTCATTCTAGGCAAGCCAAAGAGACCATAGTAATGTGGTAAAGTGTTAAAAAGGCAATTTCTTCATGAATAAAAACACCATGACACAACCTCTGGGCAAAATAATATAACCTTGTCAGTGATGATCATTTTAAAAACTACAACTCTTTAAAACACGATTTCAGAAATAGCACTACACGTAGAAGGTCTAGGTACTAAACTAGCAGGTGTTCTCTAAATTAACTGAGGTAGTCAGTCACGTTAGAAGCGCACAATGAGCCACACCCTCCATGCTCACAGCCTTGCATAGCCGCCTCCCCTTGAACCTGGGAGGAACCCATGGCTTGCTTTAACCAAGAGAGTGTGGCAAACGTGCTGTGCAAGTTCTGGACCTAAGCCCCAAGAAGGCCTGACACTGACAGGCTTGCTTTTGCAGTCTTGGGGGCCTTGAGTCATTTCCTGAGATGTCTAGTTACTCTGCTGAAGAGACCATGTGGATGGACCACATGGAGAGGCCACATGGAGAGGAGACTTTGAAGTTACAGGAAGAGAAAGTCCCAACTGCACTAGTGTCCTAACTAAGCCTCACCCCAGATGGCCCACAACCGAATGCAGCCACATGAGTGAGCACTGGAAGGAATGGCTGGAGAACCACTCAGCTGAGCCCAGTAGAGATTGCAGAATTGTCACAAATAAAATGGTAGTTGTTTGAAGCCACAAAGTTTGGGGGTAGTTTGTTAAGTGGCAACATATAACTGAAACACTTATCATCATCCTTTTAGAGGCATAAATAACAACAGTTTTTATTATTATGCACAACTCCTTATGTCAGGAAAGAAAACTAAGAAACAGAGAGGTTAATGACTTGTTCAGAGTTCTACAGCATCTTCCCCTTCAACACACGTCCTCTCACAAAGCCCTTGTCTCAATTTTCTAGGGTAAAAGGGGACAAGAGGAATGGAATGTGGTAGTAAAATGGAAAAGATCTTAAATACGAACGTCAATCATAAATATTCTAAAAAACTGAGGACACTGGTCAGAAAGTCGGGCATTGGCCTTGGGGTAAATAGAGAGCTCTCTGCCCTTTTATTGCATAGCATTGTATATCGTGTGTGTATTCACAGGACCAGGAAATCTGGGAAGTCTTTACTACAGAGCAGGACTACTGAAGACTGAAAGTCGTTTCTACTATCTGCATGTCACTCTCATTACCTCATTTCATACTGTGCGTTTCTAAAATATTTTTCAAATCTTAAAGCTTATAGTCAATTGACAGCAACATGCACCCAGTTGACTCCCAACCTGCTTGCACAAAAACATAACACTTCAGGATTCTGGAGGGGACTTGTTTTCCCAGGTGAAGGTTTACTCAAGATGTCTAATAAAAAGGTCTCTCAGGTTCTTTCACATTGGCCCAGGAGCTGGTGCCCTCTGAGGCATTTTATAAATAAATAAGTTACCCTATTCTCAAAAGACTCTAGATGGAAACACTTCAATAAAGCAGACCTAATTTTTCAATCTCACCTTTTGTAACTGGCTACGAATGAGCTATTCTTCATGTTCTTGTAGCTTGACAGGAACAAGAAAGTGTACCAAATCATTAATTCTCTAATTTGCCCACATAACATAAAACCAGCTGGCTTTTAATATTTAATTAAATTAGTGTGCTCCCCGACTGAGTTCTAATATTCCAATTTCAATTTTCAGCACAAAGCTAATATAAAACCAAAAAGCACTGAGTGATGTGGAAAGGAAAGAGGTGACCTCGGTAGGATAATGTGAAGGCGTCTACAGATGGAAAAAATCCTTTATTTTTTTTCCCTTAAGATGTCCAAAGTTAACATTCTGACTAAAATATTACATTCTCTTTTAAGAAATAACATCGTATGATAAAAATACATGCACATTTGGGGGCAGTTCTTTTTCATGAATTCATTTTTCAGCCATTCATTTCTCATACCTGTTGTGTGCCAGATATTGGACTGGGTGCTCAGGTGTTAGGATGAAATGTATTGTCTCTACTCCCACAGGGATTCACTGTCTCTACTTACCAGGGACTTTGTAGCCAAGTGTGTATGTGAGATCTTGAACAAGCTTAACCTTTGAGCTTCAGTCCACTGTCTATGAAATGAGTGTATTAACAACACTTAGCTCACAGATCTCTGCGAGGATTAAATGAGATCATGGCTTGTGAAAGAGCTTCGTGTAATGTAGAGTGGTAATCGAACGATGAGTAGAAATTGTGAGATATTTTGTGCAGGTTTTTTGCTGTTGCTTTTGTGTGCATTTGTACTTATGGGAAGCCACAGTATGACTGCCTACTTTCTAACTAATCACTTCTCACTCACACTCAGCGAAATGTGTTTGTCTGGCCTCAAGAAATTCAATCTTAGGCCATTTATGTGTAATTCTTATGAAGTGTTTCTGGCCCTGAATATCAGGGTCAGCATTCAGGGCCAGTTGTTTCTTGTTTGTTTTGATTGCATTGGATTATGCCAAATTTAGGCAGAAGGTTTTTCTTAGCTTTTTGTGGTGATTTTATCCCTGTGTGTGTTTATTATAGCTGTTGATTTTTTGTTTCTCTCTATAATACTGAGCATATTTTCTTGCTTTTTAGGAGAGTTACAGGGCGCTATGATACAAAGCCTCCTGGTGCAAATGATTGGTGAAAATATCTGCAAAATGCTCAGTGAGGAAGTAGAAAGGCCAGCTGTGGTTCTCACTGGATGGCGTGTTTGGCTCCATGTGGTACTCACGCAGTAGGTCTACCCCTAGACTAACCTGTGGGGTCCAGGTCAACAGATCTATAACGAGGGTGTACCATGGGCCAGAGTTAGGGCTTTTAGAGCCTTAAGCTCATAGACTCACACAGAACCCAGATCTCTGCTTCTTTCCTGCCTTCGCATTTTGGCTTACTGTATGACTGCTCACCCAGTTTCTCAGAGGATTTAAGCAGCATCCTTCATGCCTCCACTATTACCCCTCTCATCCCATGGATAAACTTCTACTTTTATCTTGGAAACCATGTGGCTTCTGTTCCCTTCTTTTCATTCTGCTACCACTACCTCAGGCTCGGACTTCATTGTGTCACAAGTGCACTATTACAATATTCTACAAACCTGTTTACTTATGGTGTAATGCCAATGGGGTGATGTACAACTCCTTGGAAGGGAATTCAGCTGTTCTTATCGAATCCCCAACCTGTCTTTCTCACTTATCTCTTGCCAACTACAATCCCCCACTCGTGGTACCAAATTGTGAAGTGGCACCAGGTTGTGTCTTTGCTGTTGGGGTTGTCTCTGCTAGGAATATCACTTCTACCCCCACTCATTCCATCTGGAACCCCACCTCCCATTCTCCAAGTATAAATTCAAGTGCTGCCACTTCTCTATATCTTTTCATGACTCTCCAAGGCAGGATCAACTGTTCCTATCTCTTTGTCCCTGTGTCCACATACATAAAATTTTTTTTTAATTTATGCATTAGTCTTTTCCATTAAATGGTGAGATGTGAAAGAATAGGGACACTCCTTTGAAAAATCTCTCTATTCCCAATATCTAGAAAAATGGCCCATTGCCAAGCTCATGTAGATGCGCATCAAGTACTTAAATTGAATTGTTAAATTGATAAATTGTTTATCAGTCATGCATTGCATCTGCCATTCCTGAACCATATAGTATTATGATTCATTTAAAAAATAACATTTGTTATTTTTCTGATTATAATGATAATGTTAATTCATTGTAAAGTTTGGAAAATATAGAAAAACTGTAAAGAAAACAAAAATCATACAATAAACCCACCATCAGAGATAGCTAACGTTAATAAGTTGACGAATTGTCTTTCAGTATACTTATGATGCATATAAATTTCATGCTAATTTTATAATAACACCTCGTTCATCATTTAGGATAGCAAATTTACTCTCCTTGAATGACAATGCAGGTCTCACTATTAGGTGCCAATTGATTTCAGCTCCATAGGTCTTGCAATTAGTGTAGATTTTTAATTTCTGAATATTTGAGGGAGACTGAGTCACAGATACCATCCTAAATGGAAGCTTGTCTCAATATATATTATTTTACATAAATTTGAGATTGTACTATATAAAAGATTTTTTTTAGTCTCTATTTATTTATTTATTTTTTAATTTTCAGAATATTACAGGGGTACAGTTTGGTTACATATATTGCCTTTGCAAGTCCTAAAACAAGTGTTGGCATGAATGTGAGGAGACAGAAACACTCATACACTGCTGGTGGGATTGTACTTTTTTCCACTTCATATTATACCATCACCGTTTCCCCATGCTATAAAGAATTATTCACAACATGGTCTTTAATGTTGTGTGTTATGAGCTGAATGTTCATGTTCCCTCAAAATCAATATGTTGAAGCTCTAACCCCCAGTATCTCAGAATGCTACTGTATTTGGAGATAGAATACAGAATGCTACTGTATTTGTAAAGAGATGATTAAGTTACAACGAGGCCATTAGGGTGAGTCCTAATGCCATCTGATTGGTGTCCTCATAAGATGAGGAAATTTGGACACACAAATAGACACCAGGGATGAGTGTGAACAGAGGGAAGACCGTGTGAAAAGATAGCAAAAAGGCAACCATCTGAAAGCAAAGGAGAGAGGCCTTAGAAGAAATCAAACCTGCTCACAACTTGATCTTGGACTTCTGGCCTCCAGAACAGTGAGAAAATAAATTTTTGTCATTAAGCCACCCAGACTATGGCTTAACCACAGAAATTTATTTTCTCAAACTAATACATTGTTTCATATAATTTATTCAACCACTCACCTTCTGTTATGAAAATTTCTCTTTATTAAAAACCCCAGTGTGGGTGGGCAGCATCTAATCCACTGAGAGCCTGAATAGAACAAAAAGGTGGAGAAAGATTGGATTCGTTCTCTGCCTGACTGCCTGAGCTGGAACATCAGTCTCTTCCTGTATTGGATATTCCTGGTTCTTAGGCCTTCAGACTTGATCTGAAATCTACACCATCAGCCCTCCAGCTCTCAGGTCTTCAAAGTGTACCTAGGACACCAGCTTCTCTGGGTTTCTAGCTTGCAGACGGCAGACCACAAAAATTCCAAGCCTCTATAATCATATGAGCCAATACCTTATAATAAATCTCTTTATATATATATATATATATATACACAAATACATATATACACACAATATATACATATATAACCAAGTTTAAATATGTAAATAAATCTCTTTATGTATATAAATATATTGGTTGTGTTTCCCTGAGAAACCCTAAGTACTTTAAAAAAATGGTTGTAATTATATTTATGATTCTTGATTTTGCTTTCTAAATTTGACATAACATGATATGCATTATTTCATGTCATTACATGCTCTTAATAAGTGTTTTAATGAATCCATAATAGGTAAGTTCATTAAGAAAAGTAAAACTGGCCAGTTGCATTGGCTCACACCTGTAATCCTAGCACTTTGGGAGGCTGAGGTAGGAAGATCGCTTGAGCCCAGGAGTTTGAGGTTGCAGTGAGCTATGATGACACCACTGCACTCCAACCCAGGCAATAGAGTGATACCCTATCTCAAAAAATTAAATAAAGAAAAAGAAAAGTAAAACTGAGCTTTCCCTGATTACTATTTTCTTTGTATCTGGTGTTTGGACTTCGTACTTGTTAGACTGTGGCTTAAGCTACTGAAAAGAAAGAGAGGGAGGAGAGAAAGAAGAAAGAAAGAGAAAAGGAAATGAAAAAGGAGAGAGAAGGGAAGGAAAAGAAAAAAGACAAGACAAGACAGCAGCTTAAGCTGATGTTCATTTCTCTCTCACGCAACAGTCCATAGGCCGGCAAGGGTCCAAGACTGGTGGCCTGGCTCTGCCTTTCTCAGCCTGGCTCCCGCCGTGTGCCCCAGTCGGTGACTGTAGCTCCCAGGATCTCCCAGTCGGCAGGAAGTGGAGAAAGGACCAAGTGAGTGCCCGCACAATCCTTTCACCCGCAAGACCCAGGAGTGGCACACATCACTTCTACCATGTGTTATTGGCTTTGGCGTAACCTATGGCCACATCAGCAATAATGAAGGCTGGACCCTATACTTCCTTTAAAAATAAAAATATATTGACTCAAATGACATTTATTGAATGAACATTGTATGACCAGAACATTCAGCAGTTACTTCATTTAATATTCTCTAACCAGGTACTATCATCAGCTTGGTTTCTGGGGGTCACCAAGATTCCAGGAACATTAAATAACCTCACCAAGGTCACAGCAACTCTTTTATTCAGCCAGGATCTAAATCCAAGTCTGTATGATTCCAAAACTTCTGCTCTTCCTGCTACTTTATTATTATGCTTCGTTATTAACCTAAAAGTTAAAATTTAAAAACGTAAAAAGTTTACTTCAAAGAATTCTGAATTTTTAAAAATAATTCGTGGTGAAATAAATATTCTCTCTTATGCCTTCAAATACAGGCTTAGTAGAAAATATCAGGTAGTTTTAGAATAAGTTCTGTCTCTGGGCTTCTGGGACTAATTAAATAAATAACCAGTATTTGTAATTCTCCCATTTGTTCCCATGTAAATTATGACAGTGACAGCTATTGTTTTCCAAATGTTTCTAGATCTTATAGAAATTTTTGTGATAGAATGATCTGGAAAAAATATCCCCTCCCCCTACTATTGGCACACTAATGATGATATTGTTTTGCTAAGGGCTAGATCAAAGGTAAAAAACCTACCCTTTTTTCATATAATGAGAAAATAAATAAAAACATGACAAGATGTACTTGCTTTTTAGGAAAACTAATGAGGCAATCAACTACATCACTGTCTGCTGGAGAATGAATTGACATTGGATAGTTTCACCTTAATTTATAGGACTGAAGCCTTCATATATGACACTCAACTTTGCAGAACACAAGGGATCAAAACAGAGGGATCTCTTTGTGGGCAGCATAAGTAAATTTCCCAAAAGGAGGGTGGCATCTCCCAACCGAGAGAAAGGAAAGAGAGCCTGAGAGAGGGAGCATATGGAATGTTCTCTTTTTGGAAAACCTAAGCCATAAATAAAACTTTCCCTTTTATAGCTCAAGAGTATGACTAAATGCGGCCCAGCGCAGTGGCTCACGCCTATAATCCTAGCACTCTAGGAGGCCGAGGCAGGCGGATCCTTTGAGCTCAGGAGTTCGAGACCTGCCTGAGCAAGAGCGAGACCTCGTCTCTACTAAAAATAGAAAGAAATTGGCCAAACGACTACAAATAGAAAAAATTAGCTGAGCATGGTGGCACATGCCTGTAGTCCCAGCTACCTGGGAGGCTGAGGCAGGAGGATCGCTTGAGCCCAGGAGTTTGAGGTTGCTGTGAGCTAGG
>NW_012137191.1:6441081-6505189 GCF_000956105.1 Propithecus coquereli | reverse complement strand
AGCTACCTGGGAGGCTGAGGCAGGAGAATCGCTTGAGCCCAGGAGTTTGAGGTTGCTGTGAGCTAGGCTGATGCCACGGCACTCTAGCCCAGGCAACAGAACGAGACTCTGTCTCAAAAAAAAATAAAAATAATAAAAAAATAAAAGAATATGACTAAATGAGATTAGGTTATACCTTCTGTCCTCTCACGTAGTATATTGCTTTTCTGAGAGCTACCACAGCTTAAGAAAATAACTTTGTACATTTCCATTACAATGGAGGGTTTGGTCTGGGGAAGACTGTCGGGACAGTGGTACACAAGGTGAGGATGGTAGCCGCTCTCCAATCATCTTTTTTTTTTTTTTCCCCACACAGTTTATTACAGAAAAGAAAGAAATTATACAAAGTGAAAGTAAAAAAGGAAGCTCCCCAAAGTGAAAATATGTTCCAGAGAGAGGAACGGATCAGTATCCACAGTGGAGAAAGACGTAAGCACTCCCAGGTGGTTTCCTTTTATTGGCCTGGTCCCGGGGAGGGCTTATGGGAAGTGAGGGGATAGTACCAAATGATTATCAGGTGTTCTGAATTTTCCTGCAGTCCATTCCCCTGATTGGTCCCTGACTTCTCTACCGCTAGTAACCACCCTTCTGGCCTATACCTACCACCTGCAGATTTGATCCCTACCTAACATTACATCTTTGCAGCACTACAGTGGCAGGGGGTAGCCAGGAGTGGGGCTGGAGATCAATTCTCTGAGTGCAACCTACCGCAGCCCCACCTACGCCCCCTTTCCACCACCACCCATAATAAACACGGAACTTCATTCAGGATAGGAAAGAAGGAACATGTCCACACCAGGCTATACATGCATGTGATCAGCCCAACTGAATGTAATGGACGCGTGAGCAAAATGTTGATGACGTCCAGTTCCGGGTGCCTCCCAGTGGAAGTAGCAATAGTTAATTGAATAGAACCCAAAATCACTAAATAATATGAGGTGGGTTGTTTTGTAAAATTCGACATTAGCTTCTAAAAGGCTTCTACTGATTATGTTTTATTAACTGGTTTGTTAAGCATCTATTGTAAAGTGCTGTTAAATTATAATGAATTAGCTTTCCTTCCACAGAAGTGTCACCTGAACATACTTAACTGGCTCATCAGTGTCACAAATATGTAATTATTTATTTTATTAAGCAATTTTGTTGCCTTTTACACATTACAAAGTGCTTTTTCATTAGTTTTTCCTGAAAAAAAAATTAAGCTATTGTAAAGTGTAGAATTCTTGGCTATGCTTATATACTCACAAAATTCCAAAATTCTAAACTGTTTCTTGGCCCTCTGGATGCTGCTTAGAATTTTACCTTTGATCTATAGATCAAAGACCACAGTGAGAATTTTACTGAAGCTATGAAACTTCTCCGCAGAAAATGAATATAAACAGAGAATGTTACATAAAATTTCAGGGGTTTCATGGATCCCTCAAAAGCTATTCTATGGAGCCCCAGGTTAAGAAACTCTGAGTTAAAGGATTTTGGAAATTCTTGATAAATTATGTAAAACAATGAATTTTCTAATACTCTACACTTGGCTCTTTCAGGTATTTATGCAGAAGGCAAACACTTATCACTGTAATGGCAGGGAAGGCGAAGGTCATTTCAGTCTAGACTTTGTTGGGTAAAAAATGAATTATGCTATATTCTCTCAATCTCCTTATATCAACCAGGATACATTGTCCAGTCCCTTCTCCCAGTTGAATTTTACAAGAAAAAATAAATTACTTTAGTCATTGCAGCAATGTCCAATCTTAAAGAATTGAGAAAGTATGTCATGCTCTAAAATGTATTGAGTGCTTACTATTTGCTAGACAGTGTGCTAAGCACCTTACATGCATTTTTGCACTTAATTCTCACAACAAGCGTATGAGAAAGCTACGGCTATATATTTATCTCCATCTCACATATAAGGAAATTGAGAGGAACACAGTAATTTGGCTGAGGTCACACCGTTGGTAAATGATGAGGCTGGGATGCAATTTTTCTCTTCCAATTTGGCAGCCAGGCAAAACCCATCAGAAACAGGTGTCTTTCTAAAAGTTTTGTGAAAGTGGAGCAGTTTTATTTCAAAGAAACAAATGACCTAAATCAATTTGCACCCGCCCTTGATTTTGTGCACATTTGTTTATAATGAATTGAGAAGGAAAGGGAGATAATCCTAAATTCAGAGAATTTTAAATAGCCTTAAATCAAGCATGTAACATGCAATCCCATTTGTCCAGAAAAGAGGCTAAAGGCAGAACAGTAAATCTTTTCCACAGCAAAATTATCACAAGGGGATGTGGAGTCTTCCAATCTCAAGGACTCTTCCCTTTAAATGGAACCTGCAAATCATTGGGTTATCATGTGGCATAAGAGGCAAGTCCATCAGTCTCTTTCACTTTTCATTTGCCTTAGATTGATTTGACTTTGTGATAATGCATCTTTCTGATCACCCTGTGCCATCCTTGATATGGAGTCTCCAGAGAAAGCTACAAA
Source organism: Propithecus coquereli (assembly GCF_000956105.1). Classification (NCBI taxonomy): domain Eukaryota; kingdom Metazoa; phylum Chordata; class Mammalia; order Primates; family Indriidae; genus Propithecus; species Propithecus coquereli. Next base: position 6,502,678 of record NW_012137191.1, on the reverse strand, counting down.
TAGAAAAAGAACGCTGGTGGCTCAATCTTAACAGGGTCTTAGGATGAGGAATGGCAGTATTTGGGAACATCTTCAACATAATAGTGGTACTCAAGAGAACTTTCAAGATACGAGCCAGCAATAAAATATGTATAGAAGTGAATGGCAAAGCAGAAACTGAAAATGAATTATTATAGCCACTCCAATTCATTGTAAAGTTTTACTCCTAAAGATATAATGCTCAGATGCTTGCTGAGCATATAAATGTGCAGCACAGTGGTTAATCAAGTTAAAATTCCAGGTTGGGGTTTTTATACATGAGAAGCTCAGGTCCAGAGCAATTGAATTACTTGAGGTCTCAATGAAAATTGCTGGTGGTAGGGCTTATTCCAATGTCTGTCCACTATATCTCACTACTAGTCTACTTTAGGCCAGGGGTCAGCAAACTTTTTCTTAAGAAGTCAGATAGTAAATATTTTAAGCTTTATAGGCCATTTTATCTCTGGAGCAACTACTGAACTCTGACATTGTAGCATGGAGGCCACCATACACAATAATAATGAATGGGCATGTGTTTCAATAAAACTTTATTTACAAAACAGACAGCTGGCTAGATTTTGGCTGGCAGATGGTAATTTGCCAACTCCTGTTCTAGACTACAAATTCTAGCTCTGCTATTTATTAATTATAGGTTTTGATTTAGTCATTTTTCCTCTTTCAATCTCTGTTTCTTCCCCCAATGAAACTTTTTTCCCAATAGTAAAAACAATTTTTCCCAGATACATTTATTGAAAACGGCTTCCCATAGAAAATAGTTTGGGGAATATCACTCTTTAGGTTTACAAAATCATTATAAATATCTGTGTATATGTATATAAATGTATATATATAATTTACTGAATACCTATAATGTTCTAGATACTATAGTAAACATTTTACATATATTGTCACACATGATCCTCATAACTGTCTTTCAGCATGGATGCTAGGTGGCTCTGAGACATTAGGGAGTTTGCCAAAGCCACATGGCTCCCGAGAGGCAGAAGTGAGATCAGTTGCTCATAAAAGCTTCACGTATGCCACTATACAATGCTATCTTTCCATTGTCTTGATGAGAACAAACTATTGATTTTCTTGAAGAGTCATGAGGGGCAGGGAGTTTCATGTATGTGAAGTACAAGTCATTTTTTGTGGCCAACAAAAATTCTACCTGTATCTAAACATTCACTGGGCCATGTTCTATTAGTAAGTGACATGACTTTACTAAAGTTTAGTGTTCATGGCTATTGTGCTGTCCAGTTCTATTTCTGCTTCCTTTTTTACTTTTAGCTCCAATGACTGGTAAGAGGACTCTGGTCTTTTTGCTCTTTATGGGAAAAGTACAGATCATCTCTTCTCTGATCTCTCAAAAGCAGCCTGACACAGGCTACTTCCCAAATACAGAACAACGCAGCTCCAAGCATTGGGGCAAATTTTTACTCTCTTGCTATTTTGCTCCTTTTATTCTGGCATAGTGGGTGAACTTCAGATGTACTTTTTCTTGCAATGCAATGCTAAGATCCCATCCTCAAGTTTAAGATCCATAATGAGCATAGACATAAGAAGAAAAAAATAGAAGCTTAAATTTGTCATTAGGCCTAAATTGTATTCTATAATATAGTTTACATCAAAGCTCTGCATTAAGGACTTTGGGAAATTAGCTCAGATTAATAAAATAGTACCTCTCCTTTACCATTTGACCACAATCTTTGTGCGTAAGATCCCTTAGCAGAAAATGCCAGGGAGAATGAAGAGCTAAAGACTCCTGGAGGCCTTTTACATTTGAAATAGACAAACAATAAAAAATAAAACCCTCTATCTCAATCCTACATTAAGCAACTCTTGTGGATTCTGGTTCCTCTGTCGCCTTTTCATATCCTTCATCACTGGCTTCACCCTCATGCTCCACCGAAACTTCTATCAAGTTTATCATTGGCCTTCAAATATTCAAGTCCAATGTCCACTCTTCAGTTCTTAACCCACTTGATCTTTCTAGGATAATCCTTCTCTTTAGAAATCCTCTCCTCCCTTTGACTTCCTGGAAGTTCTTTCTTTGTTCTCTTATATTACAAGTCAAAATTTGAATGCCTACAGGGGCAGTGCAGATAACATAAATAGGTGAAGCTATCCCTTACATTATATTCTTTTCACAGATACATTTTTTATAATAGTGAACACATAAGGGTATTTTTATCTTCCATAATACTGTGGTCTTTCCCATTATTCTTGATGCCTGTGGTCCCCATGGCCTCTCTGTTATTTTCCCACTTTTGATAGAAACATGAATATATAAGAAATGTTTCACACTCTTCTTAACTGTACAGCATACACCCAGATGATAAATGGTCCCAGGCACTTGGTCCTAGAACAATGGATTGTAATGGAGATTATGGCAAACTAGAGCCCACATACCTTCTTACAAGGGAAGTTTCTATCTAGCTCCAGGTTATTGCTTCCAAGTCTTATTTGCAATAGATGCTAGAAATCCAGATTTTATGAGTGTAAATCACTGAATGTGTTGGCCAACACTATGCAAGTCAAAGTCAATACCCCTAAGTGTAGAGGTTGGGTCACTAGTTTGACACGTTTGTGGTCAGAACCAGATTATCTCTCCAGTGAATCCTTTTCCACCAGGGTGTCTCCTGGTTTGTTTCCCACATTCTCATTCCAATGCTCTTCCTAAAAAAGTCCATCTCTTCTGCCATTGCTTCACTCTCAAAACACTTTGTTGGTAACTTTATTCTCATACAATATTGTCCTTTGTATAACTTGTATAATAGTTACTTATGAAGTTGTCCCATTAGCCTGATATGCTTATAAGTTTATGATCAGTACCGACTGATTCTTTACTCACATGTGCCTTCCACGTCGCACCTAGACCAATCTCTTTGTGCATGAAAATTTTGTCATAAGTACATCTTCATTTATTAATATTTAGACTCTAAATTTCTGCAAAGAAAATGCTAAAAAATATGGCTTGTATGTCAAAGATCCTAGGTTTATGCAAGTCACCCACTCTGTAGATCTTGATTTGTATAGGGCAATAATTTTTCCCTCAAATTCTTGCAAAACCTAGATGGTGCCAAATGCAGCTTTGTTCCCTAGGAGAGTAGTTTTACTAAAGGCAAAAAACATTGTGTGAAAAAGAAGAAAAAAAGGTCTTATGGTCAAAGAAGTTTGAGAAATTTGGGTTAAACAATGTTTAACCGGTTTCCTATTTTTATTGGAGCATTTCACAGATTTTTTTCTGTGCTAAAATGTACTGTGATACTCCAAAGGAGGAATAGGATGCTTTCCAAACTGTTTTGACTCTGAAACCATTTTGTGAAGATCATTGTTAAGATCTCATGGAACTGGAACACAGTTTGACCAGAACACAGATTTGACCTAAGAGTCTAAATCCTTGAAATGTGGGGCCTTCTATGATCTGTTCTCCAAATATATTTTCATTGTTATTTCCTACTAAACAAATCCTCCTTTCCAACACTCATGTTATTCTGCTCCCTAAACATATGCATTCCCACTTCACCACATAGTCTCTCAAAATCTCCATGGCTTAAAACATTATTCCACCTTCACTAAACCTAGTTAAGAGCTATCCTTCAAAGTTCAGTTAAGGCCAGATACGGTGGCTCACACCTGTCATGCCAGCACTACGGGAGGCCAAGATGGGAGGATTGTTTGAGGCCAGGAGTTTGAGACCAGCCAGGGTAACATAGCAAGACCTCATCTTTACAAGAACATTTTAAAAACTTAGCTGGGCATGGAGGCACACGCCTGCTGTCCTAGCTACTCGGAAGGCTGAGGCAGGAGGATCACTTGAGCCCAGGGGTTTGAGGTTACAATGAGCTATGATCGTCCCACTGCACTCCAGCCTAGATGACAGTTGAGACCCTATCTCTAAAAATAAATAAATAAATAGTAAATAAATAAAAATTAAAAGAAAAACCTCAGTTAAGTACAAGCTTTTCTAAGAACTCATCAAAAATCACTCCTGCCCTTATTGGCCCCTCTTTCCTCTAAGTAGCAGTTACATTAAATTGTCTTTATCAGACCTTTGATACATAAGGCATCCTGTGCTAATTTTGTTTTTTATATTTATCTGTATGTATCTCCTCTCCCCTTTAGGTTACTATCTTCTTTAGAGCTCTTCAAGACATTCTTGAAGAGTGCCTTCATCACAGAGGTAACTCAATCAGTGGTTTTTGCCAGGTAAAGGGAGAAAAGAATAGAGGCAAGAGATGGCTTTGGGCAGGCAAAGACAGGTTTTAATAAGGAAACCAGAGACGGGTCTCTTACCAACAGGGCAGAAGCCCCGGCTCTTACAGGCTGCTGGTTTTCAAGGGCTCTCGGTGGGGAGGTATGGGGTTTGAGAGGGGAGACCTTTTTGGCAGTTTTTCTTAGTTTTCCCCAGGAAACAGATGCTTATCTTCTGGGAGGGAATGTTGAATATGGCGGCACTAGGGAAGAAGCAAAATGGCGGTTGTCCTTTTGTGTCCTGGTCCCTCAGTTTTCATAATAAAAAATAAAATAAAATAACTTGACAACCTAAAAGACATGTGATTAAAGAGTCTCAGCAGTGAAGGGTAGGAGGTGACTGCTGGTGTAACTTAAGTGTTAGCATAGCACAGTTTTCCCAGCAACCATACGTACAAGAGAACGTTTTGTCTCTCTAACAGAAATAGTGGCGACCTGGAATTAAGACTTCCAAGATAACAAAGATGGTGGAAAGAACCCCTTAGAAGAGGGAAACAAATATCTTACCTAGAGGACAGGAAGCAGCCTCTTAGGAAGAAAATGTCTGTCCAGACATCTTAATCACAGCCTGCATATTATTGAGAATGCAAAGACTACAGTACAGGAGAGACTCACACATTCACTCTTGCCTCATTCCAGCCTATTTCTTGGGGGAGTATTTAGTATATGTTCTTTTAAATAGAGTCAGAAAATGAAAGAGTACCTTCTGGAGTTTTCAAAAGGCCAATCAAAGGGTGTTTGAAAGAGCTTTTACACTTAGAAATTTTCCTTCAACCTGAAAGATTTGGGGGTGACTGCAGAATGGAAACACCTGAGGGCTGTGACCGAGGACTAGGAATTGAAGAAGCAAACGTGAATCATCAAGACTGCGTGTAAGGGAAACAGCCCTGGAGGGGCCACTGGTGCTGGACTGGGGGAGGACTCCAGGAGAGCTGGTACCCTAAGAATAAACTGAAGACCATCCCGAGTCAAGCATTGCAAAGGAGGCACTTATTGTTTCTCTCATGGCTATTATATCCTAGAAAGAGAAGTGTAATACTAGAATGCAGCACCTTACTCCCCAATAAAGTAAATGCAGCAGTCTAGGAATTTATTTTGCTTACAGTTTGATTTCCTGGCCTGTTAATTTCTCAGAAAGAAGAAAAGGAATTTGAAAGTGAGAAATATTTACTTATGTGGAAATAAATATGCATGAAAATGCTAAACAAAAGTGCAAAACCAGTATTTATGCCCATTTGCATGAATTTTAAAGCAATATGAATCAAGAAAGTGCTAACATTATTCTGACTTTCTATAATGGGACAGAGACTAAAGTAATATATACATTTAAAATATATTCTATGTATGAATAGATGCACATTATGTGGATGAATTTCTCTATGAAATAATTGACTATTTTTTTCTTATAAACCTAATAAAAACAGTTTGAGACCATCAAAATTAAGAGATCGAGCTAGTGCATAACACAGTGAAACATTCTAATCTGTATATGTAAATGAGGTAACAGCAACACATTCAACATCTGTTAAATTCATAATATATAATATTCATTTCATAAGCTTTAGAATACAGGCATGAGTGTTATGAAGGGGAATATAACTGCACTGAAGAACTCTGTGACATTTTTTTCATTTCATATTTACACTCAGCTATATGTGTAAATAAACAGGTATTTTAATATCTGTACCAAATGAAAAAAATATATTGCCCTAGCTTGAGCTTGGACGCACATGGTATATACATGTGGTTTAATTTTGAAAAAGAAAATGATGGAGAGCCTGGAGATTATCAAAGTTATACCTAGAGAAATGAGAAATTATCACCTTAGCCACCTTCCCTGTTGAAGGGATGCATTCATTTATATCAACAGAAAATAACACCATTGCCTGGTAAATGATTACATATCATAAAATGTAGATTGTCTCTAATTAACAAAAAGAAAGACATTGCCTTTCCAAGTCTGGGAATGTTATCTTGTGATTTTGTCACAAGTGATCTTTATTTAATTGTTTCATTTTAAGGATTATTTATCTTGTTTTTGCCTCTTTGATTGCCTCCTTCTAGTGTCTTGTAAATTAGAACCACCATTAGCAACATCACTAATTTCCCCTAAAAATCATCTGAGCTTTCAAGCTGAAACACTGCACTCGGTTTTATTTTTCATAAAATTGAAATGGTTTTAGATGGCTAATTTTTATCATCTTTAATGAAAACCTCAAAGGTAGCCATTCTTTTTTTTTTTCAAATAAGTAATTACTTGGACTGAAAAATTTAACTGCAATATTTCAAAGGAAAGATAATGCTAAAATGGTGTTGGCTATAATAATTAAGTCCTTTGTTCAATCAAAAATAGATACTTTATCTAAAGGCCGCCAAATTTCACAAGATATATAACAAATCACATTTCAGTTTATTGAACACAGATTTTTTTTTCTTCCCTGTGTTTAGTATTTGTCATTTGGATACATAAATAGAGAACTAGTTTTAGAATAAATTAAACACAGTGATAATTCGTGGCAGCTCTGATCAATCGTATCTATATGCACTGCAATTACATGAAATGAGAAGGCCATCCACACATAAGGCTGATGAATTTCTCCAAGTCCAGAAAGGGTCTGATCTGCAAACCAGCTCTCTTTCCTTTTTCACCCAGGTAAAACAACAACAACAACAACAAAATTAACTGTTTAGAGAAACTTTACCTATATTTTTCAAATGAAATTTAAAGCATTACAGTGCTAGATGATATTCAATTATTAGGATTAAACAAAACAAGATAGTATTATTCTGAAGACAGAAGTGAAAACTAAAGGTATGTGACACAGTTCATTGACAGGGAGGAGACTTGGCTGGCTGATGTGCAGAGGAAATAATATGGTGCAAAAGATGATAAAATTGGAACAGAAAGCTCCAGCTACATGATGGGGGAGTGAGGATGGGGTAATTTAATCCATAAGTAGTGGGAGCTACTTTGGATTTTGCTCGGGGACTTGTGTGATCCAGGCAGCATTTTCTGAAGAGTAATCTGGCAGCCATTGATGGGAGAGACTGTACAGAAAGGGGTCTGAGTGTGGGGTCACCAAGGAAGAGTAACCATAGTGGTTCAAGAGCAAAACAAGAAGTTGCTGAACACGACTCGCAGTGGTCATGGCTAGGAAAGAATATTTTGAGAGATATCATGGAAGAAAAATCAACAGGGCTTTTTTCCAATTGGAAAAAGGAGTGAGAGGATTCTAGAATTAACAACTGGAGACGTGATCTGGGGACAAGAAAGGCTGCTTCTGCAAATCAGTTGAGATAGTGTAAATTGTGCACTATCCCCAGAGTCCCCAAATCTCCTATATTTAGAACACCAAAGTATTTGTTGTTTGTTTTTCCCATTCACACTGCATGTCCATGGTGGTCACCTGGTCCCTGCGTCTCACTGGCATCTTCACTCAGGGCCACTGCTGATAGGTGCTGCGGAAGGAAGAGAGGAAGGGAAGCACCCCTTGTGCCCTAAAGCTCCGCATGGAAGGGACACATGAGATTTCCTGTCACATGGCTCTTCCAGCTTCCAGAGCATGGATACTGGTTATCATTCATACAATCTACCATTTTCTCCTTTTGCAATTGGTCTGAGTATTTGATGTGTAAGAACATTTTTTTTTTTTTTTTTTTTTTGAGACAGAGTCTCATTCTTTTGCCCGGGCTAGAGTGCCGTGGTGTCATCCTAGCTCACAGCAACCTCAAACTCCTGGGCTCAAGAGATCCTCCTGCCTCAGCCTCCCAGGTAGCTGGGACTACAGGCATGCGCCACCATGCCCGGCTAATTTTTTCTATATATTTTTAGTTGTCTGATTAATTTCTTTCTATTTTTAGTAGAGACGGGGTCTCGCTCTTGCTCTGGCTGGTCTCGAACTCCTGAGCTCAAACGATCCACCTGCCTCGGCCTCCCAGAGTGCTAGGATTACAGGCGTGAGCCACCGCACCCGGCCAAGAACATTTTTTTTAAACTATGTTCTATAAAATATGAAAAGCAAAGCTATTGCCTTCTCTTAGAGACAAATCAGTAAGAGCACCTGAATCAATGTGAGAGGAACTAGAAATGTATTGAAGTGATAAAGAATGCCCCTAGCTATGTACAGTCAGTGTCATAAATATCCAAATATCCACAATATTTGGTTTGTCATTTAATAGGACTTTCTACAAATTACCATCTTATGGTGGCTGCAACAAATAACCACAACTTGGTGACTTAAAGCAACATATTGTACACTTATTTTTACAGTTCTGGAAGTTAGATACTTAAAATATGTTTTGCTGGGCCCAAATCAAGGTGTCAGGATGGCGATACTCCCTTTGGAGGCTCTAGGGGAAAATCTGTTCCTGCCTCTTCCAGTGTTTGGTGGCTGCCAGCATTCCTTGGCTTGTGGTTGCATCACTCCAGCCTCTGCATCCATGGTCACACACTGCTTTCTCCTCTTCTGTGTAAATTCTCTCTTTGCCTCTCTCTTACACAGACCCTCATTATTACAGCTGAGCCCATCCTTATCATCCAGGTGATCTCCCCATCTCAAGATCCTTTAATCACATATGCAAAAACTCTTTTGCCCACCACTGGTTCCAAGGGTTAGGATATCAATATCCTTGGGAGCCATTATTCAGCCTACCACACTCATCACGGAATGGCATGTTACTTCTCATGCCTCCCATTGTGTTTAGATAAGCACAAGGGAGAAAATCAGCCAAAACATCATTAGCATAGACCTCTATTCAAAAATGCCAGCCGTGAGAAGGCTGTAAAGGAAAGTTCTTATTTGGAAAAGGAGGGTATAATTTTGTTTAGGGCTTTAGGAGGAAGGGTCAATGAAGTTCATCTAGCTTGGGGAATAGTTAGTTGGTCAAGGATGATTCTTAGAAGAGGGAGGATTACACCTGTGGATCAGCAGCTATTATTTGCACTGTGTGGATTTTATCCCGATTAATGAGGAGGAATAATTTGGGGCTAAGATAGGGAGTAAGATCAGCTTGCAGTTGAAGAACAGCCGCAGGTAAAGAGAACAAATGTGAGGAGCACAATGAAAAATTCTCAGGTTTTCGGTGAGGGTTGCAAAAAATTAATTTGTATTCATCCATAGACTTCCAATTATAGAAGAACCATTGTCTAAGGAATGGAGAGACTTCCGCTATCCTAGAAGTTTCCGTGTAAGCTTGACTCTTTTCTCTTGAACATTTTGTCCTATTGATCTGAGGAGAATAGAAAGAAACCCAGAAAATCCCGACATGTATACATTAGAAAAAGCAGAGAGCTTTCTGTGCAAGAAAATAATAGATCGAGAAAGGCAGAAAATGAAAGAAGGAGATAAAAGTTAAGACAGGCTGAAGAACAAATGGGAGAAATGGGCAAAGATAATTTAAATTATTTTTCTTGCTGTTAGGAACGTAATTTTCGTTTACGCCTCTTCTAAAGACTTCGGAAAATATATAGATTGCTGAGGCTAGACACAAATTCCCTACTGAGAAACGTCCCACTAATTATCTGGTCTTATACACTAAAATCAGTGAAATAATGTAAATTCTAAATCCAGCAACTCTTCTCTTGAATATTTTTTGGTAACATATTGGAAATTGTAGTATTCCTCATTCGGCAGGTATTTTCCAATTATAATTTTACCTTAGATTTTCTTTAAGTATTAAAACTCTTTCAGTTTATAGTGTTTGTGCATGAAACAATTTGGGGTGCTTAGACATATTTGAATAACAATGTCAGAACAACCAAGCATGGATCATATTGATTGCTCAGCAAGTAGCCATAATTAGCACCAAAAAGAAATGAAGCAAAAGATAAAATGATCAATTTGTTAATGTAAGTAGACATATCTCGAAAATCCTGTGAGTCCTGAATTGAAAAGATGTTATCAGATTTTCTAATCACCTCCTAAACAATCTCTCGCATTCTCCCTAAATCATCACGTAAATTATTGTATGTGGGGTAAAGACAATCGGGCTCTGCCTAGGTTTAATGGGAAAGTCTACTCTGGGAGGTATCTAGATCAGTGGGATCTTCCACTGTAAATGATAACATATTTGTTTACAACCCTTGACAGTCATTATCTTATTTCAGGCTCACAGAATCCCCAGTAGTTAATCAGAGTAGTCATGGCATCCTGTTTGGTAATGAAATAGTGCTCAGAAAAGCTGTCATTTTTGTTTATTGTAGAGCAAGTTCTAGAACCCAGGTGTTCTACTGCTCCCACACTGCCTCATAACTAACTCTCTAAAAAACAGGCAATGTCTTTTTTAGCTGGCAAATAGCTTGTATTTACAAAGTTCCAAGGGGATACATTGTTTTTTAAATCCTTATAAACTGAAAAATGCAAGTGAAATTGGTCTCTGAATATAAAGACGGTGCTGGTGAGAAGTAGATTTCAGGCTGGAAGGCTGCAAAAATCTAGTCCCATGTCCTATGCAGAAGACCCTGGTACTATCTGGTCTGATTTTCCACGCAACCCAAGTGCACTTTGTCACTCCTCAGCCCTGAACCCAAATGAAACCCAAGAAAAATGTTAAAGCAGCCTCTCCCAATGGTCACTTGTATAATAAGTAGCCTGTTTATATCCCACTGCAACCCTTTAGCAGATTGTTCTAACTTCATTGAATATTTTTTTAAAATGGCTATATATACATACACACATATATATATATGAAAGGTCTTTATTTAGCAAAACTTTGTCCTTTTGGCATTATGTATTTCTAAGAACTTTATTTTGATCGTTTTTCACATTAAAGTCTTGAACTTTTCTAATTAAACTGCGAATATGGAAAATAACTCCATGTAAATGGAAAGTAACTGGTAGTGGGTGACAGCTTTAACATTAAGTGGATATTCATAATCACTTATTGACTACCCCTTTACATACACACACACACCACAGACATAATTTCCACTGCATTCCCTACTCTATTTATTGTGCAATATATTTTATGCATTGATTATTATATAGTAATGGGCTGTGTAATATCCTTTCCAGATTTCATTGTAGGTATTTTATAAAAATGAATAGACTCCCTTGCTAGGGTAAGCCAAAGACATAAAGTGTAACCTTAATGTTTGTACCCTCATAATACCCTGAAATAAAAAAATAAAAAAAATGAATAGACTCAATTATAGAAAAAAAATTAAGTCTTTGCCTACAGCTGTTTATTTTAATTGTAAATAGCTAAGGATTTATATTTTGCACTCTTTGGTTTGGATCTAAGCTATGTGTGGGATCTGATTCCCAATACTAACACTTTGTGTATTACCTTTACATTATAAGTAGTCCAGGGTGTGCATTTCTGAGGTTATGTTGTACACATTCCATTCTTAGCATGTTAATAAGCATTTGCCATCTTCGGAGTTTGCAGTTGGAGAAAAGTGGGTTTATCAATTCATTCATTCATTCCACAAACATTTATTTTTTTTCCTACTAAGTACCAGGCACTGTTTTAGGCACTGATGATAGCTCAGTTTAAAAAAAAAGAGACAGAAAGAGAGACAAACATCCTTGCTGAGATAAAGCATTCATTCTAATTGGGGAAGTCAGACAATAAATAAACAAGCAAGTAAAATATATGAGAGACAGTGATACATACTGAAGAGGAAACTAAGGCGCAGAAAGACCTGGGGAGTTCCAAGAGTAGGTAAACTGTTCCTATTTTAAATAGGTTGGTGGCCATTCTGGGATGGTATCATTTTTGAAAAGACCTAAGAAAGATGAGAAAGCAAGCCATACAGATATCTTGGGAATACTGCAGGCAAAGGAAGAGGGCAAGGGCTCTGAGGCAGAAACGTGCATTGTGTCCTAAGATTAGCCCAGAGGCAAGTATGCCAGGATAGAGTGAGCTATGGGGAGAATAATAGGAGACAAGGGCAGAGAAGTCATGGTAACAATTGTATAGGGCCTAGACAATACTCTAAGGACTTTGGTTTTTACTCTGCATGAGATAGGAAGACATGATTGGACTTACATTCTTTCTAAATATGATGGAAATCCAGTGATGTCCCAGGCATTTTTCTTCTGCATGGTGATTCAGCAATCCAACCAGCCTCTGCTTGTGGCTCTACTATTTCAATACCCAGCTGACATATTCACTGGCAAGGGGAAAGTGAACTGGAAGGTCTGCAGGGGCCTTTTGCTTCTACTCACACTCCATTGACAAGAACTAGTCAGAATCCCTAGGAAATATTGCTCTTCCAGGAGGAAAGGAAACCAAGATTTCAGTGAGCACTGGTAATGTCTACTATTGGGGACAAATGTAGAAGCAGTGAGGACAGGTAAGAGAATACTACAATTAGCCAGGAAAAGAAATGACAATTGCTCGAACCATGTTGGTAGCAAAATTCAGATTCTGGATATATTTCAAAGGTAGGAGCAATAGGATTTTCTGATGAAGTGAATGAGGAATTTTAGAGATGAGGTAAGACAGAAAGATGGAGTTTGCCATTTACTGAGTAGAGAAGACTTTAGAAATAACACTTTGAAGAGGATAGCAGGAGTTTGGTTTTGAAACACTGAATCTAAAATTTTCACAGGACACTGAAATTGAGATGTTGAGTAGACAGTTGAGTATATGAATCTGGAGTTCAGAAGAGAGATAAATTTAGTTATGATCAACATCGTGACAGTATTTATAGCCATGTGACACAAGAAAGATACCTAAGCATGCGTAGATAAAGAAAAGAAAAGGTCCAAGCACCAAGCTGTGGGGAACTTCAATGTTTATAATCCTGGTAAATGAGTAGGACAGGCAAAGCATCTTAAGAAAGAGCAGCTACAAATCAGGAGAAAAACCAACAGTGTGCAATGTTGCAGAAAGCAAGTGTAAATGATGTTGAAAGGAGAACGTGAACAACATTGTCAAGTCCTGCTAATAGACAAAGTCAGATGAGGACTAACAATTGGCCATTGGATTTAGCATCATGAAGGTCATCACTGACCTTTGACAGGAGCCATTTTGTGGAATGGTGGAGATGAAATGGAGAAAAGTCAAAGTGTCTGGGCACAAATGCAAGTAGTTGGGAAGGTGGCAACCTGTGGGAAGCTGTCCTTCTGACAGCTTCTGTTTTCCCAGTGAAATAGGAATCTAAGTCGTCGGCTAGAACTAGAATGAAGGAAGTTTGAGGACAGAAGTAAACTTGTCATCTAGAGTGTACAAGAGTGAATGGACAGGGGATGGAACATGACTTCCAGACTGCTCTAAGGGACACTTGTTGTTAGTGGTCATGAACTTAAAGTTAGGCCAATCAGCATTATTAAATGTTCTTTCTCCAGCAAAGGTCAACAGGGTAGGTACGGAGGCAAGTAAGAAATAGGCAGAAAGTTGAGTTTTAAGAAGTCTCATTTTTATTGATCATGATCTTACCACTAATATTCTTGATTATTTTAGTTGTCTCCTTTCCCATAGATGCTTCTGAGATTGGCGAATCCCTGCAGAGTCTAATTCCCACTCCCCAGTCTAAATTCACTTGCTCTCACACCCTTGGTTCCTAACCCATTAGCTGTGCCCAGTTTCCGCTTAGCACCCACATCCTCTGCCAGGACTCTATCTTATTCCCATTTGACCTTGAAGGATGTGGCTCCAATTTTCCTGAAGGGCAAGCTCAGTAGCCTCTGGGCCAGTCTCCCACAACTCCGCTTCTCCCAGTCCCTTTGTGCTAAACCCTGTCTGCAGCCCCCAGCCTGGATCAGGATTCTGATTCAGGGAGTTCAGAATATGGATTTGAGCAAAGAGTCCTACCAGAGAGGACTGTTCTCTGATAAAATAAGAATGAACTGAACAGCACTGACGGAAGAAGCAGGAGATCTCAGGCCCCATCTTACAACTCTGAGCCCCATCCGCCCTTCTGCTTTATCCAAGAGCCAATTCAGAGACAGTTTGGGCTCTGAGTGATATGAGATGACAGATTGCATAATAGAGTTTGTGCTCCTTACCTCAAATTGGACCAATTCTTTCATAGCCCAGATGGTTAATGCTGTTGTGAAGACCTCGTCAACATGTTGAGTTTACCACCCTGAGTAACCCGCTCCTGGGGAAATTTGAGAAATTGTTATCTAAACAAATGGGAGGCCAGATTATTTAGTTGGAAAAAAAAAAGCTCTCTACAGAAACATTTGGGCAGGTTTCAGTTTGAGCAAAAAGCATTTCATTCATTTCATTTTAACGGTCTCTGTTGAATAAGCATGAAAAATGTTTTTCATTAGTCCTTCTTCCATATTATACCTGACAAGCAGGGGGAAAACATGAATTTTTCCTGTGCTTAACAAATATTCTGTAGTGATATGGAGCAGCAGGAGAGATGCAAAAGGAATGGTAATTTTGCAAAATGGAAAGGCTTGGGCTAAAACAGCTCATTTATTCCCAGGAAGGAGCAAGACTATGCTAGCACATGATAAAAATAAACTGATGAAATTTCTAATACTGGAGATTATGATTAAAGACAATTTATAATTGGCCTGAAAATGAGGTGGGGAGGAATGCTTCATTTTCCTTATTTGCTTCCACCTAATTTATTTTCTCACATCCCATTCACTCAATAGAGGACCCCCACAGCTTCTCCACAGGTAGAACTTTTTGCCTCATGCCCTGGCTAATGCTTGCGACCACACAAATAGCTTATTTCACCAGCTACTTTTCTTGCTGGCTCTAGGACTTTAACACTAATGTGATTTTCCTTTATTTGTAATGTTCTGAGATTAATTGTACATGTGGAATATTTAGTTTTGAAATGTAAATGCCTTTGACATTTTACTTTAATTCCGATTTGGATGGTAATTTACGGGTTTAATTAACAATAAAGATGAATCAACCTATAAAATGAAGACATAAACACAGAGCAGCAATTTACAAAAATGAAAGAAAATGTTTCTAACGCATTCTCTCTAGATTCTATTGGAGTAGGAGAATAGTGTATGTTCATGTACTGTGTCGCACAATTAAGAATAGGAAAGACCCAGTTCAGAATGTTGCCTGTTGAAATAACATTTTTTAGGCCAGTTAGTGGTTGTGAATACCAGTAATAACAAATAGGGGGAAAAAAAACAGTGGCTATTTTGAAGAAAGAGCAAGTAAAACAAATAAGCAACTGAAGTCGAAAAGAAATACTTCCCTTAAATTGGCATAAGCAAAAACTTGTTTAAGTATAATATAGAATTTGCATTGAACTTGAACTATGAGCCCAGGAATGCACTAAATATTTTAATTGTGTTGTCTCAGACAACTCTAGGAGAGATCTTATTATTGCTCCTTTTTTTATAGAGGAAGAAACTGAAGTTCAGAGAGGTGCTGTAACTTGCACAAGATCACATAGCTAGCAAGTGTTGAGGGCAGAATTTAAACTCAAGTCAGCCTGACTACAGATTTATTTTATACAAAGATAATAATAATTTCTTTTTTTCGATTTTTTCTTCTTAAAAACTCCTTAAATGTATAGAATAGCAGAAAAAAAACAACTTAAAATGTACAGAAGAAAGACAGTCTTCTTAAAATGTATAGAATAGCAAAAACTCTGATAATGAAAGTGTATACTCATTAACAGTGAGATATAAATTGGCATCCGATGTAAAAATATATTTTTAGTTCAGAGTGTGACACAAAATAACTCTCTTATTTTTGCCATGAATTTTGTAGTATGTCGTGATAAACTTTCAAAGGAATCCACTTGAGTTTACGTGAGTTGAAAAACTTGTTTTCCCCATTCATTAAAGTGGAAATGATCTCCTCCTCCAGGTGACGCAGAGAGGCAGTGTACAATTCCCTAAATGTTTACCCTGAGATTGAGATACCATTCCTAAAATTCACTTATGCCACTTAAACCTCATAGAAACTTGTGGGAAAGCATCAGAAGAGGTTGCTAGACTACTTCTAAGTCCACAGTTTTGTTACAAAAAAACCTGAAATGTTCACTCTGAGATTGAATCACATGAGGTGCACAAAGGAAGCTGGCCTCATCTCCTCACTGTGAAGATACCCGTTCTCCAACTTGCCGGGGATAATCTGGTGGAGTGTGTCCCTGTAGGCTATTCTGATGAAGGAGAATCAGAGTAACAGTTTCAGCTAACAGAAGTCAAATTGTATTTTTCTTCATATAAACTGATAAATCAGCAAAAGACTGACAGTTTTTTTTTTAGCAAAACAGAAAATGTAAAGGTATTTTTTGAGAAACTTGGGACATAAATAGGGAAAACTAAGTAGATAATAAGTTATAAAGTATTCATAAGGTTTTGACAGTTTATATAGTGCTTTCAGATAAAATTTCATTACTTCGACAATGATCCCTTGAGTTAGGTAGGGCAGATATTATAATATTATGTTCGTTTAACAGAAGAGACAATGGAAGCTCAAGAAGGTCAAACCATACCATAGAGTACTATTCAGCTTTAAGAAACAATGGTGATATAGCACCTCTTGTATTCTCCTGGATAGAGTTAGAACACATTCTACTAAGTGAATTATCCCAAGAATGGAAAAACAAGCACCACATGTACTCACCATCAAATTGGTATTAACTGATCAACACATAAGTGCACATATAAGAATAACATTTATTGGATGTCGGGTGGGGGGGTAGGAGGGGACAGGTATATGCATACACAAAGAGTGCAATGGGCACCATCCGGGGGATGGACACACTTGAAGCTTGGACTTGGTGGGGGAGGGGGGCAAGGGCAATATATGTAACCTAAACATCTGTACCCCCATAATATGCCGAAAAAAAAGGCAAACTATTAATAGATTACAAAGCATATGTATAACATTTGACAGAAAGCTAAGACTTACATTGTCTAGAATGTTTTGAGAGTGTTATTTATAAGAAAATAATCAAGTCCTTAATAGGTAAATGAATCCAAGCTATAAGCATATTTTGCTCAATAAAATATAACTAATAAAATAACAAATTCATAAATGTTAACACCCATAACGCAATATAAACAGCTACGTAGACCCCAGATGCTGGTAAAAATAGTTGTGAAACTGGTAAGTTCCTCTCTCCAATCTTCTTGGAATTACCACAGAGATACCCACTGTCACTCTGACCCTTTCTTCCAGTTATCTCAATTATGGAAATCTACTATGTGGATAATTCAACCGAAACAAAAGGTTAAATGATGACAAAAATTGATTCTAGTGTTTTTTCTAAGTGTAAGGAACAAATACATGAAATGACTCAAATGATCTATAGACTAGGAACGGAAGTAAGTTCTGATCCACCCACATATGGATTATAAAGCAATAATTATAGTGATAATTACAAGAACCACATAGAACTGTGGAAAATATTTATCATACAACATTAAATATAAAAGAATATACAACTATATTTCTGCTAAAACTTTCACAGTAAAATCATATGCACCTATGATCGGGGATGAAAAAGAAAGAAAATAAAAGCAGTTACATCTCAAAGAGGTTACAAATGACCTTTTCTCCTTTCTCAAACATTTAACAAAATTGTTTTAATGTATGTTTTAATGAAAAGAAAGAAGATTTTTATCTCTACTCATCTCCATAAATAAAAAAAGAGCTTCTAAATGTGAAAAAAAAAAAAAAAGAAGGTCAAACTGCTCATCCAAGGTTACATGGATTTTAATTGATACTACTGGGTTCTAGCACAGGTCTTTTGACTCTGTCAAGATTTAATATTGATAAAATGTTTATCATCTGGAAGCGTTTTGATACAATTACTCCATCAAACAGAAAGCTCTCTGGGGTTTTTCCTGAAGATGAATGCTTCTCATGGCATGTCTACCCATGCCACAACATTTCACGGCATAAAATTCCAATCATACGACACTATCATCCTCTACAATAAGTATCAATCAGTGCCTACGATGTGCTATGCTGTGTCAGACATTTTCAGATATTCACTTTTTCAATCAGAGAAACTCTTGTGAGGTAGGTATCATTGTTCCTTTTTCTATAGAAGCAGCTAGGAGAGGAAGTAATTTTCCTAAAAATGCTATTAAGTAACTATACCAGTCAGGCTGATAGCATAGCACCTATGCTGTGATTGGTAAGAGAAACCAAAACAGGCGAAGACGCTGGTGAGTTACAATCTCAAAGGAACATTTATTACTTGTTGGCTGCAGGTCTGGTGTGGCTTTCCTCCCCGTCCTTTTCTTTCCAGGATGCAACCTGAAAAAGCAGCTGTCTGAGGGACTTAGCTGGTCTCACGGCAGAGGCTATGACAGACCCCGTGGGAGTTCACAAAGCTTCTACTCAGAAGCTCATGTCGCTTCCTCTCAGACCTCATTGGCCGAAGCAAGTCGCCTGAGCAAGCCTGATATCAATAGGATGGAGCTGGGTACGTCCACACAGAGGGGCCAGAGAGAGACAGCACATACTTTTGGATAATATCAGACTTTACTGAAGTCTATAATTTGGGTAAGAAATATTTGCTTCTTCCTTTACTGAAGTCAACCCAAAAGTTTTATTTAACATGAGATCAGACTGAAAGTCTAACATTTTGTGACAGCTTCTCATCAGATCTGGGTGTGGCTCCTATGGTTGTAGAGACCTATGAACAGTTAATTAATTAAAATAAAATAAAATAACTGCTTCACACACACACACACACACACACACACACACACACACACACACACCAGTGGTATGGGGGAGCTGGTATATACCTACCTGGGAGAGTCAATTGCTAAATTTTCAGGAATTTTGCAAATGTCACATTATTAGCTTAGTTGGCCATAGTTGGAGTTTTTATACCACAAAAATGGGCAAATGCTACAAATCAGGGCTTTTGTTTTAACCACATTACACATGGTAAATATGCAATGTGTTTTTACATATGTACCAGCACACCACTGTACACTCAGCATACATTGGCAATAAATTCTCCTGTGTGTAAAAAAGACAAATGAGAAGCATACAGCAGTCATTGGCCCATAAGAACTCTGAAACAACACCGGGAGGTTGTTGCAAGAGCTCCCTATCCTAGAGGTAGAGAATGTTTTTTATATGCTCTTTTTCTGTTCCTGGAAGTAGCTCCCCCAGGTCACTGTTCTCAATGACTTTGGCTCTGCACTGTGGGAGATCCAGTGCTTTCCTTCTTGTCCTTGGCTACTTCTAAAGAACACATTGGAAATCTGCCCTCCTTGAAGGTTGTGAGCTCTTTCAGTCTGTTTCTTGCCCGTGGAAGAATGGCTCTTTATCTGTTTAATTCCAATCAGTACCAGATGCCAGTAGCCACACCCCCAGTTCTTTTCCAGATATGATTCTCTCTATTGCTAATAATTTTAGCCCAGCAGCCTTCCGTGGTAAAGTCATGGACGTCTTTACTCTGAGTCATGTTTTCCATTTGAAAAAAGATTTCCCGGACAACAGCTGAATGGATTCAGTGATTTCAATAAAAGGCATGGCAATTATACCCTTGACTTGGCTTTTACCACGAGTCTGGGTTTTAATGTCTTTGTAACTCAAAGATTTTTCTCAGTCTTATCATTTTTGAGTTTTAACACTACAAGTCCCAGAATTTCTGGAATCTCTTCCTTCCATTTTTTTGCGTCTTGCAAACAAGTCAATTCCTTTCTGAGCTCAATCTCTTTCAACAAGTATCTTGTCAAATACAACAAATAGTGACCAATTTATAATACACATTCTGTCTACCCAGATCTTCACCTAAAGCCACAAGTTAATTATATTATCTGCTTTCCAAACTACTGTGGGCAACAGTTTATAATATTTTCCACTTATTTTAATGTTGGCCATAAGGGTATTATAGCTCCATTCCTTCATTTAGAGATTCCAGCTGAAGGAATAGCCTTTTCAAAATGTGGCTCAGCCTCCTTCTGATGAATTGGTAATGTGAATTCCCAGAATGCTTTGCAACACAGAGCCAATACTATTATGCTTTCATTGCTACAGTTTCCTAAGTGACACAAAGGCCATAACAGTAAAGGCCACCAGTCATGGCTGAACTTTTCTCAACTAGCTTGAGCCAACATTCATTTCCAACAGAAATATTTAAGAAAAATCACTTGCCCACAGTGACATAATGCTTTATCTTAACTTAAGCATTTCTTTCTACTGACTCCAACTTTTTCAGTAAAACTTAACTCTTTCAATCAATTGCCAATTAAACTGTTACCCGACCACACTTTCTCAGGACTTCCTGAGACTGTTTCCCTGGGCCATAGTCACCCACATTGACTCAAATAAATCTTCCTTAAAATATTTTACAGAGTTTGGTTTTTCTATTAACAAAGTATATGTGTCTGAAGACTTTGAGGGTGGGGGAAGAAAATTTGGGGTCCTATAAGTTGGCATGAATACATGAAACCCAGAGGAGAAAAAGATGGGGATACCATCAAGCAGGTGTGGAAGATTATGGGTCTGTAGCAGTAGATTATAATACCAGATACTTTCTTTACTAAAACCACAAAGACTTCACTCCTCAGTCTTAATTTACACCAATAGGAGGTTTTCCAAGGTGAAGTGGAGGATCTAATACACGGGTTGTTGATCTAGTGTTAATATTTTGAGGAACATACTAGGTTGCATTACAATATCTCACTTAAATTACAATATTCAACTTAAATTTACAGGGAAGAATAGCTTCTCTTGGTGGGATCTTCACCAGCAGAGAGTATCTGTTGATTTTTTCCAGCACCTCTGGGTCAGAGCTGGTGGGATGTTCGGCTATTACGGTGTACATACGTGTACCTGCATACCACAAGGCATGAGACAAGAGGCTCAAACATGAGGGAAATGTGCTTGTTCACAATTAGGCATTACCAGACCCTCTCCTCCCACTTATAGCCAGAAATGTCTCCTTCCAATGGATCTTCCACCCACTTCTGTTTCCACAGCATGAACTTGTTCTCAAATCAATCATGACAGTTCCTTCTGTTGTTATTGAAGTTTCATTATTTAATTAAAGAGTACGTATACTAATGAAATGTGAGTATGGAAAGAAATAAAATTGTTTTTATGAGTAGTTAAATGCTTTGTAAAGACAGGTTGATAAAGAATAATTGCTAACAAATTAGACATTTGTATTAGTCAAGGTTCTCCAGAGAAATAGAACCAACAGAATTTATTAAAAGGAACTGGCTCATGCATTTATGAAGAATGAAAAGTCCCAAGATCTTCATTCATTAAGCTGGAAACCCAGGAGAGCCAATAGTGTAGTTCCTGTCTGAAAAGCCATCAGGTTGGATACCCAGGATGAGCCAATATTTTAGTCTGAGCTGAAAGGCCAGAAATGTCTAATGCCCCAGTTCAAACAGACAGGCAAACAGGATTCCCTCTTCCTCAGCATTTTTGTTCTAGTTAGATCTTCATTGATTGGATGAGTTCCACCTACATCAGAGAGGGCAATCATAATTCAGTCCTTAACTCAATCTAGGATTCAAATGTCAATCTCATCCAGGAACATTTTCACAGACACACTCAGACCGATGTTTAGCCAAATGTCTGGGCACCCTGAGGCTTAGTCCAGTTGACACATAAAATTAACCTTCATGGTATCATTGAAGAATTTATTCTGAAAATTAAAGAATTCTGACCTCAGATCCAGTGTATGGACATTACAGATGATGTATTATGGGTGCAGTTTATGTGAAAGAGAGGATAAAGGATCTTTTGAATATATTTAGATTCATTTCCACCCCAGAAAAGATCTGTGTTCTACATTTTAAATAGTAGAGAACAAATGAACATGTTTTAAGGTAAAACAAACTGATGTTTGCATACTTTAATTTTTTGTGATTCCACACTTTAGCACATAGTTTTTCAATTAACCTACCAAATGGTTGTCTCAGATAATATCATTTAAGAGTAATTCTACTGCATAACACCATAAAATTGGCAAGTATAGTCAAGGAAAGAAGACATGTGAATGTCAGAACTACTTATGAAGACAGCTTAATTTTGACTAAAGACATCCCCCCCCCACCCCGTGCATTCTACACGGGTGCCAGTCCTTGTTATTTGGTGTTATAAAGGTCACTCAGAAACTGAAAATATCCATCACGGCCATTACCATTCCAGCCTTGGGTAACGTCAATTATCACATTACTCCTCTCTTACTATTGACTGCTGAGCGGCATTAGAAAAAGTCATGAAATGATGCCAGCTGATATTACAACCAATCCATGTTATCTAACATCAGCTGGCCCATCAAGACGGCTGGGCAATCATTTATCTCTAGTTGACTCTTCATGCAATTTTTGTTATAAATCTTTCCTGTGTTTCTCACTCATGTAAAGCCCCTAAGTCCATGTGCATCTTCTTCACTTTGAGCAAATGGGAGTCTAGCCTCCTGTATACTTGAGAAAATAAAGACCATATGACATGAATTGACTCCATTCAACCACAGTTTATCTGCATATCATCCCTCCTTCTCTCTTACTTTCTTCTAACCTCAAGGTTTTTGTCTCTCTGCCTTGGCAATCTCATTCATCCATACAATATAACATCCATACAATATAACACTGCTTCTATATTTTCCCCGGCATTGTCATTTGACTACTGGGTGTTCTCAGCTGGGTTTCCTGCTAATGCTTTAAACATAGCACCTTTAAATTCTTTAAGATTCCTTCCAACTCTATAAAATTTTGTGGATCTATAAAATTATCTGGGTGGTTGTCTTTATATTCTCCAATTCATTTATTTAGGTCAAGATAGGTGAATGATTTTTTTCTATCTCTAAAACTAAAATATTATAATCCTTTTATTATGTAGAGTCTAATACCCTATCAAATTCTTCCTCCAGGACTTACTCCCATAATGCATTCACTTTGGCCTTCTTTTTTTTTTTTTTTTTTTGAGACAGAGTCTCACTCTTTTGCCTGGGCTAGAGTAAGTGCCATGGCGTCAGCCTAGCTCACAGCAACCTCATGCTCCTGGGCTCAAGCAATCCTTCTGCCTCAGCCTCCCGAGTAGCTGGGACTACAGACATGTGCCACCATGCCCGGCTAATTTTTTTTTTATATATATTTTTAGTTGTCCAGCCATTTTCTTTCTATTTTTAGTAGAGACGGGGTCTCGCTCTTGCTCAGGCTGGTTTCGAACTCCTGAGCTCAAACAATCCGCCCACCTCGGCCTCCCAGAGTGCTAGGATTACAGGTGTGAGCCACCGTGCCCCACCGACTTTGGCCTTCTTAGTTATGAGTTTATTCCTGTTCTAAAGTGAACTTGCATTTTCCTGCTTGTCCAAATGACAAGCTAAATGAAAGATCCTTGCCAATAAACTGCTTGATAACCTAAAGTTAGATTTCAGCGAAAACCTAAAGTTGCCAAAATACTCTTCTGAGAGAGTCTCCCTTCACTCAGACAGGTCTAAGTCCAATAGACAAGGACTCCCTGAAGGCCATACCTGTCAGCTGTCACCAAATGCTTCCAGGTGGGCAACTCAGCTAATTGACAATGCTATTTGAGGAATTGGAATCCAACCACAGTGACTCTCAGCAAAGGCAATTTACCTTTCTTTCAGGAATAGAAGGACGAAATGCCAACTGCAGCAGGTTGCATATTTTTTCTCATAAATGTATAATTTGTCAAAATCATTTTTCTTTAAGCACTTTAGTGAAAATTCTTGGCAGGCACATACACTAAGGATTTTCATATTAATTCAGTATTCAGTTGTTCCATTTTATCCCCAAACTCTTTGCACCTCTCAGGTAGTGCTATTATGCTTTTATTAATAATTATGAATCATTTGACTAGCCCATTTTCCAAGGAAGAGGATATTTCTGTTATATTTGAAAGTGCTCTGTGACTCTCCTTGGATGGCCTGTGTTGAAATTAGTAATAACAGGCTGGATAGAACAGTATTTAATGACTTCTTGTAATGTTGAATTATCTAGACCCAGAATAATTGAAAAGAAACATTACAAAGCAAAGGGAAAGGGGAAAAAGAATTTTCAAAGCTGAAAAAGCTTTCTTGTCAAATTTACCTTATTAAGGGTGATTTCCTGATTTTAAAAATATTGGAATATTGTTTATTTTACTGCTAAATTTGATTTGCTTTAGATATTTCAAGAATTTTCCTCAAATTTTTTAAGATTTACTTAACCCCTAATGGAAGGCTTAATTCGGATGCCAAATTTATAAAAGAATAGAGATGAAAGAGAGATGTGCTCCGAGAGAAAAATATCACCTTCCATTATAATAAGCAGACAAGGAGTGAAGGTTCTTGGGCTCTGAAATCTATGTGAGCTACATCAGTGGTCATATTAAAATTCACAGCACATTGCAAGTTTGTTTCTACTGAAAACTGCTCTGCTCGATCTGGTATCTTATCAGTCAGATTTTAAGTAGCACTCCTCTTACCTTTAAGAATGTGATAAGATGTCCTGCGGAGCCATCAGACTAATTTTGTTTCTCATTCAATCCCTCAACATGCTATTGCCAAAGGAGTAGGGAGTCCAGGCGAAACCATTTTGTTCCCAGGCAGGTGCTAGCTGCCCACCCCCCAGCCCAGTTATGCAAAGTCTTCTATATTTTCCTTGCCAAAGGTAAGCTATTCAAATTTCATAGCCGTAACCGTTTTACTTATTTTCTGCCTTTGCCCTCAAGTTACTCTCAGAGGGGTTTTACTCAAATGCCATGCAATGCCGAAGTTGTACAGGAGCAATATAGTAATTGCATGTGAGACACAGTTAAGGCCTGATGAACATTAAATTTATGAAGAATGTAGCTCTGATTTCTAAAAGCACTTTAGTAAATTATACAAATTAAATATTCATTACTTTGTACTTCATTAGTTCACATTTGGAGCACTTTTTCTCCATTATAATAGCCCGCAGTAAAAGCTTTCCTTTTTTTTTCTGTTCTTTTTCAAAAACTCTTTACTTACAACATTAAGGCAAAACTGTATTTTTTCTATGGGGCCAATCTTCATAGTTTTCTTTCTAAAAAATCTACTTATTATTTCACACAAATAAAGTGAATATCTGTTTGTTTGCAGTTCTTATTTCAATGGTCAGCATAAAAATATGTAAGCTTTTAACTCTGATTTTCACTCACAGCTTACTTACTGCTCTTATTCCTATAAAAGAAATGTTATTTCATCAAGGAGAAACCTCAATACTAAGCTAGAGGTACTGCAGAGTTCTAAAGAATGTGTATTTTCCATGTTGGAATAAACTTACAGTGATTTATTAATCATCAGGCTCTGAGAAGTTAAAAATCCTTTAAGTGGTAAGGTTGTCTGAGTTGGGTGATAAATAGACAGCCTTCCTTGGCACATGGAAATTAAAATAGAAGAAAGAATTATGATTGGAGCTACTCTTTTTCCACTTCTAAACACCCTAGTCAGCTAAAATGCATTCTTCCCTCAATGTATTCAGCATATGTGTATGTGAAATACTGACCAACCCTCCTAGGAGTCTATCAATTGAATGTCTGTTACAGGCAGTCACACTGTCACAGTCAAAGTACCGGGAACAGGTGACAAAAATGTACTTGGAGACGAATTAAATGTCCCCAAATTTAGAGCTCTTCAAATGTTTTTAACTTAAGATTTACACAAATGCCCATTGATGATGGGTTTTTAATAAAAGATTTGGAGGGGAGAAGTGGATTGTAAAAACAGATTTTAAAAGATTACAGATAAACTGGTCTGCCTAAATGCAAATAAAATAATATTTAAATTTTAAAGAGAACTCAACTAGGCAACAGAAGTCTTGAATTTGACTTCTAGATTTATCATGTGGTCCTTTAATCTTCATAAAAATCCTCAAATCTCTTTAAACATCAGTGATCTAATCTGCTTAATGGGAATAATAATATCCGCTTTGTCCACTCCTCTGATTTATAATGAACATAGAGTGAGATTATGAAATGTAAACAGAAAGAAAAGAAAAATCTTTCAAAATGAAAATAGTCCATAGATTAATGATATTAAAAATTCAAATCATGAGCTCCATAATTTCCATACCCTAAAATATCAGTGATTAAATATGAACTCCATTTTAAAACATGCAAAGCAAAGAGACAATCACAGTGCAGGGGGTCATCTTCTCTTGAATGCCACCCATACCATGTTCTATCAGCTCACTTTGGCAGGATGGTTATTGCATCATGTAGGTGAGAGCTCATTCATGATTCTTTTTGCTTCTAGCATCTATTTTAACTGACTTTTCTCCCACAGGTAACTTAAT
Organism: Propithecus coquereli; assembly: GCF_000956105.1. Taxonomy (NCBI): domain Eukaryota; kingdom Metazoa; phylum Chordata; class Mammalia; order Primates; family Indriidae; genus Propithecus; species Propithecus coquereli. The sequence goes on along the minus strand of NW_012137191.1, from coordinate 6,476,261 downwards.
AGAGTCATAGGAATAAGGTTCAGTAGGAACTTGAAAGAAATGACAAAAAGTGTCTTTATGGGTGTAGGGGTAAGAGGAAACTTCCCCTTCACCCCAGAATGTTGACTGAAAGATCAACTCACAATAAGGCAGGTTAATAAGACAAAGAGATTTATTTACAGTATGCACAAGGAGAGTCACAGAGTGATTACCCAATATCCCAGTGAGGTCCAGAACTTTATATACCCTCCTTTTAGAGGGGAGGGGGATATGAGGAATATAGGTAATTCTTTTAAGGGACAATCCATGGTTGCTAGGGAAAATGAATAGATACTTGGGAGGATGAATGGATTGGGGAAACAGATTGACTTGTAAATTAATCTGAGAGACAGGTATTATATCAAAAATGATTTGGGCTAGGTCTGGTTGCATTCTTGATCTTCTTTCCAATAATATATTCAGATAACAGGGAGGTGAAGGGAAGTCTATTGTTCTTTTTGATGGGTCCATCTGGTTTATGCAGATAGAGGGAAAGCCCCTACCCAGGCCTATTGATCTCTAAGGGCCTTTAATTTAAAATACTCTTTAATTGTTTCCACATCTTTGCAACTGTGAATTGTGCTGCTACAAACATTTGAGTACAGATGCCTTTCTTATAGAATGTCTTTTGTTCTGTTGGGTAGATGCCCAGTAATGGGATTGCTGGATCAGATGGTAGTTCTACTTGTAGCTCTTTTAGGTATCTCCATATTACTTTCCACAGAGGTTGTACTAGTTCGTAGTCCCACCAGCAGTGTATGAGTGTTCCTATCTCTCCACATCCACACCAAGTGCCCATCAATACATGAGTGGCTTAATAAAATGTGGTATATGTATACATACCATGGAGTACTACTCAGCCATAAAAAACAATGGTGATCTAGCACCTCTTATATTATCCTGAATAGAGGGGGAGCCCATTCTACCAGGTGAAGTATCACAAGAATGGAAAAACAAGCACCACAGGTACTCACCATCAAATTGGTATTAACTGATCAACACTTAAATGCACGTATAGTAATAACATTCATTGGGTGTCAGGCAGATGGGAGGTGGGAGGAGGGGATGGGTATATACACACGTAATGGGTGCAGTGCGTACCACCTGGGGGATGGACACACTTGAAGCTCTGACTCGGGTGGGGCAAAGGCAATATATGTAACCTAAACATTTGTACCCCTGTAATATACTGAAATAAAAAAAATTAAAATTAAATAAAATACTCTTTATACCTAGGAGTCATATTTTTGGGGTGAAATTTCCTGAGCTCCTTCATTATCTACCTGAGGATAGTGTCAGATCCCATAGGTTAAGGGTTTAGTCCCACAAGACTGCCCCCACTTCGGATGCCAATCTCAAGCCCCAGGTTGTAGTCTGTGCTTCTGACCAACCAGCTATAAATCGGGGTTCCTGTGACCCCTCCTTGGATTCAATTAATTTGCTAGAACTGCTCACAGAACTCAGGGAAACACTTTACTTATGTTTACCCATTTATTATAAAGAATGTTATAAAGGATACAGATGAATAGCTAGAATAGAAAAAATGCATTGGGCAAGGCCAGTGGAAAGAGACGTGGAACTTCCACATCCTCTCCAGATGTGCCACCCTGCAGGAACCTCTATGTGTTCAGCTATCTAAAAGCTCCCCAAACTCAATCCTTGTGGGTTTTCTTATGTAGGCTTTATTATGTAGGCATGATTGATTCAATCAGTGGCCATTGATGATCAACTCAACTTTCAACACCTCTCCCCTCCCTGGACACCAGGGTCCCATTTTTCCTTGTCCAGCATTTGGGGGGTAGGGCTAAAAGTCATAACTCTCTAATTATGCCTTGATCTTTACCTTGACCAGCCTGTTCTGAGACTATGCAGGAGCCACCAGCCACCAGTCATCTCATTAGCATACAACAGACATTCTTATCACTCCAGAGAGTCCAAGGATTTTAGGATATGTATGCCAGAAACAAGGACAAAGACAAAATATATATTTCACAACATCACAGATGTGTTAAAAAAAAACACCTAAATTTGTCAGCCAGATTCATTTGAAGAGAGAACAGTAATTGCAAGGAGTCATAGATAATGGGGAAATTGCAAGTAATGAGATGAATAGGGAGTTTCCTACAAGATAAAAATGACAGGCTAGGATAAATATTAGGACTAAAACAGAGTTAAGCAATGATGCCTATTCCTGTTCCCTATTGATCTGTGTTCATTCCTGACATTAAAACTTGTTTAAAATTCACTTTCTTCAATGAGCCTTTTCAGAAAAATCACATAAAATCATGATGGCTAGATAGTGTGGGTAGTTCATGAAGCCATCCACCTTTTGAATCCCTTCAACAGCATCCCATTCAACTGGGTGCCTGGCTTATGTGTAGACACCTCCAGGGATGAGATAGTCACTGTTTCCTGCAGCAACCCATGCCACATTTGGTAAGCTTTGTATGTTAGAAAGTCTTCGTTATGTTAAGCTGAAATTGATTTTCTGTTGCTTCTTGCTTTGGGCCTGTTCTACCCCCTCAGGATCTCAAGGTTGATGCCCACCTGTTCTGCTCAGTTCTGTATTCCTTACTTTCTCATATTAATGTATTGAACGAATATCGGCACAAACATTATATACTGTGCTATTATAAATTCATCTCCCCTTTTATCCTCACACTGATAACAAACACCTACCACCAGGCTCCATGTCTTGACATTACCACAGGCCTAGGGTTCTGTCACACACACATCTGCTCAATTTTCCAAGAGGAAGGGAACTTACATTTGATGAACTGTGTGATGTGCCAAGGATTTGACATAGATCATGTCATTCAATTCTCTCACCAACCCTGCAAAACAGGTTGTTACTGACCCCTTTAAATGGATAGTCAATTTTATCCTTTTACACTTAGAGAATATCTATATTATTACTTTCCCAGGTACTGATCTTCCATGTGTACTCTTACATTCCTTAATATATATTTTCTTTTAGCATTTATATTTTTCATTATTTTTTATATTTTCTCTTTTAGAAATGTTTTGCAATGTTTACTCGAATGAAGATATAAATAAAATAAACGGTATTTTAAATTGACATCCATAGATGGGGTACTGAAGTTCAAAGAGGTTGAGTAACTTGACCAAGAGATGATCAGACTCTGGAAAATGGATTCTCAGTAACTGAATGCTTAAGAATCTGATTTATAAACTTCAAGTCTCATTTACTACTTTTAATGGAAGGTCTATGAGGAAGAATAACAGGTGCCCGCCATTGCACAAAGTGCTCGAAGACCAAGTCACAAATCAAATTCTGTATCAGAAGACTGCTTAGAAGCACTGAAAAAAGTGTCTATGATGCCAAAATGATATTTACATAAATACAAAATAGCTTGAATGTTAATCTTCTTTGTCCAGAGATGTATGAAGCTAAGGGATTTTTTTTAAATGGTCATAAAAATTGTAGCATTTAGACATTTCTGAAGTTAGACTATCCAGGTATTATTTTCCAAATTTTTTTCTCAATTTTGCTAAGTAGTTACCTACATTTTCAGGCACAGAGCTTACAAATATTACAGTTTCAAAACTTACATTTAATTCACTATACTTTAAATATGTGTTTTTTATTTAGGGAGAAAGTTTTGCTATTTGTGGTAATTTAAAAATACCACAAAGATACTATATCTATTTAGGTATAATCTTATTGGTTACCATTTCATGAGATGATATTTTATGACCTCATCCCTAAATACTAGGGCTATGCTCTGTCTGAGATGTGGAGGGCCAGGCCACACCCTGGGACAGTGGTGAGCTATTTCCCTTGAAGAAAACGGATGTTCACTATATCACTACATGATGAAAACAGTTCTGTGACCAGGAGGAATGAGACCCTGTTGTCCAGAGAGAAAGACTTGTTCAAAGGGAGCAGGTCCAGGGGAGTTAATTAGGCTGCAATAACAAGGACACAGGCCTGGAGCCTAGAAGGAGCTCACTGGGGTCCCCTAAGGTTAGAAGGCCACTGACTTCCAGTTTCCCATGCCACACGTAAGGAGCTTAGATGTTGACACTCTGTCTTCATAACAAGTAACAAACTGAAAAATCAACAACTCTTCTTAGACTCATCAGAAAGTGAGGTCACAGTGTTGTTGCCTGAGGAAAACCTGTTGCCCCAAAAATTAGAAAGACAGGCAGATACAGAGAATCACAATTCACTAGAGCAGAACCCCGTGAGTAGAAATCTCTGTGGCAACCAGTGCTGGCATAGGAGAACCAAAGCTGTAATTGAAAAATTGCTGGAGGCTCAGTGTGGACAAGCCTGAGAGTTAAAAACTCCGGGGCTAGGAGGGAGCGGGCAGGCCAGTCATAGGGGGACCCTCAAGCCTGTTTAATTTTAACTCCAGGAGCCCTACCAAGTCCTCACAGTGAACATCAGAGAAAAATCCCCTCCTGTTTCTGGTGGGGGAGGGGAAAATAACCATGTCAAAATGCACCAAAACATTCTGTTTTTCTTAAGGAGGTCAGCCCTCAGAAGAGACTATTTTAAGAGCATAACTTGGTAAGGTTTTGTCAGAGTCTAACCTACCTTGGGGAAGGGAAATACCCAACTCCAGCCCCCTCTAACCATCTCGTCTTACCTAAGAGGGGAGAGTTTGGCGAGTGTTGGGAATGGGACCAAGAAGTACTGGTGAAATTCACAGTCCAGGCACACAGGCTCACCAAAAGACTGAGCCCTGCTCACAGGACTATAGAACGCTTCCCCTCTCCCCACACCTGACCACTGCACCACCAAAGGCCTATTTGCTGCAATTCTTTTCACCCAGTACATCATGTCCTCCTTGCAACAAAAAATTACAAGGCATAGTAAAAGGTAAAAAACATAGATTGAAAAGACTGAACAAGTATGAGAAACTGAATCAGACAGCAAGAATGTTTGGAATTATTAGAAGATCAGAAATTTTTAAAACTGTGACTAATATGCCAAGGGCTAAAGATCAAAAAGACTATAACAGAAATGAAGAATGCCTTTCATGGGCTCATTAGTAAACTGGACACAGCCAAGGAAATACTCTTTGAGCTTGAGAATATGACAAAAGAAACTTCCAAAACCGAAAAGTAAAAGTAAAAGACAAAACAGAATATCTAAGAATTATGGGACAACTGCAGAGGGGTCACAGACACATAATGGATATACTAGAAGGAGAAAAAGGAAAGGAACAGTTGCAATATTTGAAGCAACAATGACTGACTTTTCCCAAAATTAATGTCAGACAACCTACTACAGACCCAGGAAGCTCAGGGAACACCAAACACAATAAATGCGCCCCCCCGAAAAAAGCTATACCTAGATACATTATTTTCAAACCCAGGAAAATCAAAGATAAATAAAAAGTTTTAAAAGAGTAGAAAGGCCAGGGTTGATGGACTCTAGGAGCACTGATTTCTCTCTCACAACTCTTAAGTTTTCATTTTCTATTGTGTAATTCTATTATGGAAGCCTCCAGTCTTCAAGAAATTTTCCTAAAATGTCACTTCTTGATGTTGTATTTGATGGACTTAAGGGAGAGGAAAATCAGGATTTTTTAGGAAGAAAGAAGAGGATAATAAAAATTGCATAAGCAACTAACAGTATGTGCCTTAGAAACTGAACTGCAGGAATAACCAAGGGGCGGGTGGGGGGACAGTGTTTCTCCTGATGCTATCTATAAATATTGTCTTGAACTCCAAGTTTTGACAGTCTCCACTGAATTTTTCAAAATTATGGTCATAATAAGCCAAGCTCCCAAATGGATATGTTATCAGCTATGTAAAATCAGGGACATATTTCAGAAAGAGAGATAAGTATGGCAATTTGTTATACTCACATTGATAAAACAATGCAACTAATAGAAAATATACTCCTCTTTTGTTTCATAATTGTGCAAATGAATAATAAATGAGCATTAAAGTGTACTTATAGCCATTTTAAATTTATTATAAATTTTAAAAGTTTGTTACTTTTTTTTTTTTTTTTTGAGACAGGGTCTCACTCTGTTGCCCAGGCTAGAGTGCAGTGGCATCATCATAGCTCACTGCAACCTCAAAGTCCTGGGCTCAAGCTGTACTCCTGCTTTCTATTTTTCTATAGAGACAAGATCTTACTGTGTTGCTCAGGTTGGTCTCAAACTACTGGCCTCAAGCGATCCTCCTGCCTTGGCCTCCCAATGTGTTAGGATTACAGGCATGAGCCATCCTGCACAGCCTTGTTACATATTTTGAAATTTTTTAAAACTAAAACATCTTTTATATTTGAGAATCAGGTTTTGGGGGGACTCTAAAAAAAAATCACTGAAAGTTTCACGTTTCTAAAATATGATTCACTGAAACCGATTTGAAATTTTTAAAAAATCATCAGCTATTAGACTTCAGAAACGTATAATAAACTATATTGGCTTAGTTAACTCTTTAATGAATAGGAATTGGGGAAATTAAAATTTTAAGTCAGCTCAGTTTAGTTACATTTAGTTACATTTCAAAAGCTAATCGGTGCTTTCAACTCTTTTCTCTTTCTTAGTCCTGTCATATAAATATATGTTATCAAAAGAATTAAGATCTTGGAGTCAAAATTATGAGATGAATACAGATTTCTCAGACTATGAACTCAAATGTGCAAATAATGTCAATTAAATTTTCTATAATCGTGCTTCCTATCTTGAACCTCCATTCTACCTGATGGCAGCTGCTTACTCCTTGTAAATTCAGAGTGAAAAAATAATTCAGAGTTTTCTCAGTCAATTGACACTTTTTCTGATTCAATTTATGTTACCCTTCCAGCCCCTATGGCTACGTACAAGTCTGGGGAAGAGTCACACAATGGCTCTTACATACTCATGTCAGCTCCTCTGACTGTCTGTCCTTGGGCCTGGATGGTCTCTAGCTATTGGAATCCAGAGGACCTCCCATTTTTCAACCAGTCTCCACTCACAGATTGCAGGCAAATTTTCTGCTGCATTATTCTCTTAACAAATGCAGTGTTACTTCTGGCCTTTAGATCTTTCTTAGCTGCCACTTAGTCCCTCTTTGGAGCATGAGAAATATTCAGATGCTCTCCCAAAACCCCCTATGATCAAGGGAAATGGAATGGGCTGTCTTCATCCTTCTCTGACTAGTCACATGGAGGTTAAGCCTCGTGACTTAGGTTAAGGATGTTAGAGTGACCCCCTAAGATGTCTGGGTAATTGATTCTCGATTCCTAATACAGCAGGCTGCATTAGGGCGGGGAGGCTGAGAATGATGGCAGGGAAGTACACACTGTGTACTGTCCTCCAGTAACCATAATGTGCACTGTATACTCATGAGATTCTGGTGGCACAGGTTCAGATGAATGGTTAATTTTCTTGTACCTAGAAAAACACTGAGCCCTTCTTAGATATTCACTAACATCTAAGTTCCCTCTTGCTCAGGACTTACTCCACAGTTTCCTCTTTGTGGAATCTGAGGGCAGAGGGGAGAAAATGCTCTGACAATATCATGCATTTCTCTCACATAGATTTTTATGGAAAAAAAACTCTTGGCCATAAATCCTCCAGATCGATGGATTTTGAGACCAAAAAGGAAAGGCATTGAGACTCAAAAATTATCTGTCAAACTTTTGTCTCTGCCATGAATTTCAAAAATTATTAGATGATTTAAGGATTTATTAGATCACTTATAATACTCTGGAATTTAAAAGAATATAATTTATATAATTTTTCATATTTTGATTTTTAAACATTTTAATCCAACTGATTTAGTTATGAGATAAACTCTTAGCTTAATACCTAGCAATTATATAGATAATTTTCTCTGAATTGTCCATATTTCAACTCAAATATGTCATTTTGCTCATTTGATAGGACAAAGTTTACTGTGGCAGTGAGGGGAAACTTCCCCTTTGCCCCAGAAGATTCCCTGAAAGATCAACTCACAATAAGGCAGGTTAATAAGAGAAAGTGATTTATTCACTCTGTACATGGGGAGAATCATAGAGTGATTACCCAATTTCCCAGTGGGCTCCAGAAGTTTATATACCCTCATGTTAGAGGAGAGGGGGAGATGAGGAATATAGGTAATTATGTTGAGGGTCAATAAATGGTTATTAGGGAGGATGAATAGACACTTGGACAAATGAATGAATGGGGAGAAACAGACTGACTTACGAATGATTCTCTTCAGAAACTAAACTAACCTGTGGAACATGTTATCTTAAAATGGTTTGAACCAGGTCTTGGCTGCATTCTTGATCTTCTTTCCTGTAATATATTAAGATAACAGGGAGGGGAGGGAACTCAGGTTTTTTTTGTTTGTTTGTTTTTTTGAAGAAAGAGGAAAAGCCCCTTCCAAGACCTGTTGATCTCTAAGGGCCTTTAATTCAAAATACTTTTTATATCAGGGAGTCATATTTTAGGATGAAATTTCCTGAGCTCCTTCAGTGCTCTTGTTAAAATTTTTTTAAAGTCAGTTTTTTTTAACCCTTTTCAGCATAAGCTCTTTGCCAATATTTGGAAGAAATCTTTTCTTTTTTCATGCTAATGGAGTTTTAACTATAGAAATCAGTTTTATAACACAGCTTGAAAAATATTCTCTTGAATCCAATGTTTAGAAAATGTTCTTATAATTTTCAGGTTCTCACAGAATTAAACATGCACGTTCACTGGGTAGTGAATTATTTCTAGCATTTTTGGATCGCCTATGCTTCTACTTCTTTAAAAGATTGGTTTCATTTTATTTCGGCCAAACTAACCTACATAGGAAAGAACTGAGCCCTGTTTTTCCTACTGCGTAAGACTAGGAGTTAAGATTACTGTCCCATAATGTAAAAATAACTTTCCTAGTCACTTTCTGAGATGTTGATCTCAAAGTGCTCTTTACACAAATACAATATGCTCTTCCTTGCAATGGACAAAAGCATGCAATACTTATATATGTCATCAAAGAGATTAAATGACAATGGGCTATAGTTTTTAGGTGAAAATCATTGCTGATAGGAGTACTAAATGGTATAGTAACTTTAGGAAATAATTCAGCAGCACCTAGGAAAATTGAAAATAAATTTACCTTAAGACCCAGCTACACTCATGCACTGTTGGTGGGATTGCAAACTAGTGCAACCTCTATGGAAAGCAATATGGAGATATCTTAAAGAGATACAAGTAGAAGTACCATTCTATCCAGCAATCCCATTACTGGGCATCTACCCAAAAGAACAAATAACACTCTATAAAAAAGACACCTGCACCCGAATGTTTATAGCAGCACAATTCACAATCGCAAAGATGTGGAAACAACCCAAGTGTCCATCAATACATGAGTGGATTAATAAAATGTGGTATATGTATACCATGGAGTACTATTTAGCTTTAAGAAACAATGGTGATATAGCACCTCTTGTATACTCCTGCATAGAGCTGGAACGCATTCTACTAAGTGAGATATCCCAAGAATGCCACATGTACTCACCATCAAATTGGTATTAACTGATCAACACATAAGTGCACATATAAGAATAACATCTATTGGATGTTAGGCAGGGGGGAGGGGGGAGGGGGAAGGAGGATGGAGGGGACGGGTATATGCATACACAAAGAGTGCAATGCGCACCACCCCAAGGATGGACATATTTGAAACTTGGACTTAGGGGTGGAGGGAGGGGCAAGGGCAACATGCGTAACCTAAACATCTGTACCCCCATAATATGCTAAAATAAAAAAAAATAAATAAAAGACCTAGCTAATCCTTTCTAGGTAAATATCTCAGAGAGACTTAAACATGTGCACAGAAGACCCTACAAAGGTGGCATTGCAGCATTATTTCAGTAGTGAAAATCTGATACATTCTGATTGACTTTCGATAGAGGAATGAATAAATAAAATATCGATGCCGTAAAGCAGCTAAAAGTGAACTTGATCTCTACTTATCAACATTAGTAGATCTCAAAAACACAATGTTGAGTAGAAAAGGCAAGCTGCTGTTTCAGATTAATACATAAAGTGTGATGCAACTTACATGCATTTAAAAAGCCACAGAAATCAAAACAGTTTGCTACTGGTACAAAGACAGACATATAGACCAATGGACTAGATGAGAGAGCCCAGAAACAAACCCCTATATATGGTTAAATGACTTTTGATAAAGATGCCAAGGTCATTTGATGGGGAAAGGACAGTCTCTTCAACAAATGGTGCTGAGAAAACGGGATATCTATACTCAAAAAATTAAAATTGGACTCTTGCCTAAAAACATATACAAAAATTAATTCAAAATGGATCAAAGGCCTAAAATGATGAAAGTCTTATAAGAAAATATAGGGCAAAATCTTCATCACATTGGATTTGTCAATATTCTCTTGGGTATGACACCCAAAAGAATTGAAAGTGTGGTCTTTAAGTGATACTGGTACACCCACATTCATAGCAGCATTACTCACAATAGCTGAAATGTGGAAGCCACCAGCGGTCCACTGACAGATGAATGGATAAGCAAAATGTGGTATATACATACAATGAACATTATTCAGCCTTAAAAAGGAAAGAAATTCTGACATATGCTACAACATGAATGAAACTTAAAGACATTATATCAGGTGAAATAAGCCAATCACGAAAAGATAAATACCATATGATTCCTGCTTATATGAAGTGCTCAGAGTAGTCAAAATCATAGAGGCAGAAAGCAGAACGGTGGTTGCCAGGGGCTGGAGGAAGTAGGCAATGGGGAGTTATTGTTTCATTGGATAGAGTTTCAGTCTTACAAGATGAGAAGAGTTTTGTGTATGGATGGTGGTAACAGTAGCACAACATTATGAATGTATTTAATGCCACTGCACTGTACACTTAAAAATGGTTAAGATGGTAAATTTTGTTATGTGTCTTTTAACACAATAAAAAATTAGAAAAAAAACACAGAAATAGCAATAACATGTTATTTGTGTGTATGTATACATACAGGTATAAATATTAAAAATTGATACACATCAAATTCTTCCTCTGAAATGTAAAATATTCTTGGTCAAGAATTTTTTTTTTATTGATGTATTTCAAGCACCTAGAAATCTGCCTGAGACATAGTAGGAGCTCACTAAATACTTGTTGAAAAAATGCATTCTTGACAGTGACTGGCTGGGATAGTCTGCAAGGGAACTGAAACTGGAGAGAGAGAAAGAGCAAGAGTGAGAGCAAGAAAGAGAGAGAAAGAGACTTGAAGCAAATATTAAATAAGCTAAGCTTCAGTTGTTAATTAGTGCATGAATGTCTTTTATAACTGTCTCTATATTTTTCTGTATTGTTTAGCTTTAAAAAAATGCAATCTCGCAAACTGCAACTCAATTTTTAGAAGACATGTATCTTAAAAATTAACAAGGAATTTTAAAGGAAATTCAGTGGGAACACCTTAATTCTAAACTCTCGCCCTCTGTAATTATGTTCTAGCTGTTTCACATGTACTCATTTTGTTTTCTCCTTTACGTTGTGAACAACCCAGGTAGAAACTGTCTAGCTTTAATTTCTGTGACGTTTCTCCTAATCGCCTGACTCAGAAGTCAGAATATTTGGCTTCTAGCCTCAGTCCCACATTTAACTAGCTGTGTCACCTTTAAGCTGCTCAATCAATAGGGAACTTTGCTTCTTCATTTGAAAATTAGAGATATTGCAAAAGATGATCCTTAGAGTCCCTCCTGTATTTAAGATTTGAGGACTTTATAATCTACATTTCCTTTCAGCTCTAAAATTTGATTTTCCATGAAATTTCTATTATATTTGTTTTGTACCTTTACTATAGTATCAAGAACATTCTCTCTCCCACAATGACTACAATGTTCATGGGAGGACACAACAAAAGGCTGCTATTTTAAGGTGAATAACTTCTACAATGCCAATTATGGTTTTTAGAAGAATTAAATCTAATGTCAGTTTTGTGTTTTCATAAATGTTACACTAATTTAAGCCACAAAATGATGAGAGAAGAGGCTGTTCATTGGTTTGCTTGCACGAGTCAATGGTGGCATACATATTGTTCTGTCCTAACGTTGCAACATACTGATGTGAACGTGCACATCACCTAGCTCTTTGCCCACGCCTTTGAGCAATCACAGATCAAATGGCATGTAATCCATGCATCTTTCTCCCTCTCTCCAACATGACTCTTTTAAAGCCAGTGCAAGGTAGACCTGTTTCTGTGTGACTTTTAAGTTCTCTTTCAATATCACTGCTTGAAAATCCAGTTACTATGGTGATATGTACCACTGCAAATAATCTCCTTTTCAACAACTGAAGTTATACCCTATTCAGTAAAAGTGGTATCTATGGCTTAATGGTTTGGCAAAAGGCTGACAGATCTATGGACTTATTTCCAACTGAGAGGTTTTTAATAAGTAGCATGAGCTCCTGGAATCTAAGAAGACTGAACAGGTTCTATCTAAATGTAGCAGGGTCAATCTTAAAGGACTCTTCCTGGACAGTTCAAATACTGTGTTAATTGGAATATGCCGAATCAGCATGCCATGATTTGACTCTTTCTAAGGCAACAGAAATGGAAACAAACAGACTATGTCCTGGATCTTTCAAAAGGAAAGAAAACGGACACCCAGGAAGTAGCCCCCCCCCACCCCCAGCGTGATTCTCCTGGGAGGAGCCCCCACTCAGACCAGCCCCAACTCAGCCAAGTGCTCACTCAGCCGGACTCCCACCAGTACCTCAAAGCTGTGGTTCTAGCTCTTACCCTCTCAGGTAGGGCCCGTGGCAGGAGGGCAAGTTTTCTATCACTGCTGAGAATCGATCCTCTTGGCATTTGGAGTGGCATCTCTGAATGTATTTTCCTCAAATAAATATTATTCTACACAAGAATTAGATTCAGTAACAGCATGTGTCATAAGCTATATAGGATTGTGACTGACTTGCCACATTAATATGCTCTATGTCCTGTTTACATGACAAACTACATCCTCAGTTCTGAACAACTGACTTAAAATAGAATTTTTGAAAAATAAATTGTTACATTAGATAATTTTGAAAACTGCTAAAATATGAATACCTCAAGGGACAGAAATTGCCTTCTTCTTCATACACATTCAGCAATTAGCATAGGTTTTTGGATCATTATGACAGGCACATGATGCTTAGTCGTGTTTTGGGGTGAATGAGTGGACAAAACACAAATAAATTTAATTCAAAAGTCTTCTGATATGGGAAACATTTTCAAATATATTATAATAGTTATCACAGTTCATCTTTAGCTGCTTTCAGGAGAGATTTTTCCAAAGCCTAGGTAAAATTACCAAACGTTCCCATGAAGGTACTAACAGATAAGGAAAGCAAGGAAGCTATGTGTTAATAAAGTGAACCAGTAAAAATTACGATTACAATCACAGACTCCAAATTAACAGGGTCACAGTCTGTAAATAAGAACATCTGATGACATAAGCATTAACATCTTAAATTAATATCTGCTCTGGGGTAACCACGCAGTTCGAGGCAAAGTGCAGGCTGCTGGCAATTCTCTAGTGTGCACTGTTAGTGGTAAGACCTGAATCAGCAAATATTTTTATCATTAGATGGTACTTCCACCTTGGAGACTACGGTTTTAATTGTGATCTCTATTTATAATTACTAATCAAAACATTATGGACCAAATAATTAGCTCTTAATAATACGATGCTATTTTTTTCACTCTGATAAAAGATTTAGTTCTTTGTCGGGGGGCGGGGGGGTGAGTGCTTTCCTTGGCTATACAGTCTCAGAAAGCCATGAGTCCCTGTATATGTAGAAACCTTTCGTTGTTTGGAAAGTTGTAAATAACTTCACATCAAATGCTGAGAAACTTGTTACCTAAACTCAGTGGCCATTTCCCCAGCTCATTTAGAGATAATTAGTTTCTTCGAATCTAACTGTAAAAAAAAAAAAAAAAAAAAATCTTTCTGAACACCAAACTCACGAATTGTATGGTTTCTCATCAAGTCATTTTGCAAAACATATTAAAAATAGATGTCTAAAGCATCCAGTTGATTTGATTTTTCTCTTTCCTTAGTTCCCCAAGGAGCCCACAGTCCTAATTTTCTTCTTTTTTCTCTTTGCTGCTTCTTGCTGTAGTCTCTTTTCCTCTAGTTTCATAAATATAAGTGCTGTTCAACATACTGTCCTGGAGCTCAGTTCTTCACATTTTTTTCCCTCTGTAACCTCAACAATTCCCTACCTCTTCAACTACAGCACTATGGACATGACTCCCTAAATCTGTGTCTCTGACCCTACATTCTCTTCTAAGCACCAGACCTGCCAGCTAGAAATCTTTATTAAAATAATATACCTAAGCAATATACCAGTTTCTCCCTTCTTTCCCACAAATAATCTCTTCTTGACATCTTTTTACATTATAAACACCTCTTTTAGGTACTACAGCTCCAAATCTCAGAATGATTTTTCATTCTTTCCCCTCCTTGTCTCCCACATCAAATTAGTTCCACCCTGCAGGTCATGTCTGCAGTTCCTTATTTCTTTCTTCCTGGTCTTTCCTAGCCCAGCTGTCTTAATTTAAATTCTCATGCCTTTCCCTGTACACTATTTCTATAGTAATTTAACTGGTCACCAAATTCTTCACTCCAATTAACCAAGCTAGCACCTCCCGAAGTGACTCAGGTATATTATATTTAACATCATATGAAAGGTTGAATTATTATGTTTTCCACCTGTTGTAAATGTGTGTGCGTGTGTGTGTATATATCTCTGTAACATTTGACTATTTAAAGTTTTCATGTTATTTGCTCTAATAACAGGAACTCTCATATACTTACTGCTGATGGGGAATGTAAAACGGTACAACCACTTAGGAAAACTACTTGACAGTTTCTTATAAAGTTAGGTGTATACCTACCCTGTGTCCCAGCAATTCTATTTCTGGGTATTTATCCAAAAGAAATGATTTAAATCATTTTGATAGTCACCATAAAGCATTAAATTAACCAGTCTTTAAACCATTAGTTTTAAACACATATAACAATAATGCATGAATGCATTTTTGTGATGTTTCACAGGTTTTTTAAATCAAGAATTTTAAAGTTCTTGGAAAAAAAAAGACCTCAGAAAATGGTATGTTTGGGGAAAACAGATCACATACTCTCTAATTCTGTTAAAGAAACACACAGGACTATAATGTTAACTTCATTATTTCCCCCAAAGAAATTGAACTTGTCTTCAGTTTTATCGGCAGACTTGATATGTTTAAGTTTACTCACTGCCTCATTGATATGGCCAATTCCATTTACAGTAGACAAAACTAGTGAATACAGGAAAGAGGTGACAGTTGGGAAGTAGCAAACTGGCCTTTTTAGTCATTAAACCTGTATAGGCTTTGTCAAGCTTCTTTCTCTGAATACCTCAGAGCCCTTTACAAATGCCATCTATTAAAACTGTTCAATATCCATGCAAGGCAAGAAGAATAACTGCATAATCATCTCCTTTTCGGGGTTAAAGAAAAATACACTTGACAGATAAAAAGGAAAACATTTGTCTACTGAACACACTAAAGAGTGGAGAACAGCACAGATCCTTATTCCAAGACTATGGTCTTTGCACATCAGATGTCAAACAGTGATTTCAATTTGGTGACTTTAATTAGGCCTATCACATGGGAGAAGGGGAAAGGAGCAAGCTAACCATTTACACAACTCTGCATTTTTTCAATTATCATATATATCATATCTTTCTTTCTATCTCCAAATATGTAGCACATAGTAGATGCTCTATATTTGTTTTGCATTTTAACAGTTTTATTGAGGCATACTTTATATAGCATAAAATGCACCCATTTAAAATATACAGAATGATTTTTAGTAAATTTATACAGTGACAAAACTACTATAACATTCCAGATATAGAGCATTTCTATCATCCCAAAAACTTCCATCAAGTCCTTTTATAGTCAATTCCCATTCCCTCCCTTTCTGTCCTCATAGTTTTTCATTTTCTAGAAATTGTATATAAATTGAATGATGCTATATATAGTATTTTGTGTCTTTTTCTCACTTAGTATGTTTTTTAGATTCATCCATGTTTTTACATGTATCAGTAGTTGTTTTTCATTTTTATTGTTGAGTAATATATTTTTGTATGCATATACCACATTTGGTTTATCTCTTCACCAGTCGATGGATTGTATTCATTTTTTATCTATTATGAATGCAGTTCCTTTGAACATTTGCATTATAAGTCACAGGGACATACATTTTTATTTCTCTGGAATATATCCCCAAAAATGAAATTATTAGATCAAGAGGTAACTATATGTTTAACACTTTATGAAATGCCAAATGGTTTTTCCAAAACAACTGTACCATTTTATGTTCCCATAAGTAATATGAGAGGCTTCCAGTTTCTATACATTTTCTCCAGCACTTAGTCTTTTTAATCTTTTTTATTGTAGTAATTTTAGTGTGTGTGTGGTAATATCTCACTATGAATGTGTTTTATTAATAACTTTATAGAGATATTGAGATATAATGTTGTTTGGACATATACTCTCATTTCTCATGAGTAAATACCTAAGTGTGGAATGGCTGTGCCATATGACAGGTGCTTGTTTAACCCTTTAAGAAACTGGCAAGCTGTTTGCCAAAATGGCTGTATTGTGTTATGGTCTCACACTGGTGTTAGAGTTCCAGTCACTAATTCTCACCAACATTTGGTATAATTAATCATTTTAGTTTTAAATATCCCAATAGGTGAAGTGGTATATCGTAGAAGTTTTATTCACATTTCCTGCTATGGACTGAATTGAGTCCCCCAAAATTTATACATTGAAGTCCTAACTCCCAATGTGACTGTATTTAGACATAGGGCTTGCTGCGGTCTGAATGTGTCCCCCAAAATGTATTTGTTGAAGATTTAGTCCCAAATGCAACAGTATTGGGAAATGGTGCCTCATGGGAAGCATTTAGGTCATGAATAGATTAATGCCACTATAAAAAGAGGTTATGCAAGCAGGTTTTCCCCCTTTCACCTTCTGCCATATGAAGATGCAGCAAGAAAGACCTCACCAGATGCCAGCACCTTGATCTTGAACTTCCAAACCTCCAAAACTATAAGAAATAAATTTCTATTCTTTACAAAGGACCCAGTCTTGGGTATTCTGTTTTAGCAGCACAAAATAAACTAAGAAAAGGCCTTTATAAAGTAATTAAGGTTAAATGAGATCATAAGAATAGGATACTGAACTGATAGGATTAGTGTCCTTATGTGAAGAAACAACAGAAAGCTTCCTTGCTCTCTCTCTACACTCCCCACCCTCACTCAGAGCAAAGGTCATGTGAAGACAAAGTGGCTGTCTCCAAGCCAGAAAGAGAGCCCCTGCCAGAAACCAAACCCTGTCAAAACCTCGATCTTTCATAAGTAAAAAATAGATTTCAGTTATTTAAACTACCCAGTCTGTGGTATTTTTTATGGCACCCTGAGAAGACTAATACATTTCCCTAATGACTAAAGAAGTTCAGCATCTTTTCACACCCACTCATTGAAAATATGTGCAAATCACATATCTGAAAAACTTAAATCTAGAAAATAGAAGAACTCCCAAATCTCAATAGGAAAACAAACAATTCAATAAAAAACTATTTGAACACATAGTCAAAGATGATACACAGAGGACAAATAACCACAGAAAAATTCTGGGCCCACTCAGATAATCCAGGATAATCTCCCCACCTCTAGGTCTTTAACTTAATCACATCTATGGAGTCATTTTGGCCATATAAAATAACATATTCACAGGTTTCAGAGATTAGGACATATACACTTTGGGGAGACTATTATTTTCTCTACCACAAGTGGCACATGCCACAAATTTTGCTATCTAGAAATTCTTATTGATTTCTAATTAATTCTTTGTACAATTTGAATCAGTTTAAATTTTTAGAAACTTCTTTTGTGGTCCTGAATTTGGTCTGTCTTGGTAAATGTTCTAAGTGAACTTGAAAAGAATGTGTATTCTGATGTTTGGTGCAGTGTCCTATAAACATCAATTAGGTCCAGTTGGTTGATAGTGTTGTTCATATCTTCAGTATTCTTAACTGATTATCTGTCTACTGTTTGATTGATTGTTGAGACTGGGTGTTGAAATCTCCAGATGTAAATGTAAACTGTCTTTTTCTCCTTGCAATTCCATCAGTTTTTGCATCATGTGTTTTGAAGCTGTGTTATTAAGTGCATATGTCAGCTTTTATTTGGCTCTTAATGAACAGATCCTTTTATACTCTCCAAGAGACTCTTTTTATCTCTTGTAATATCTTTGTCTTGAAATCTACTTTGTCTAATAATAATATAACTACTCCAGCTTTCTTTTGATTAGTGTTAAAATGGCATACCTCATACACAAAGAGTGCAAAGCGCACCACCCGAAGGATGGACATATTTGAAACTCGGACTTGGGCGGGGGGCGGGGGGCAAGGGCAACATACATAACCTAAACATCTGTACCCCCATAATATGCTGAAATAATAAAAAAAAAAATGGCATACCTCTTGCCATTCTTTTAGTTTAACCTATTTGTGTCTTGATAGTAACATGCATTTCTTATAAGCAGCATATAGTTGGGTCTTCTGTTCTTATCCAGTCTGACATTCTCTGCCTGTTTGTTGGGATGTTTAGACCACTTACATTCAATTTTATTATTGATATTGCTGCATTTAAATCTGTCATCCTGATATTTGTTTCTCACTTGTTGCATCTTTTCTTTGATACTTTCTCTCTTTATTTGCCTTTCTTTTGGATCAAGCAATTTTGGTGATTCCATTTTATCTCTCTTAGTGGCTTATTAGCTAGAACTCTTGTATTACTATAATGATTGCACTAGGATCTATAATATACATTTTTAACCTATCAAAAGTCTACTGCCAGGTGATATAGTGCTTCACATTTGGTGTAAGAACAAAACAATATACTTACATTTTTTACCTCATTGTCTTTGTGTTATTGTTTTTATACTTTTAATTTTTATATGTTAATATGTTATAAATTTTATAATACATTATTGCTATTTTTGCTTTAAACTCTAAATTATGTATTAAGGAAATCTTTTGTGTAGACCCATGTTTCTGACTGGTTTCATTTTTCTTGGGCTTAAAGGACTTCCATTAACATTTCTTAAAGTGCAGATCTGCTGTCAATGAACACTTCCAGCTTCTGTAGCGGTCTTTATTTCATCTTTCTTTTTTAATTAGTCACTTTTTTTCTGTGATAAGAGCACAACATGAGATCTATAGTTTTAAGAAATTTTTAAGTGTACAATACAGACTGTTTACTAGGCATAATGCAAAACAGATCTCTAGAACTCATCCACCTCACATAACTGAAACTTTATACCCTTTGAACAGCAACTGCCCATTTCCCCTTCCACCATCCCCTCGCAACCACCATTCTGCTCTCTGTTTGACTATTTCAGATACTTCATATAGGTGGAATCAATCAATATTTTTCTTACTATGACTGGCTTATTTTACTTAGCATGATGCCCTTCATGTTCATTCATATTATGGCATATGGCAAGATTTCCTTCCTTTTTAAGGCTGAATAATATTCCAATGTATGTAAGTGTCACATTTACCACATTTATCCATTTGTTACATAGTTAGCAAGGGATTCCAGGTCTCCTACAGATGAAAGTTTGTGCCTTGCTTTGGTGCAATTGCCCCACCTGGGAAGAAGGACAAGGGTGGGCCCCAGGCCCACATCTTGGTCCTGGCCCCTTAATCCTGCCCTGAGCTACTGCTATACCTGGGAAAGGAGGGAATACCCTACAAATCTGCCAATCATAACTTAGCATACCAGCTGCAAAAGAATACAGAGGATTCTCTAGCCCACGGGCCAAGTGGCATAAATATCATAGAGTCTGGAAATTGACCTAGAACAACCCACATGCATAGTAAGTCTCAGGTCATGCAACTCCCAACTGTTCAATCAAAGTGGTTCCATGGTGAAGTCTGAGCCACAGGAAGGTCCCAATCTGGGCACTATAAAACAAGATTGAGACCTTAATCAAACCTTTTTTTTTGCCCCTTCCTTTTGCTCTCCCTTTGCTGCAACAATGGGTCCACTTGTCATCTGTGGTGTATGTATCACACTCTATAAATCTGTATCTCACTCTTGCTCCATAATCCTACCTATCTCTCCTCAATAAATCTCATTTTCATGCTTGCCTTACTTTGGTGCATTTGATCATGCTTTGGCCATGAGCATGTCAAGAACTGACATTTCAGACTGAAATCTGACACACTGATGGACATTTAGGTTGTTTCCATATTTCAGCTATTGTGAATAATGCTACAATCAACATGGAAATGCAGATATCTATTTCAGATCCTGATTTCAAGCTTATTAGATAAATACACAGAAGTGGGATTGCTAGATCATATGATAATTTTATATGTTTTTGATTAATTAATTAATTTTTAATTTTTTGAAGAATCTCCATACTATTTTCCATAGCGACTACATTTTTACATTCCCCCAACAGTGTTAAGAGTCCCAATTTCTCCACATCTTTGCCAATACTGGCTATCTTTTGTTTTTTTGATGATAGCCATCCTAACATCACCTGCATTTCTAAGGAGCTCTATGAAGGTAAAATTTACATATCACCCATTGTAATTATAAAATTCACTAATTTAAATACATTTATGGAATTGTGCAACCATTCTAAAATCCAGTTTTGAACATTTCTGTCACCCGAAATGTGCCATTATTTTCATTTGCAGCTAATCCCTGCTCCAACCCAAACCCAAGGCAAACACCAATCTCCTTTCTTTCCTTATAAATTTTCCCTTTCTACAAACTTCATAAGAATGAAATTCTACAATATATAGTCTTTTGTATCTGTCTTCTTTCATAAAGCATAATGTTTTTGAGGTTTCTCCATATCATAGTATGTAAAGCACTTTATGCCTTTTAATTGCTGAACATTATTTCATTATATGGATATACCACATTTTATTTTTTCCATTCACCAGTTGATGAGCATTTGGGCTGTTTACAGTTCTGGGTGATTATGAAGAATGCCTCTATGAACATTTCTGTACATTTCTTTATGCAGATAATCTTAGGAGTGGGCACCTTCATTTTTGATAAATATTTCCACTGAGTAAAGAATTCTACTTTGACAGTTTTTTTTCTTTCATTGTTTTAATGATGCTGTTTTCACATGAAAAATCTGCTGTTATCCTTATCTTTGGTTCTCTCTACAGAAAATGCCTGTTTTCCTCCAGATGCTTCTAAAATTTTCTATTTGTCACTGGTTTTAAATAATTTGATCATTAAGTGTCAGTATATTTTTCTTCATGTTTCTTGTTCTTCAGGTTTGGTTAACTTCCTCAATCTTTCAGTTTACCTTTTTATCAAATTTATAAATTGTTGGCCATTATTCTTCAAAATTGTTTTGTCCACATCTCTTTCTCATCTCCTTCAGGCACCCAAAATATATGTGAGTGCGGCTGCTTGACGTTCTCTCATAGCTCATCATCAATGGTCTGTTCACTTTTTTTTCAGTTTGTTTACTCTCTGTGTTTCATTTCGGATATTTTCTATGGCTGTTTCATCCAATTCACTAATCTTTCCTTCTTGTGTAATTTGCCATTTATTCCATTCAGTATATTTTTCACCTCAGACATTGTTTTTGTGGGGGTGAGGGTAAATGTCCCCTTCTCCCAGAAGGTTCACTGAAAGATCAACTCACAATTAAGGCAGATTAATAAGAGAAAGAAGTTTATTTACTATGCACATGGGGAGGATCACAGAGTAATTACCCAATATCTAACTAGGGTTCAGAAATTTATATACCCTCCTTTTAGAGGGAAGGGGGAGATGAGGAATACAGGTAATTCTGTTTAGGGCAATAAATGGTTGCTAGGGAGGATGAATACATACTTGGGAGGGTGAATGGATAGGGGGAAACAGATTGACTGGTAAATTAACTTGAGAGACAGGTATTACATTTAAAATTATTTGGGCCAGTTCTGGTGGCATTCTTGATCTTCTTCCCAGTCACATATTGAGATAATGGGGAGGGAAAGGGAAAGACAATTGTTCTTTTTGATGATCCATCTGTTTTATGCAGATAGAGGGAAAGCCCCTTCCCAGGGCCTGTTGATCTCTAAGGGCCTTCCAACTACTCTTTATACCAAGGAGTCATGTTTTGGGGTAAATATTCCTGAGCTCCTTCATTCTCATCTCAAAAATTTTGACTTGAGTCCATTTTATATTTCCCATGTCTCAACATATTTAATCTTTACATTCAATCTTTCCTCTAGTTTCTTGAATATATAGAATACAGAACTCTTATTAATAGTCTCGGCTATTGATTCTGTCATCTCCTTCATTTCTGGATCAGTTTTGGTTGACTGATTCTTCTCCTCATTAGGGATTGTATATTTCTGCTTTTTTGCAAGACTGGCAACTTTTTATTGGATGCCAAACATTGTGAATGCTATCTCTTAGGGTGTTTTGTAATATCAGGAAATACATCTTTTCTGTTTTCCATCTTTGTGCCTCTAGCACAGTTGTTGATTCATAACTAAAAGTAAAATATTTGTTGAAATAAAAGTCATCAGAGAAAAGAAAGAAACTCAGTCAACTATTACTATTCCATTCATACTAAGGCAAACATCAATATTTCTATAATGTTAGGCAGCATTATAATTTGTTTTAGGGCAGAAACTATCTTTGTTAGCTTTAAGGGTAGATACTGAGACTCACGAAGCATGAGTCTGAAGGAGACAACGCAATAATGGACATGATTAAACTGCTTTTTTTAGGAATGATCATGGAATTTGAGGGTGGATTTTGAGTGGAGAAGGAAGAATTTAAGAGGGGAGAAAGAAGAGATGGGATAATTAAGAATGTGGTGAAAAGTTTGAATCACATTTAAGGTCAAGAATGACTAGCATTTAAAGTTTTTTGCATTAATGAGAAATAAATCTGCTACTTCTTCAAAACTTTAGTAAAGTCTGATGCTTACACTTTTCCTGAAGTTTTTTTCCCAATGAAATGAATGAATAACTAAGTCTCCTATTTGACCTAATGCCAAAGCAGGAATAGAGGCACATTCAGAAGGCATACAAAGAAAAAGCAAGATTCAGTGGAGGCAGATAAGGAAAGCGAAACTGCTCATGAGAATATGCTCTTCCTTCCCCCACTAATTTTCAGTAATTTGGGGGAAAGGCATAAAGGTTTCCTCAGGGTATATATTAGGGGTTCAATTCAATTTTATTACCACCTAAACAGCTAAAAAGACCTTGCTGTGCATTGATCTCTAGATATGCATAGATCTATCTACTAGGCACACCGCCTCATTTTCACCAAATGGAGGTGTTTACTTCAACTACCAGCATTAAAAGCCCTCATAATCATTAATTTCTCGTTTTACTTCTCAGCAGTCCTAATGTACACTATTTCCATTTCTTCTCATTTTCAGATACTGCCTCTACTAACTAACCTCTCATCACAGACATTTATACCTAACAGATGGTGGTTTGTTCCTTCCCTTCTTTGTATTCACACTCCCTACACTGTGCACTGCATAAACATTGAGTGCAGTAAACATTTCAGCTGCTCAAAAATCGTTCTAAAATTTATAACAGAGTCAGTTCAATTTAGGAAAGGCAGCACAGATCAGTGCAACAAAAGAGATATTAAAATAAAAATATCAATTAACAGGGCTAAAGTTAGTTACATTACTTCATGTTTTGTTTTCTGCACCTCCCCCCACCTTAGTAGAAAAATCAAGGATGTTGGGAATATAATAGGATCATTTCGGTGCTGGTTAATACTGTTAACGTGAAAGACTCAGCCTTGGCTAACCCAGTGACTTCTCCAATCAATAATGAGTGACACATTTTAAGAAAGAAAGTTAAGTATTTTAATAGAGTTCTTAACATACCAGAATGAGTAACTCTGGGCATGGCGTTGTGGATGATCTTGTTAAGGAAAGCTTCATAGATGAGGTGCAATATGAATTGCATCATGAAGGAAGAGTAAGAGTTTGCCAGACAAATAAGAAGGGGAGGAACATTACAGGCAGAGAAAACACTGCATTCGAAGACTCTCAAACATGAAAAAACTAAGTGTCTTTTGTGTACAGTGAGAAGTTCAAAAATTCTGTAACATGAAGAGAGGATATTATAAGGGCAAGTTGTTGAAGAAGCTATCCCAAAGATGACTGTTCTATTAAATTCCTTTTAGAGAGTCTGTTCCAGAAATGGTGTGATAAAATTATTAAAACAAACAAAAACAAACACTGTAGGCTTTGCACTTTGGGTCTGGAATTTCTCCAAACTGCGACGACATTGCCCACTGCTGGTAATTGTTCCAGGATCCCAGAAAGTCCAGACATTGACTAGCTCACTCTCTTAGGTGGCCCTTTGTACTGACAACTTGCCTGGTCTGATAACTCAGACTCTACACTGATCCCCCTCCAGAACTTGACTTTAGGAATATGCCCTCTGGTTTTATTTACCATGATCCCTGAAAAGAGTTTTCTGCCCTCTTCTGCCAACCTATTCCCTCCTTAGACTTCAAAGCAGTTACCTGCTGTGTCTCCACTTTCCCCAGCTTTCCTCATCACATACTAGAATTAGACAATTAACAATGAAAAGTCAAAGGTTGTTTTCCAGCAAAAGAAGAATGTATTAGAGTTGTCAAGAGTGTTAATGTTGAACGTGTTTTCTTATTAAATATGAAAGCAATAGTCATTAAAAAGTTGGAATTCAAAGCCAGATAATAAAATTTTCTCAAGTTATAGGCCTATAAGTGGCAAATTTTTACAAATTAAGAGTATAAGTACACACCCAAACACAATAAAAATATTAAACTGTTCAGACATTTTCAGAATTAAATATTTGTCCAATGTCCATTCCCTCTCTACCATCTATCTATGCAAATTTCATCAACCAAAGTAACACATGAAGCTGAGGGAAAGAGAGAAGGAAGAGTGTGGTGTAAGGTAACAAATATGAATGCTTATGGACTGCAATGCAAAGTAATATTAAAGCCTAAATCTCCACAGCATCAACTTAGAGAGATTTGCATGGCATCAAGAAGTCATTTTTGCACTCATAGAAAAATGAAGCCAAGAAAAATCTCCATTTTCCCAGCTGCAAATTTTCTGAGTACAGTGTAATATTAAGCTATTGAGTTGGAGAATGTTGTCCGCTGTAACTACTAGTTTTGAATATAACATGATGTAATCAGCATGAAATAGTTTTCTTGGACCCCTCATTGTAATCAGCATGTCATTGTTCCAATATTATGGTACCCAAATAAAGTAGAGTCTCCTCATTCTTAATTTTTGAATGTGTTTAAAGAATAAATTATAATAATTTCCAAAAGCATGAAGGACAGCTTTGTAAGATTGCATCTTTCTCCTAAAAATGATAAGAAATTTACTAATGAGTCCATTAGACAGAGTCCATTAAAGGTGACAGGACAAAGATCTCTTGGAGACCTCATCAAGCAGAGACAATATGCAGGATTAATTCAGCGTCCATTCAGCTTCCTTGTGCTCAAACGGGAAATGGGGTTTGAGTGACAACTTTATTTAGTGAGTCAAAGACTGCTGAAAATTTTATGAAATGATGTAACTTACATGCAAAACAGAGCAGGTTTTTATTAGGAGAATTTGATGCGATACAGTGAAAAATGTGAATAAGTCTCATTAGATATCAGTTAATAAAGGGCATGAAATATAAATTAGCGGCAAGCTCAATCTGCATGAAGTTGACTTTGTGTTGGCAATACTAGCCTTATCACTGTACGTTTATTAATATGGATCTCATTTATTGTCCTGTCTGCTTTTATAGTCAACTCATTTGAAATATAATAGTTCCTATTAGTTAGGCTTCATTTAAAGCTATCAGTGATTGTTTAGACATCCATCCTTAGAAATTTATTTATAACTGTAATTCCTAGGGCTCAAAAATTTTGTCTCAATCAAGAACAAATTTTTATTTTAAGAAAATAAGCCTCATGTACACAGACATACAAAACAAGGGTTTCTGATACTTAGGCAACTCAGAAGACAGAATTGTAAATTGTGAAAGGGTTAATGGAAATATTCCCATGCGAAAAAGCATGAAGCTATATGGCCTAAAATCCACCGAGGATAACAACAATGCACATGGATAAATTTCATGATAAAAATGCAAACATTAATATTATATATATTGTTTTATTATGTTATGTATAATATTATTGTAAGAGAAAATAAATTTTTAAGAAAGACTATGGAGATAAAACCTAACTTTATTAAAGCCCTGCTATTGATCGCAATGACAAAACTGAACATTTACAGAATCATAAAAACAAAGCATTCACTACACGTTTTACATTTTGCTATGTTACATAAATTCAACAGACAGTTGTATACGTTTAAGGATGTTTTAACAAAATAATTGTCCTTCCATAACCATTTCTAAATTATAAATATGTTAACCAAAATAGCACTTTTTTTATTTAAACAGGATATGGCTGGAAAATTCAGCGTATTCTGGTTTCCATTATTTTAAAAAATTAAATGCTTGGTGTTAAGTCTATTTGGGAGTACTTTCGCTTTTTAACCATGTCAACCCATGTATCTAATACACTAGCATGTCCCAGGACACAAGCCCAGGATATACAAGCCTAGAAATTCAAATGAATCACTTTCACAGTGGTTTCCCAGCTGTGAGAACCTGCCCTGCAACTGTTTAACCATCAGGAAGTTGAGATCAAGCCAGTTATCTGATGAATGGCCCACAGTTCAGCCTTGTTCAGTTGTTTCCTCTAACCACAGTATTTTTTGTGAAGAGGTAGTGAATTCAAGTTAAACAGGTTTGGCCAGAATATTTTCTAAGGAATGCTGTGCGCTTCATATTACATCACATCGGGAGGCTCATGATGTATGTTTTGCCCACTTTTAGCGCTGAAAGTTTGATCATTGGGTTGAAACAGTGAGACCGGATCTCTCCATTATCAATACAAGTTATTCCCGTTGTGATTAGTACAATAAATGCTTAATTCTTTCCTTTCAATTACCAACTTCTAAAGTAAGGAGTTGGTTTAATAATACTTTTCAATGGTGGCAAATGAAGGTTTATCTTCTGATCTTTTTTTGTTGTTGTTAGTATCAATACGGACTGGTGAACTTTTATACATTCAGTGAGTTTCAGTTAATTGCATTATTTATAGTGATCAAATTATCCACATTTGGTCATCTGGGGTTCTTTCAAATTGGTTCCCATATCTTTTTGATGTGATTTCTTTGATTACTTTCTTACTTTTTTGGCACAAAATAGCCTACAACTTGGAAATAGCTACTTTAACAAGGTTTTTTTTAGTATGAAAGATATTTAGAAACCCAGATTTGAGAACTGAGAGTTTCATTGCTATTACATTTTTTCACTTCATGGATTCATATCAATATTTCCCATTCAAATTTAACATCTCAGGGTTTTTATTTGATTTCTTTGATTTTTATACTTATATGTCTTTTCTCTTAAACTTTTGTTTCCTAACATTAACATATTACTCTTACTCTGGGCTACAACGTTAATAAAAGTGGTTTCAAAATAACTACACCAATATTAATACTAACAGTAAAACTACTGACTGAGGTTTAATATTTTTACAGTTTTGTTTGTTTTTGTCCTTACATACCAGTAAATATATGCAAAGTTCTAAAGTCACCTCAAATCACCTTTTCTCTCTGTATGGTTGTGTTTCCAATTTGTCACAGAGTTAGGTTTCTTTTTTTCATTTGCATTCGCTTTGAAGGCAGGCCTTAGTTACAGCTACATGGTGCTCCACTGGGGAGCACAGCATAGTCATTCAACCATACCCCTGTTACTGTCCGTCTGCATTGCTTCCAATGTCTTGTTATTACAATTTGCCTTTAATTCAGTTGTCACAACACACCTATGGTATTATTACCTCCATTTTAATATATGAATCTGAGGTTCAGAGAAATTAGGTAGTTTGCCCCAGTTTACTCAACTGTCCAAAGCCAAAATCTTGCTTTTAATTTCTAAGTACAGTGCCTCTTAGGCCTTCCCCATCATGCCACTCATTGATAGTTTTCTGCTCCCTCTTGTTTCTATTTGTGAAAACAAACAGAAGAAAAAAAAAAAGCAAGTTGTCACATGCATTTTTGGATCCAATTAGATATGCAAGAAGGGACTGGGCAGGAGGTATTATCTAATACTTAGTGCTAGAACTAAGTGAACCTCTGCTCCTACCTCACCACGTCCTAATATGTAAAATAATTCACTACACACCACACCTGCACTTAACCAAAATGCCACATTTAACTGCCAGAAAAGTGGAATTTAATGCACAAATCCTTTGTTAGAGAGGATAATGATCATATTTGCATGGTATCACTATGTAGCATTCTATTAAATAATAAATACAGTTTTTTAAAAATTTTCCTATATTCAACAGTATGAGATCCACCCATAAAATACCTAATTTGAGCCTCAAAACAATATACGAAGAGACATTGATGATTAAGAATTTGCTTTTGAAGCCCTAATGAATTGTCTTGACCATTCAAGACCATGTATTTTCACATGACAGAAATTAGACACAATTTTGAAATGATCACTAAGATATCATTGTTTAAAAAATAGCAACAAAAGCCCACCCACACTATCTGGGAGTGGCTTGCTTTTCTGTCAAGGTACACATCAGATGACTCAATGGAAGCGTTCCACAGGCTTTGTGGGGTTCGAGTAGGAAACTGATAGTTTGTCTGCATATAGAAAGAGAACAGAAACTCTTTTATGTTTGAATTTATGTTTAATTTTCATCAAGTTCACTTTGTCCTAGAAAATGTATATATTATCAAGTTTTCACCTCTGGGACCCATGATGACAATCTATCTCTTTTCCCCACATCTAAAGCCAGAATTGGCAGCATTCTCTTTATTCCATGAACTATTTTTAAATGACATGTAGGAGAAGAAAGACACCGTAGTTAAATATATAAAAATAAATTTTCTTGGCTTACTGGGGTAGCAAACAAATATCTATGAGTAATGCCCCTATATCACAAGCTAGCAAGGCACTTAATAAAACCCAAACAACTGTCACACATGGGTTATAAGGTCATTTCTCACATATAAGATAAACTAGAAATCTATCCAAAGGACAGAATCAGGGAGAACGTTATGAAGTTTGCTGGAAAATAACAAATGAGTTTCACATGTTATTTCATTTCCCAAGGGCACTTTGATAAGCATACACACATATTGTCAATGCGTGCTGGGACCCCAGTGCATGCAGGGGACACAGAAACACACAAGTTCAAAACTATAAATGTCATTTAGTTACAAATTAAATATTTGTCACGAGTGACAGGACAACGAATAAGTAAAATAAAGCTATATTTTTTAGATGCCAACAATGTGGAGAATGATGGAAACGGAAAATATGAAGACACTGTCCTTCACTAAGGTAATGATAAGGTTTCTATTTAGAGCATTTCCATTTAAAAAAGTCACAGAGGCTCATACCTATCAATGTTAAATGAAAGAATGGATGAATGAATGAACAAAAATAATTGTTGTAGGAAAGTGAGTTTGTATGAGTTGTGCAGAAGAAATGGGAATTTATAGACATGGTTTAAGAAGCAACAACCATATTTCCAAATGAAGTCTAAAACTAAAGAAACCATTGATTTTTAATACCTTCCAATACTGTTAGAATGTGCACAGCAGCACGACAGAAAAATTCTAGCCTGGTGGTATTCAAATACCAGTGTGCGTTAAGATTCACCTGTGGTGTTTTCTAAAGGTGTAGATTCTGATTCAGGCCTGGGAATTTGCATTTAAATGTCTCATGTGATTCTGAGACAAAGAGGTCTAAAGAAATTTTGAGAAGCACTGTTCTCTACCAAGGGGCAGGCCTGAGAAGAGAGGTTTGGTTTTTCCTTCCTTTTCTCTGTGGACTTTCTTTGGTAGCAGGGTTTTGTGGTTGTTGTTGTTGTTGTTGTTTTCAGTCTGTATCACACCTCACTGTTCCAGTACCATAGCTAAGCTCAGCCTTCTTTTAGGAAAATTTTTTTTTAACTCAAAATTCAAATTTGAAGTGTATTTTAAATTAGAATCTTTGCCACAAAAGCCAACATTTAAATAGAGAAATTTAGTGGATCAGGGGTTTTGAGTTCGTGGTATTAATAATTATATGGAATTTGTGGGGTAGGGAGGGCAGAGAGTGAGGAACAGAAAGATGAACTGAGGCTGTATTTCAAACAGAGAAAGACACTGTAAGGAGGCTGGAAAATGTTAACATGTAAAAAAATTTTTTTTGTATTAAAACTAATTAAGAGCAATTAAAATACATATTAAGTTTCCCAGATAAAATACAAGATGGCCAGTTAATTTTGAATTTCAGATTAAAAAAGAATACATTTTTAGTATAAATATCAAATTTAATCCAGCATCCTGTATTTTTATTTGTTAAATCTGATACTTCTAGTGCTTATTATACAAAGGTAGTATTAAGAATTACATTTCTGGGTAGCAGAGAGTAAAGAGCACAGATTATGTATCTTCGAGTGGATCATTGACATAATTGAAGCCTGACTTCCACTTAAAGGTATTAAGTGCAAGGTATTTCCCATGTCCCGGGAACTGCTTATATCAAACAGCTGAAAAATTTCCCCAAAGACTATTATACTTGATCAATATGTCAATTCTCTACCGGCAAGATCCTCTTAATACCCCACAGACCTTTTAAATGAAAGATTGTGGAGGGCAGTTTAGTGCACGTAACTGCATTCATTTTCTAAATGTATATAATTCTCTAATAACAATGCTTATATTTTATTTTCCTTCTTTCCCATAGAAAACTCATCTGTGCCTTCCTGCTTTAAACATTAAGTTCTAAGTTTTTATTTTGTTTCATTTCTTATATCTCTGGTTTTCTCAAGGCATCCTATTTAGTTCTTTACAACAAGGCTTTTTTTCAATCTCAACACTATTGACATTTGGGGTCAGATAATTCTTTGTTGTTGAGGGCTGTTCTGTGTATTATAGGATGTTTAGCAGCATCTTTGGCCTCTATCCTCTAGATATCAGAAGCACTTTCTCAGTTGTGACAACCAAAAATATCTCCAGACATTGCCAAACAACACCAAGAGGACAAAATCACCTGTAGTTGAGAATCTGCAGGGGTAGTTTGTAATTTGCTGCAACTTGTTTTTTTTTCTTTCTATAAAAAGTAGAAAAAGATAGTAATTTACCCTGCTTCTTAATGGGAAAATTAAAAAAAAAAATTTAGAATTTAGATTTTTAAAAATATTCACAGTTAATTATACCCAAATACAGCTTAGGAAAAACAGTCAATAAATGATTTTGGAATAGACTGATAAGCAATTTAAGAAAAATTAGGTCTCAAAATAAACTTCATATCTATTGAATAATAAAATTTTTAAGCTAAAATATATAAAAACCATTGAGAACAGTATTGGATATTTATCAGTATTGCATATTAATAATTTGGTAAACTATGTGAGGTGATAAAAATAAGGAAAAGACTGAAAGATTCAGCACTATCAACATTAAGTATCTACATAATGTAAATTAGTGTAAAAATAAAAAATGAAAATATTGCAAAAATGTATCACACTAATATAAAGGGTACATAGGGTAGAATAAAAGGGTATATAGCTACAATTTAGTAAACAGTAGATGCTCCCCCACTTGAGGCTATTGTGACAGCAGTTAGTGAGTTAATCAAAAAGTTAAAGTTCAAATTATTCCTAAGTACCTTAAATACCTTAACTTAAAACATGTAAATGCACGTTGTTTTAGCAATCCTTTGATATTGCATCACCTCCTTTATTTTGAATATTAGTCCATTGATAAGAGTCCCACATTCACTTTCTTGCAGAAACCACACCCGTAAAACATCTGCAATGATTTCCGGGGTATTTTTTTTAAAATAAGTGAGAATTTTTTTAAATTTGAAAGCAAAGTTCTTCTTAATGTTTATAATGTCTTTCAATATGTTGTAATTATCTACCCACCCTCAATTCAACAGCTTGTTTCACTTAGCAATTAATCTTTATTCCATTTTTCTGAAGCTTTCCACTTAGTTTTTATAGAAATACCTCTCTTTTCACACCCATATTTCACTATTTTAAATAATGTAAAATTGAACAGTAACTACACGTTACAAATCAATCTCAAAAAGCAAGAACAAGTGAGGAAAGGGCACATCTGATTCTTGGTAAAAATATAACAAATATACTTTAAACAGAAGTGCACACTTCATCATGTTTTGAAATAGATCATGCTTATTTTAATTTTGTTGAATTTTTTAATCTTTCCTTTTATGAATAATACATTTTATGATTAGTACATAAACAATGCCATATTTAAAAATTGTTTCCCTCCCCAAAGGTCATAATGATATGTTCCCAAATTATTTTCTAGAAGTTTTATTCTTTAGTTCTTTACATTTTATTCTGTAATCTATGTGAAATTAATTGTTGCACATTGTGTAAAAAGGGGCCATTATATTTTTCCTAGATGAGTATCCAATTGTCTCAATACCATTTGTTGATAAGACCTTTCATTCCCTTGGTTACTTCAGTCATAAATCAAGTTCCTATCTCTGCTTCTGGGTTTTCAGTTCTATTTACTTGTCATTATTGATAAAATATTACATTGTCTTAACTACTGTACTTTCGTAATATATATGATATCAGCTAGAGCAAGTTCTCCCATATTGTCTTTCTCTTTACAACTGTCTTGTGTCTGGGCTCAGAACATATATTATCTCTTTAAATATGGTTCTGTTTCATTACTTCTGTCTTCTCCTGCTGAGTCTCCAACAGCATGTATATTAGACCTTCTACCCTCTTCTATGTCTCCTAATACTTTCTTCTGTAGTATCCATCCTTTATATTTCTCTTTGCTTTATTCTTGATATTCTTCTCACCTATATTCCATTCCATTAAATCTCTCCTCAATTGTATCTAGTCTGCTGTTACTCTGATCTTTGCACTCTTAATTTTGATTATTAAATTTTGTTGTGTTAGAATTGGCATTTAATTCTTTCTCCTGGTTTCCAATTCTCTGAAAAAAACATCCATTGTGTATTTCGCCATCCATTACATGCATATATTTTTAAAAGTCTGTGATTAATAACCTCATTCTCTAAATCTGAAGCCTCTATCTATTTTTGTTGTTTCTTATTTCTACTGAGTTCTTCCATGTTGTATTATCACCTTGCATGCCTGATTTTTTCTGTTGTACACCAAACATTGTGTTCACAAAATTATTCACAAAATTAACTTGAATCCGAAAGTTTGGTTATTGTTCTCTAGAGAGAAACTGTGTTGTTTCAGTCAACTGTCTAGGTGCCCTGGCAATCTGGGACGACCACCTTTTAGTTCAGAAATAGATAAAATTTGCAAGAAATCCAGGCTTTTCCAGAACTGTTTAATTCTAGTCTGTTTTTACTCTTAGAATGCAACCCTGTGAGGTATGAGCCCAAAGTCAGGGATTTTCACCAGGGCCCTTTTGCCCGCTTTCTAGGCCTAAATTCAAATTATTTTTTTCAAGGCTACCCAGAGCAGCAGCCAGGCTCTCAGACTCTTATTTCTTTCATCTAGACCCAACATCCCCTACCAACCAACCCCCTTTCAAGGAAAGCAGCCTCAAACAGGAAACTCACTTCCCCAGGTCTCAATCCTTCCTTAGTTCTAGCCTAATTTAACTCTGTTCTCTTGGTAGCTCTCTGATGTCTTCATTAATAGCATCACTATTGCCCTTTGGAGTTTTTGAGCCAAGCAGAGATTGGAGCCCACTCTCCTCAATGGATCATAAACAGAAAACATCCTTATAACATCAGTGACAGTACAAGCTGAGGATGAAGAATCCTTCCTCAATGTTCTTTAACCACGTAAACTCCATGTTTTCTCCTTGTCTTCAGTGGAAGAATTTCCTAAATTACTTCATACACCACTAACAGAAGTGGAAACCAACTTGTCTATGGTTTATGTCTATAGTTTATGTCTTTTTGATTCCTTTCATTATAACAGTTTAGGTTTCAGGCTGACTAATAAAATATTTATAAAAATTGACCTAATAATCCTATTTCTTAAGAAAAATTATATGATTCATAATATTTATTGTGGTATTATTTACATGGCAAGACAATATGTCGATATGAATGTGAGCCTTATTCTCTGAAGACTATTTTTTTCTCTTCCTTCTTCAGGAAGGACATGTGTGCTTCTGTTTTGTAAGTTCTAGGCTCTTCTTGGGGTAGCGGGGCTTAATGGGATTTATAGAGGAAAAAAATTAAAATTTTCTCTCAGAGGATGGGAATGGAAGCTGGAATCACTGGCCAAGTGAGTTAATTCTAGGAGACTTCAAAGACAGGTTTTGGTTTGGGGTTTTTTTAGGTGGGCAGACTGATTGAGTATAATGCTCCAAGTAGGTAAACTGTGCATGTGGCTGAGTATAGTCCTCCAGAAGGGGCAAAAACCTTGGGGGAAGCAGAAGGAAGGTGGTGGCTAGATGTCAAAGCTGCCACCAATGGGCAGGGCTTTCATGAACAGACTTCACTGCTGCTATTTCGAGCAGCCATAGCTAGAGGACAGTGAAGACCAGCCCTCCACATTGGATTATAAAGAAAAACAAAAGGAACAAAAGTAGGGTGAGAATAAGGAGCCGTTTCTTCAATTTTCTTGAGATATATAGGCCTCTGGTTTCTGGTAAAACCAATGAAAGAGACAGAAGCTATTTCAGAAATGACTGAGATTGGATTTCTCATTAACCTTCACAGGTGGGAGCCCTAGCCAGATTTAATTTGATTTAGAAAAATAAAGAAACATGACCTTTCTTGCACTAGAGTGTCACAAAACCATTCATTTAGGTTAGATTCATAATAGTAAAATATGTAACAGAAAACAACCTAAATGTCAGACAACAGGGCAAAGAGCAATTATGGTATATCAACTCTATAAAATTGTATGTGGTTATTAAAAATTGTAACTATTCAGAGTATTTAGTAATATAAGGAATGTTTATGCAACACTTTCAATGTAAAGATAAAACAAAATTTCATTTACTTAGGATAGCAATTTTTGAGAAATTGTGTACAGATAAAGATGAAGCCTGAAATAGATAAGAAAAAAAATGAAGATTTG
>NW_012137191.1:6389245-6427351 GCF_000956105.1 Propithecus coquereli | reverse complement strand
AAAAAAAAAACAAAAATTCTGTTTATGAAACCTGATCTTACCAGCAGTTGAGACTGCATCTATACAGCAGTAAAACATTGGGGTACAGAGTGAAAAACTTAAGATTGCCTCTATAGTACAATCTCTTGCCTGCCAGGTAATGAGTTTGGTTGAGTCTTCCTACTGCACCAATGGTTTTGATAGCAGGGAAAAGAGGACACAATTTTGTCTCAAAGTTTTTCTTTTATTTGTAAGTCCCTGCATGTGTACTCTATCCTAGAACTTATGCTACGGTATAACGTCATCTATTTGTGTCTCCGTCTCTGTCTCCCTATGACATCGTGAGGTCTTTTACATCATAACTATTTCTTAGTGACCTTTGAATTCTCTAAACCTAGCACAGTATCTGGCACATAAAAATCATTCAATAAATATATTTTGAATTGAACTAACTGTACATATACATTTCCTTTAAATGCTAACAGTCTTCAGTAGCCAAACTTACTGGTAGTCACCAGAGGATTTCTGAAACTCAAGTATGGTTTTAAAACTATCCAATAAGCCAAAATTTAATCAATTTTCATTCATTCTACAAATATTTAGGGAGGAATACTGTTTGAAGTCACTCTAATAGGTCATGAAGTGGATAAAAAGAACTTCAAAATGTAGTTTTTCCTTCAATAAGGCTTTATTCAGAATGGGGATATAAAGTTTAAAATCTAGTAAGACAAAGAATACAGACTGGAGAGTCATGCAGGAATGCATGGATAATCCCCAGGTGAATGGTACAGGGAAGCATCACCAAGGAGCACAGACAAAGGAGACTTTCTTTAAGCTGAAGCCTGGATGACCAGAAAAAAAGCGTATAGCGAGTGGGATTTGATGTAGGTCATAAAAGGAAAATTCGCTATACTTAGTAAAGAAACCTGAGCAAGAGACGAGACATTTGAAGGGCTTTTATGTCCTCTCTCCAAATTCCCTTTCCCCTTTGTTTCTATTTCCAATCAGGACCAAAATGGAATAGTAGCAGGAAGTTTTCAAGCAATGTTTGGGGAAATGCGGGTGGAAAATGTACGCTGTGTTGGTTGTCGGGATTCTCCTTCAACCACCACACTGGTGTAAAATGCCTATCACGGTACTCCTCTGGGTCGGAGAAGTTCCTCGGGGTCGGAGAAGCACCCTGTGCTTGCCAGAGTTGGGCTTCCTTCAGCAATGTCCTGCACCTCCTTGAGGGATCCTCTAAGGTTTACTTCCCTAACATGAATTCCAGTTACAATGAGGCCCCGTAACAGGTACAATGTGCACTATCTGGGGGATGGGCACACTTATAACCTTGACTCAAATAGTACGAAAGCAATTTATGTAACCAAACATTTGTACCCCCGTAATATTCTGAAATTTAAAAAAAGTTTTTACCACAGAAAAAAACAATCAAGCTTCCAGAAAGTCAATTATCATAAAATGTGACTTTTTAAAAGATAAAAAGCATGTATTCTGAAAATTTTGGCTTTAATTTGGACAAATGCAGCCCGGCAAATACATTCCTAACATTTATGCTCTATAATAAAGTTATACAAAAAATCCCCAAAATTGTTTTATCCTATTCTTATGCTAGAATGGGGATTAATCAAGAATTGCTTCTGCATTTTTTATCAATCAAAAATGGATAATGTTTTTTTGAAAGGAAAGTTAAGAAACTCATGATATTTTGTGATCCAGAATCTGGATCCGAAAGAGTACAATAACTTTCAGAGATATAAAGCATTGTGTTGTCATTAAAGCAATTACACTTCTCAGGGGAAAAAAGAAATAACTTTCCAAATTAGAAATATTAATAAAGACACAAAGTTAGTCTGCAAAGAACATGAGTCATGTTTTTATGTGATCACTGACTCAGACGGTTTCCAACCTTACTGTTTTTTATTTTTTTCTTCCCAGACAGCTTAACAGATTTCTTCACAATCAATGGGATCAACTATCTGGTCAATTCGATTTTGTTATTAAGAAAGCAAAAACAATGGATTGACTATATTTTCAATGCAGTTGTGCTATGGGAGATATTTCAGTCAAAGAGACATGGCTATTAATTTTCTTTGAGAGGAAATCTGGGTGGGAAAAGAAATAGCAGTGTTAGCCAATAAACGTTGCTTTTCAAACCTGCTAATGCTCTCAAATGATTTATCACTGTTTGAAAGCTTTGGGCTATTTTACAAAGAAAAATGCATTATCACTTGAAGTTGTGTAAAAATTTTTCCAAAGTCACATTTATAAAACCCAATCCATCTGAAAGTAGAAAACCCAAAGTAGTCGAGCCAATCAATAGCTAATGGCCTTCACCAGCGAGGAAGCCTTGAAAGATCTGCTTTTCTCATTTCAAAAGGTGAGATTTCACATATCACGTATCTCCAGATGTCGGCCTCACATGTGCCTCTTAGAAAGGAGTCCAACTGGCGGTGGGTATTTGAAAGGTGCTCACAGATGTCTTCCCAGAGGTGGCATCTGTAGTATTCACGCCTATCTGATGAGGCATAGATGAAAAAAAAATAAATAACCCTAGGAGACCAGCGACTTTGGAAGGCACTGTTTTGAGGGCTTTTCTTTCACTGTCTTTGTGGTGTGCAGAGACAGAGCAGCTCTGATCATGCACAGTCCTGTTGAGTTCAAGCCAGGCCTGCAGTTAGATACTCCACAGAAGGGCAAAGGAATGTAAACAAGTTCCTCATGCTACATTTTGAAATGGATGGTAAGATTTTTAAGTGAGACAGTACAGCTTTTGGCAGGCTTGGTTTGTAACAGCAGCTTCAGAGGAAACTTCAACTCCTTAAAATGAAGCATTCCCAAACATCAATCATCTACTGAAAGTTCATTGATATTTCAAGGTTTACCTTGACTAGTCTTACCCCAGATATAATCTGCCAGAAAATACACTTGCCTGTCTGAATTTGTATAAAGAGATCATTGCTCCTGGTTGTAAAAAGAATAATCCTACAACCAAAAGAAAAGAAAAAGATGTGAAAATACCTGAAGTGAGATTTTCGGCAGATAAGCTTCCTCACTATTTCCTGTGCAAGTTCAAGTTTAAAAATCCATTTCTTGCTCAGTAATAAATAATTATTGAGCACCTACTATGTGAAAATTGTGAGACCAAGCTCCATGGAGGAGACACTGACAAAACAAATGCAAAATAGAACATGGGAGATCCAGGACTGTGAGAATCAAGATGGGAAGAGTGAAGACATGCTCTTTGGATTGTCTCTTCAATTCATTAGAAATGAAGACTCATGGACTCATGGCTATATTTTAAAATTAATTTATTTAATTCTGTGGATTAAGCCTTTACTCTATTACATATTTTGTTGCTAAAATTATTTCAACTTTGGCCATTAGAGGCTCCTTCAGGTTGGTCTCTGTTTTCTTTCTTTTTTTTTTTTTTTTAAGGAGAAGGAAAGAGAAGTTTATTAATTTGCCAATAAATGAGGAGGTTGGCAGACTCCCGCCTTAAAGCACCAATGTCATCAGCTTCTGCTTTCTTTCAACAAGCACCAACACCCCCATCTTTTTTTGAGCATTTCCTTATTTTCTGGCAACATAGATAACCATGTATCTATTATATATCTGATAGTTCCCTTATCAGATATATTATTTGCAAATATTTTCTTCCATCCTGTTGGTTGCCTTTTTACTCTGTTGATAGTGTCTTTTGATGCACAAAATTTTTTAATTTTCATGAAATCAAATTTGTCTATTTTTTTCTTTTTTGCCTATGCTTCTGGTGTCATATCCAAGAAATTATTGCAAAATCCAATATCATGAATCGTTTGTCCTATTTTTTTCCTGAGAGTTTACTAGTTTTAGGTCTTACATTTAGGACTTTGATTCATTTTGAATTAACTTTTTTATATGGTATCAGGTAAGGGATATCTAGTTTTTCTAGCACCATTTGTTGATAAGACTGTCCTTTGCTAATTGAATGAATGGTCTTGGCACTCTTTTTCCAAAATCATTTGACCATATATGTGAGAATTTATTTCTGGGCTTTTTATTCTGTTCCATTGGTCTATATGTCTGTCTTTAGGCCAGTGTCAGATTGTTTTGATTACTGTAATGTTGTAGTAAGTTTTGAAATCAGGAAGTGTGAGTTCAAGCATTGTTCTTTTTCAAAATTATTTTGGCCATTCTGAGTCACTTGAGAGTCCATAAAATTTTTGGATGAGTTTTACTATTTCTTCAAAAAATCAAAATACATCTTTTGGATTTTGATATGGATTGCATTGAATCTGTAGATTTCATTGGGTAGTATTGACATCTTAACAATATTAAGTCTTCCAATCCATGAACATGGGATGTCTTTTCATTTATTTATATCTTATTTAATTTTGTTCAGCAACGTTTTGTACAATGTTTCATTATACAAGTCTTTCACCTCCTTCGTAAAGTTTATTTCTAAGTATTTTATTATATTTGATATTATTGTAAATAGAAATGTTTTCATAGTTTCCTTTTCAGATTGTTCACTGCTAGTGTGTAGAAATGCAACTAATTTTTGTGTGTTAACTTTATATCCTGTTACTTTGCCAAATTCATTTATTATCTCTAACAGTTTTTGTGTGTGTATGGGGCTATTTAGAGTTTTCTACATATAAGATCATATCACCTGCAAACAGAGATAATTTTAGTTCTTCCTTTCTAACTTGGATTTTTTTTTTCTTTTCTTGCCTATTTGCTCTGGATAGAATTCCCAGTACCATGTTAAATAGAAATAGTAAAAGTGGGTATCCTTGTCTTATTTCTGATCTTAGAGGAAAAGCTTTCAGTCTTTCACCATAGAGTATGAAGTTCGCTGTAAGATTTTCCTATTTATTATATTGAGGTAGTTTCCTTCTATTTATAGTTTGGCAAGTGTTTTTATTATAAAAGGGTGTTGACTTTTGCCAAATACTTTTTCTGTATCAATTGAGATGATAATGTGGGTTTTTTTTCTTACATTGTATTAATGTAGTATATTACATTGCTCAATTTTTACATGATGAACTATCTTTGCATTCCAGGAGTTAATCCTGGAATGACATGACACCTGGTCGTGGCGTATAATCCTTTTAATATGCTACTGAATTTGCTAGTATATTGTTGAAGATTTCTGCATCAGTGCTCATAAGGAATACTGGTCTGTAGTTTTGTAGTGTCTCTGGCCTCATAAAATGAGTTATTAATAGAAAGTGCTCCCTCCTCTTTAATTTTTTAGAAAAGTTTGAGAAGGATTGATATTAACTCTTTTTTAAATGTTTGGTAGAATTCACCGGTGAAACCAACAGGTCCAGAACATTTTTGTTTGGAGATTTTTGATTACTGACTCAATCCTCTTACTAATTATATTTCTATTAAGATTTTCTATTTCTTTGTGATTTTGTCTTTGCAGGTTTTGTATTTCTAGCAATTTGTCAATTTCATCTATATTATCCAACTTGTTGGCATCAATTGTACATAGTACTCTCTTATGATTCTCCTTATTTCTGCAGAATAGGTAGTAGTGTGTCCACTTTTATTTACAAGGTCCATCCAGAAAGTATCCAGCCATTCTTAAAATAATATAATGAAAATGGTTTGTGAAACATCAATGTAACCCGGCAGCCAAGGAGCGTAGAGTGGAAATGCACATGCATGAACAATGATGCTCTCACTGTACTGGTCAGTGGGGCACTAGATGCTGTTGAGTCAGCACATGTATCATGTGGCTGCTGCATTCAAAATGAGTGAGTAAAAGAACAAATCTGTGTCAAATTTGGTGTTAAACTGGAATAATCCTTCATGGAAACTATTTAGATGATTCACAAAGCTTTCAGGAATGATGCAATGAGTGCAGCACAAAGAAAAGTGTGGCACAAATGCTTCAAAGATGGTCAAGAAGCTGTGAAAGTGATCCACATTCTGGAAGTTCCACAACAAGCAGAACACCTGAGAATGTTGAATGTGTATGAGTCAGGTTAAGAAATGTTGGGGAAACTGTGAGATCCCAAGGTGCCTATTTTGAAGGGGACTGAGTCATCATTGTCCTATGTGTAATGTTTCTTGTATTTTGTGTCTTCTTCAATAAGTGTCTCTATTTTTCCTATTACATGGCTGGATAATTTCCAAAGAGACCTGTATAATATTAGTAATTTGAGTCTTGCCCTTTTTCCTTAGCTCATCTAGCTAAAGATGTGTCAATTTTGTCGATCTTTTCAAAGAGCCAAGTTTTGGTTTCATTAATTTTATTTATTGTTTTTCCTATTTCATTTATCTCTGCTCTAACCTTAATTAATTTCCTTCCTTCTGCTAGCTTTGCATTTAGTTTGTTCTTTTTCTAGTTGTAAAGGCAGGTTGTTGATTGGAGGTCTTTCTTGATTTTTAATGTGTTTATAACTATAAATTTCCCCTCAGCACTGCTTTCACTACATTCCATAAATTTTAGTATGTTGTGTTTTCATGATCATTCATCTTTAAGTATTTTCTAATTTTCCTTAGAATTTCTTTTTTGACCCATTGATTGTATACAGTGTGTTGTTTAATTTCCACAAATTTGTGAATTTTTCATTTTTACTTGTTTTATTGATTTCTAACTTCATCCTATTGTGGTCAAGGAAGGTAATCTGTATGATATCTATCTGAGACTGAATTTGCAGCCTAACACATAGTCTATCCTGGAAAATGTCTCATGTGTGCTTGAGAAGAATGTGTTTCCAAGAGAAAAAGTAGGAAAGTTCAAAACTAAGCTGTTGCTATGCTCCCATTGGAATCATAATTTGAAACACTTGAATTTTAAAATGTTTCCTTAGAAGACAACCGAAGGGAGTAACTTCATTACGGAATTTTAAGCACTCAGCTCCTTGTTGGAGAAGATGTTTGACACTATCAAAGAAGGAAGAGCTTTTATAAAACCAATACCAATTAATTACTCCAACATTGTCACTTTGCAAGTAGTTTTGAGTGCGTACTATGTGGCGTTCATCATTCTAGGAACTAGGATGATGTATCACATATATCAGTGATAAAAACAAAGATCCTTGTTAAAACAAAGATCTCTGATAAAAACAAAGTTCCTCATGGAGTTTACAATCTATAATTCCCTCTATATGCAGGACAGTGTACATGGGACATAAAGGACAACAGATATATCAAAAATAGAAAAGGCCCTATCTTAGAGAAGTTTACATTCTTGATAGTAGATAATATGTACACATGTTCTTGATGGGAGGTAAGTCACATTCATGAAAAATACAAAGTGATTTACTCTAAGTTCCAAAGGAAAAGCACTCATTTCTTTCTCTTAAACATTTATGGAGCACCTACTATGTGGCAGACACTGTTCTAAGCACTAGGGATACAGCAGTGAACAACACAGGGAAAAAAACCTGCTTTCATGGAGCTTATGGCTTTGTGGTGGGAGAACGACCATCAATCATTCAAAAAATGTCAGTCAAAATATATCAAACATCAGATAGAGACAAGTGCTTTAAAGCAAAATAAGCAGTAAAGAAGAATAGTGGTGTTGGGATGGGG
Source organism: Propithecus coquereli (assembly GCF_000956105.1). Taxonomy (NCBI): domain Eukaryota; kingdom Metazoa; phylum Chordata; class Mammalia; order Primates; family Indriidae; genus Propithecus; species Propithecus coquereli. Next base: position 6,419,836 of record NW_012137191.1, on the reverse strand, counting down.
GTGGAGCTGCAAAGTCTCAGAAGTTCATTTTGAAAAGCAAAGACCTGAAAGATGTGAAGACTGAACTATCTGGAGGGAAGCATACCAGGCAGAGGGAGCAGGCTGGGATAATTTAGAAGGGAAAAAAATCACTTAAATCTTTGTTTCCAGGGAAACCTCATGCAGAAGGCAGAGATTACCTAGGCTTTGAAATATGGCAGGACTCTGGAACATGGAGACAATAGGAAGGGAATTCTAGGTGAGCAATAACAGATTAGTAATGAAGCAGAGGCCAGGAGGTCCAAATATGTCAACCCCTTTGTCTATGAAAGAGAGTTTGGATAAGGCCAGAAGAGCAGGTTGGAGATAGTTGTGAGGGCTTTGAGTGCTGGACCAAGGACTACTCCTTTCTGCAGAAGCACTGTAAAAACCACCGAAAGAGCCTAAAAGCAGAATACACAGTAGTATATACAGTTTGACACTCCTCTTTCATTTTCAGAAGAAAAAGCACATGTATGTACACACATATATATAAGACTACAAGGAATACACCAAATGATAACATCAGTTACTTCTGGAGGATGGAATGGTGAGTGATTTTTACCTTTCTTTATGTTCTTCTATATTTTCCAAATTTTCTATGAATTATAGTTATTACTTTTTTAAGCATAAAAAAATGAAAGAATAAGCATTGTTATGATCACAAAGACGTAACATGGAAATGGCCCAAGGGAGTATTTTAGAAAAAAACAAGTGAACAGTGGATATAGATAAATGAGAAAAGGAAGGAGGGGATTCCTCAGTAGCCTTCCAGGCACAGAACACAAGCTCCTTTCTCTTGTAAGGCCGACCCCAGCTTTGTATTTGAGAGTAAGCAATAGAGACAGCTGTGTGGATGGTGACATTTCTCTACATTCCATCCAGCCGTTGGTAGCAGACCTACTCTCTACCTCCCCAAGCAGAGAGGGAGAAACTACTAAATTACCAAAAGAAAAAAGTTCAGAATCCAAGAACCATTAAGATAGAGCTCATTTGTTTATTCTTTTTACATATTTGGGAATCACAGCTCACATTCTAACCTAAAAGTGGCAGGAGAATGAGCATTCCTTGGGAAGTGAGATAGAAGCTTCACTTTATGAAATTCTTCCTCTGGAGATGTCTGCAGAAGCTATTATCTTCTTTCACATGATTCCGGGAAATAAGATAGCCTAGGAGAGGGTATCTTTCGCGGGATCTGTCAGGAATGAAGGGCACTACCTGAGCAGGTCTTTGTTTCCAAATCAGCAGTGCCAAAAGCTCACCTTCTGTTACAGACTGAATTGAGTCCCTCACCCCCGACCCCCTCAGTGTGATGGCATTTGGAGATGGTGCCTTTGGGAGATAATTGGGGTTAGATGAGGTCACAAGGGTGGGGCTCTCCTGATGGGACTATTGCCCTCATAAGAAGAGATACCAGAAAGCTTGTTCTCTCTCTGCCATGTGAGGACACAGAAAGAAGGCAGCAGTCTGTAAGCTAGGAATAGAGCCCTCACTGGAACTCAACCATGCTGGCACCCTAATCTCAGACTTCCAGCCTCCAGAAATGTGAAAAAAATGAATGTCTGTTGTTTCAGCCATCCAGTCTATGGTATTTGGTTATGGCAGCCCAGGCAGACTAAGACAACTTCCCTCCAAGTTTTTCACAGACCCGTTGTCTGAACCGTTCATTTGACTACTTCACGATCAGCCTCATATTCTTATGTGTTTTAGGGGTGGATATAGACTGCTATATTTGTTAGTATTTTGAAGTCAGGGGACATGCTCTTAAATTTTGCTATGTTCTCCATTGGTCCCCAAAGTATTATATATACATTCATCACTGTCAAAAAATATTTATCAAGTAGCTACTATATACCGACCATGTTGATAAGCCCCCAGGAATAGAAATACGGCAAATAAGATGTTCCTAAGCTCAAGAATTTCACAGTAGAGTGCCAGAGCAGAAAAAACAGGTATGTATGTAAACAAACATAGCAAGTATAGAAAGCACAATTCTAGTGACAAATGAAAGGCACAGGCACGCAAAGGAAGGAGCGATTCTTTTACTTAGAACTATGAAGCAGGAAATTTGAAAGAAAATAAGAGCTCCACAGATGAGGAGAAAAAAGAGCTTTCAGTTCAGGCAGGAGGAACAGTGAGATTGTGAACACAGAGGATGGTAGAAGAAAATCAAATGGTCTGGCTTACTGGAGAGGAGGTATGGGGGCTTGGAAATGTGGAGAGATCAGACTAGACGAGCAGGTTAGGGAAAAATCATGAAGGGTACTGAATTCTGAATGAAATCCTATAGAGTTTCTACTTAATATTTTAGGTGCTAGACTGCTTGTAGATTTTTAATCAGGGAAGCGAGTGATCTAATCTGTATTATGGAGAAGCATCCCTAGAAAAGGAAAATAGCATCAGAATTGGAGACTCCAGATTAAAGGGGAACTGTGGAGACTGTTGTCATAGTCCAGCCAGGAGATAACAAGGGAAGAACAAGAAAAGAAACAGAGAGCAGCACTGTGGAACCTGCTGAGTTTGGAAACCATGTTTGTAATTCAGTTACCACTGATATGTAATTTTTCTGTAACAGGTTATGTAACCTTGAACAAGAAAAGGTAACAAACCAACCAACAGATGGTAAGTTTATCCTGAGTGCAGGATGAGAAAGGCAGGTGCTGCTGAAAATCACAGGGTCATTAGAACCAAGAACATTGGTGAGTGTGTTATACAAGTGATTTTTCATGGAATCCAGGTGGGAAGAAAGGACGAATCTCAGGGAATAGCAAGGACTCACAGGAACACATGTCCAGTGAAGCTAAAGAACAGTTTACAATAAGGAAAAGAAAGCGGAAAAAGGATTTCAGAATTCAAGATTCCAAATACTGAGCAGTTTTATTTGTGACAAGGCTCAAGGTATAGCTCCTCATGATGAAAGTAATTCATTAACATAAAAAAGGTGAAAGTTCTTACAGGAAATTATTTTAAGGAACCGAGAGATTCAGTTGTTAAATAGGTCATCAAAAAGGACATTGAAGTCGCCCAGGATAATGACACGGGCTGGAGAGAAGAGTCAGACTGCAGGAAAAGTACTGCAGTCCTCAGAGAATGTGTGAAGGCTTTGGAGGCATGCAGATGAAGTTCTGAATGAGTAAAGGAATTCTAATTTAAATAGCTTCAGAAGTGCCATGAAAGCTGCAGAACAAAAGTCTAAAAGCTTACAGGAAGCCAGGAAAATGCAGGTCCTTCCTCTTGCCCCTAGAAAATCTCTGTGTCAAACAGGGTGGGACCCTGCTGCCAACTCCAAACCTGGGAAAGCTGAGATTCCAGGAGCCCCCAACCTCTGGGATTCTTCCAAGCATTCCACCATCCTCTCTGGAAACATCACACCTCCACACAACCTCAACATCTTCTTGAAATGCCCTTAGTGAAGGGGCTGTCCCCTCATTATGAGATGGGATTTTTTTTCCTCACATTCCAGCTGCTCAAGGGTCAGTTTCACTCCAGACCACTCTTCCCTCTCTCTCTTATAAAACCCATGATCCTTTGCAGCATGAGCCTCTTGATACAACACCCTCTTCCCTTCTTCATTGCTATCAATAATCTACCTCTTGGTCACTTTCCTGGCTTCATATTTTTTCCTTGGCTTCCAGTATTTTCCTCCTCCATGATTCCTTTCTTCATTCTTCTTGAATTCAATATCCCTCAGATGGGAATGATTCGAACACCCAAGTTTTTCAGTTCCTCTAATTCCTTACCTCCACCCCTCAGCCATCCACTCCCAGGGTCACATTCTGGACCTTATCACCTCCAGAAATTGCACCCATCTGAAATTCTTATTTCAAATGCGTCCTCAAGCATGATCCTAGCCTTCCAGTTCACTACTCCAGGACTTCTGTTTCCATGGCACTGCAGCCTCCTAGAGGTGCTTCCCACCTTCCCACTACCCATCTTCTACCCCTGGTTTTACGTCCCTCCTTGTCAGGGCTCTGTCCCATGCTCATTATTACAATTACCTCTTTGCAAACAACCTCAACTCTCTTGCTCCCTCCCCTGCCCCCACCATTTTTTAGACACCTGCTGTATTCTGCTTCTGAATAAATCAACAGTCCACCTTTCCTGTGCCTACACCCAAGAAGCTGAATGTTGATGGAGAAAACCAGGCAAAGGAGTTAACTACTCAGTATTGCCAAAAAAACAAAAATCCCATCACATTTCTTAAGTAGACTCATTTTTCCCCCACTGCACAAATATGTCATGCCTCTCTCACTCTCCTCAAATCTACTAATATCATATCCCAACTTGACATTCACTCACAGCTTATGACTTTGCCTTATGCTCTAAGGAAATAGAATCCATCAGATCTGAACACCCACATCTGCCAACCCCAAACCTACCAACTTAACAACACATGTACTCATCCTCTTTTCTCCTGTTACAATGGGGGAAATATTATATTCCTGCTTCTGTTAAAAAAAAAAAATTCATCCACCCTTTTTTCCCCCAAATACTAGCCTCCTTCAGTTATCTCAGTTATTCGCTTTCTCTAATCTGTATCAGTATGTGTCATACTCTTATGTCTCTGTCATTTTAAAAGGTATATTTATAATACACACACATATACATGCACATACGCACATATATTCCCACATCCATTGCCATCTACCAACCCATTTCTCCATTTCACAGCCAAATTTTAGGAAAAAACTCTCTACAAAGGCTCTGGATTTCATCTCCCTTGCACTCCCTAAACCATCATCTCTCTCCCATGTCTCCACTGAAACTACCCTTGTCAAGGTCATCAAAGACCTCCACTTTGCTAAATCCAGTGGAAACTTCTCTGTAGGCTAAAACACTAGGTGACTCAGTCGGTTCCCATCAATGCTTTTACCTTTGTGTGCTGACGAGTCCCACTTTTACATCTCCTGTGCAGACCGTCTCTTGGAGCTCTAGAACTGATTGCCTTTTTATCGCCTAGTTGATACCTCTCCTTGGATGCCTCACAGACTTCTAAAGCAGGCCTCCAAACTGCCCTTCCCCCACCTGAGTCTGCTTCTCCTCAGCAAGTGGTATTATTTTCCACTCAATTCTTCAAGTCAGAAACCTAGGAGACATTCTCTTTTTCGTTGCTTCACCCCTCCCTCCAGTGCCCCCCAGTGTACCGTCCCGAGTGCATCTAGAGGCTGTGCTCTCGGCCCACTCCTGCTGCAGCGCCCTCAGTGCAGCCTGCCATCTCCGTCCTAAGTGACGACAGCATCCTCCTAACTTGTATCCTTTGTGTCTCCTTTCACCACCCTATTCTCCTCTTGCCTGACAGGATGGTCTTCTCAGGACAGAAATAGGATCACACAAGGCACTTAAAATCTTCCTCCATGGATTCCTATGCGGGCTGCATGATTCTGTCCCTGCAGTTCTAACTACGTCTCAACACCACTTTCTCCACATTCACCAAGCTCCAGACACAACAGTGGTCTCGTAGTTTCTAGAACAGATCCGTAGTACGTCTCATCTCAGGACCCTTATCCCTGTTGTTTCTTCTTCTTGAAATGTTCTTCCCTCCCTCCTTAAATAGCCAAACTCTTCCTTGTGCCTTGTCTCAGCTGAAATTTCACTTCTAAAAGAACTTCTTTGGTCGCCCTAACATTTTTTATTTTTTATCTTGGCTTTTTGTTTGTTTCCTTCCTTACTTTTTATTATGACTTGAAATTATTGTATTTGGGTTTTTTTCTCTGAATTTCACTTATGAGAACATAAGCTTCCTGGGGATAGGAATTATTAGAGTTGTGGCTTCAGCATAGTGGCTAACATAGTTTCTCACCATTCTCTGAAAGAATGAAACATTAATCTTCAATTTTATGGATTTTGGCAAACATGTTCAGCCAAGTTTCAGGTAAGACAAGGATGTGGAATGAGTGACAAGGAGGAAGAGGAAGAATAGACAATTGAAACAAATGAAGAGAATACTCAAAAATTAATGACTTCTTACCATGTATTGGATGCTATTGCTTAACCAGATACCAGAGGTCGAAGATTGGAGCAAAGTAAGACTCATTATGGGGCTGGGGAAAGGGAAGAAATGAGCAGGATTGGGGGTGCCTTCTCACAGAGAGGCTCCACCTTAGATTGTGATGATGATTACAGAGAGCTGCCGGGAAGGTGGGAAACTGGTGAATGAGCAGGAGATTGACTGACGTGACTGATCGGCCTCGGAATTTCATCTGGAAATTTACTGGTGAATCATCGGAGTTTCCTTCCAAGTGGCAGGGGAAGGACATGGGCTGGGATGAGCAGCTGTGTGTACATGCCTCATTCGGATACCCTTGGCTAGGAGGGTGGGAGAGGCATACCTGGCGGGGCACACAGAAAGCAGAGGGAATGAGTAGACCAAAAGGAAGAACATTTGAACCCCATCCCAGAGTAAATGCTCAGTAAGTATTTGTGCAGCCCTTAGCACAATGAAAATCCTTAGTAATTCTCAGAAAATCACTTTTTTAAAATGCTGCAACTGAAGTTTCAAAATTAAAGTTGTGTGGTTCTAAGAAGCCACAAACTCCCACCTTTTAAAAACATCAGCAAATTTTAAAAAGTCTTTACTTTGAATGATTAACAATATTTTGTTTTCCATTTTTCATGCTAACAATATTTGATTGAGCTACAATTTACATGCAGTCATGTGCACAAGTCCTCAGCGTATAGCTCCATCGATGCTAACATGTGTATGTGTATGTATATAACATACAATTTCTGTAACCACTGTCCAGATCAGGAGTAAAATGCAATATTAATACTTCCATTGGCTTCAAGGTAAGAAAGAAAAAATCTTGGTGCCAAGTTATGCCCATCATCAGTGCCACCCTCCACCCTCAGCCTAAGGCAGCCAAGGTAATTTTGGTGTGGTTGAGTTAATGGCTGCAGTAGCAAATCCATTCTCACTAAGGTTATCTTTACAATGTCAAAAACCCAAGAGACATGTATCATTTCATTCTCTTTTCAAAGGAAGTGCCAGCCATGGTAGCTGTATATTTAGAGGAAAATAGGAAAAACATTTTTATGCTCTGGAGAGTAACCTGTGACCCTGCTTCTCTGAAAGTTACTTTTGTTGGTTAGTCTGTTCCTAAAAACCACTAATAACCCCAGTTCTCCTGCTTTGTTTTCCCCTTGTGTCCCCAGAGGGACACACGTATGGTCCTGTCAGGTGTGAAACCAAAGCCTCACAAAAATCTGTTATTGCACTGCTTTTCCTTTCATGTGTCTCACCCTAGTGGGATGGTCTGTGGTTTCCATGGCAATGGTCTCTGGCAACAAACAATGCTGGGCAGCCTTCCAGGAACTGGGTTTGGAAGCTTAGGGGCCTAAAATACGTCTGTCAGAGGCAATAAAGAGTTCTCTGGGTAAACATTTTTGTCTGACTGCTCCAGTCAGCCACCTGCACAGGTCCAGAAGGTAATGAGCATGATGCGGGGTGGGGACCTGGGGTGGGGGGTGAGCTGAGACTATTATATCACATGTCGCACAGACGGTCTCTGCTGCATGTATCACAGTAGGGCCAAGATTCCCACCCAAATGGATGGCTTTATCCAGATAACGAGTTAAAAGCTGATGCTGAGTCTGACCTCTGGAAGTCTTTGCCAAAGATTTACAATTCTCAGAGTCAGCTTTAAAAGTTGAATTTCTCATATTTTTACCCTCTGCTATCCCTAATAAGTTCCTTTTCCTGAGTTTACTATTTCTGTTAATGCTTTCACTGTTTTCCTAAGCACCCAAGGCTTCCAGTAGTGCCTTCAATCCATTCTTTGAATTGAGTGAAAAAAAATCCTATGACCTTTTCCTTTCCATTTTCTCTTCCACTTATCTTTTTATATCCATTCATTTATTCGTGCATCCACTGATTCAAAACATACCTATGAGCCCCAACTATAGACTGAGGCTACAAGAAAAAGGAAAATAGAAAAAAAAATTCAGGGTGTGGTGGCGCATGCCTATTGTCCCAGCTACTCTGGAGGCTGAGGCAGGAGGATTGCTTGAGCCCAGGAGTTCAAGGCTGTAGTGTGCAATGATGAAGACTGTGAATAGCCAATGCACAGCAGCCTGGGCAACATAGTGAGACCCCATCTCTAAAAAAAGAGAAAGAGAAAAAGAAGAAGGAGGAGGAGGAGGAATTATTCAGTGTCTGTGGATGGGCTTAGAGGACAGAACCAAGTGAGAGGCTATAACTCTCCATTATGACAACTAAAGTCAGATTTCCACCCCTTAGACTAGGAATTTTTTCCAGTTATGAAGATCAAGTAATACTCTGGTAGGCTGCTGATGTTTTTCATTTCTGTGAACACATAATTAATTAGCCACCACAAAAGACCCTTGTAGGTCCAAGTATTCTGATCACCAATATATCCTGTTGTTATTAATTGTTTCCTCTCTGACAATGTCTTATTTCCGGCAATTAAATGCTGATGTGTACCCTCTGCCACTGCAGGATGCCTTCATCCCATCAGAATGGCACCATCTCCCACTATCGCCCCCGCCTAGAGAGGCAATCCCTACTGAGTGTTCCAAGGATGCTCATGCCCCAATCACTAGTTTGTTTGTCAGTGCCTTCATGAAATGAGGGTCTCATGGCATCATCAAGGAATATCCACCACAGAAGAGGCTCTCGATATCTAGATATCCCAGGTGACATGTTATGTGGCAGGTAGCCACTTTCCCCTACTGTCTCAGGGTCTAGAGTGGCAGGCCTGGAGGCTATGGAGGAGTTAAGCAGCATGGAATTATGCTCTCCAAAGCTGAACTGGCAATTGCTACTGCTGAGTGTCTAACCTGCCAGCAGAAACCAAAAGGGAGCCATTAATATACTATCATTTGTCAGGGAAACCAGAGAGCCACCTGCTAGCAGATTACTTACATTGGAACTCTTCATTGGAAGGGGCAGCCACTTGTGCTCATTAGAAAATATATTTATTAGAGTATGGACTTCTCTGCCCAATCAGTAATGTTTCTGAGCATACTATTATCCTTGGACTTACATTATGTCTTATTCACCACGATGGTATCCCACACAACATTACTTTTAAGCAAGAAACTTATTCTATGGCAAAATAAGCATAGCAATGGGCCTAGGCTAACAAAATCTATTAGTCTTGCCACGGACTACATGGCTAAAAATGTTAAATAGGGGTTTTATACACTACCTGGGAAAATTGGGTTTTGCTACTCTCAATGCCAAAGAATACTGTGTGTGGAGCCTATAGTCTTCTAGGGGTGTGTCTTAGTACTCCAATGTACAAAATTTGTGGAAAACTCTATCAACCCATTACAATCAAGACCTCTGGAATTCACTCCCTTTTAGGAACGAAGGCTTGAGCCATCCTACCAGTAAAGAGCCTTTACTAGCTGAGTTGCTAGCTTAAGGTGAAGGCAACAAAAAATAGACAGTGGAAGAAGTTGTAAATGTCAGTGATGGCCTCATGAACAATTATAGAAATGTGACTTCTATAAATATCATCTACTTTGCTAATAATGTATATATGTATTGTTAATGTTAACTCATCTTTCTTCCCCTTCCTCTTTTCCCCTACTATTTTACTCAAGTACTATTGGTGGTGGTTAAGTTTATAACTTCATCTTTAAAGAATATTCAGATATTTGAAACTCGGACTTGGGGGGGGGGCACGGGCAACATACATAACCTAAACATCTGTACCCCCATAATATGCTGAAATAAAAAAAAAAGTAACAATGTGACCATATTTATATGCCCTTTACAAATAAAGATCATAAATTTTTTAAAAAAAAAGAATATTCAGATACATACGCATAAGACTACTACAAGAAATCTCCTCTTTGGGGGAGAAGGTAATACAGACTTCGTTTGTATGAAGGATAATTGCATCTCATTAGGTAAAGCACAAAGCTCTGATGGCTGGTTAGAAGATGGGTATGGATGCTGATTAGCCAAGAGGAGAGACCATACTAGTTATTTACCCATTCTCTCTGAGCTCCAAATCCTGCTGTACTTTCTAATACTGGGCCTAGGTTTGCACACTGCATTCCCCTAACTAGTTTGCCAGCTGGCACTCTATCAGGTTCTGCTACAGGGAGGCACCAGAGGGACTAGAAGGTGGGAAGAGGAGAGAAGGGACATCCTTCATGTTTCTAGTCCCTCTTGGCAATGCCTCAGCAGCCACAGATGACTGGTTCAGCCTCCAACTTCTCCAAGCTCACAGCACCTGCCTTTCCACACCCCTGCAGGGAGGTACCTGCAACAGTGAGGCTGGCACTCTCGGGAGCTGGGTACTAAGCATGCCAGGCTTCCGCACCATAGAGCCAAGCCCCTCCGCGGTCTGTACACACCACCAGATCGTGCTCTTTCTTCAGAAGCTCAAGCACCCCCCAGGCCACGCTCCTTCTTCAGAGGCCCAGCATTCCCTGAAGATGCTCCTCCTCGGGATTCTGAACACCAGTGGTGAAGGGTCCTAGGTTCTGGTGACCCACCTCTTCCTTCTTGTTCCCTAGTCGTAGATAGTAACTGATTCCCATAGTTATTTACATCACAGTCTCCTCAGCATTCCTCCCAATGTTGTGTAATCAATTACCTCTGTTAAATCCCCTTTGTTTTAAATAGCTAGTTTATTAAGGGTTTTGCTTTTTGGCTATTTTTTTCCTAACTAGACCCTGCTTGACACAGAGAGGAGCCGGTGGGGAGGGAAAACTGATTAACACCAGCGTTCATTCATTGTTACTCCCTTCAGCCATCCATTCACTCTTGCACTCATTCCGTATTTCTTGAATACATATTGGGCACGCTACTAGGCTTTGGGACTATAAAGGTGAGCCAGGCATGGTTCATGCTAGCCGGCAGAGAACTTACTTAGAGCCTAGGGGAGGAAACAGGGAATTAAACCAGCGGTAGCAAGAGAGTGTAATGGTGGAAGAGGAGCACTGATCTCAGTAGAAGATTGAATGAGGGTAAGCAAACACTTCCAGAAGCAGCAGCATCTGCACAGCAACACAACGTGTGAAGGGAGAAAATGTCCCAGGCAGAGGGAACAAAAGGTGTAAAGAATAAAATGTTTGAGAGAATCTGGCAGGTTGAGTACTCCAATATGGACGGACCTCAGATCGCAGAGCTTGAGTGGATGGAGAGGAAGAGAAAGGGCCCTGGGCCTGGTGGGAAGTCAGATGTGAACCTGGTGGCTCTTGTGAGCCACAGCATCTTTCCCTCTCTCATCCCTGCTCTCGTTCCATTCAGTGTTCAACACTGGGCACAAACTGCTCGCTTACCTGTGGAAAAGGAAGGGAGTATGGCGAGTGTCCCTCACTCAACTCTGCAGCCTCGATCCAAAAGCCCCAATGACAACTCTTCCCAAGTCAATCATGTCATCTCCAGGTTTCTCTACAATTGGGCTCTCCACTCCAATTTCCTTCTAGATCTTTCTCTCCCCTGTCTTTCCTGGGTTCCCTCCTTCCCAGTCTCTCCCCCTTCCTAATGCAGAGGGACATGCTCTCTCTCAGCTCTTCCAAACCTGCCTCATCACCCCCATTCAATCTGCTCACTGGTTACCAGGACCACCTCACCTTCCTTAGCAGGCATCAGATTACGTGCGGCAGAGAATATTTTCCTGCCACAGAATGAATACAATGGATAATTTGAGAACGTGTTTGAAGTGTGTGTGAAATGGCTGCCTCTGCTTGCTAGGGCCATAGTGAGGTTGGAGGCGGAAGGAAATGCTCTTAATGATCTGGCAAGTGTTCTCAATCCCAGGAAGAGTGTGAACCCGTCTAATTATTATTTAGTAAAATATTTTTGTAAATAAAATACAGCCTAAGTATCTTAAATGATTTTTAAATCCATTTCAAATGCAGCCTTTGAAGTTACAGGATTCTTTGACTTACGTGAAGGATGTAATGCATGTATAATTAAAATTTTGTTAATGGGATTTTACCACCCACTGGTTGCCATGTTTATGCTGTGTGTATATTCCCTCACAAACCACTCTGGCACCAATATTTGGGTATTGTCATACTTTCAAAATGTACAGCGATCATACTATCACTTGAAATCTAGAGCAAACGCAGAACTACACAGCCACCTGTCAATGTTACAAAGAGAATCACTAAAATAAAATGCAAAATTATGCGTGCAGAAATAAATCTCTCTGTCTCTCTCACATGATCTCACTCTTAGTTTTCCTCTCAGCATACACTCTGTATAATTGTGTGATGGATTGATGAGTATGTTTTTGCATTTTCCAACTTTTCTGGAATGCAAATGTATTCCTTTTATAATTATGTAGTAGAGCCTTTATATGAGCTACTCAAATATCCAGGGATATCTGGCAAACCAGTGGGGTCAGCCCTCCTAATACGTATATACACAAGGAATTGAGGAGAATTCTCAGAGCCAACAATGACAGTTCTGACCCAGTAAACACACATCGGTCATCAGAAGGGAGAAATGATCCCAAGCACATCTGACATGGCTCTCTTGGATGTGTCTCTCCACTTTGGTTTCATATCTGAGTTCTCCAAAGAAAGAGTGGCTAAGATGAAAGCCAACACCTCTGTATCACTAAATATTCTTTGTAATGTCAAAGCACAGTAGCACAGCTTCAAGACTCCTCTAACTAGGCATAATACAAGGACAAACATTCTTCTCCCTTTCACAACAGAGCTACTTTGGCACCTGGAAGAATCTGGTGGGAGATCGTGGTGCCCAGCAAAGGATGTTGAGCCTTGAAATCACAGAAATACTCACCTGGAAAGAGGAGTGATTCTCTGCAGAAGCAGCAGTATTGCAAGGTGGTTCTTTTTTTTACTTTTTTCTTGTTTTTATTGTACTATATTTTTATTTCAATAAATTTAGGGGGTACAAGTGGTTTTCTGTTACATGGATGAATTATATAGTTGTGGAGTCTGGGCTCTTAGTGTATCCATCACCCAAATAGTGTACATTGTACCTATTAGGTAATTTTTCAGCCCTCTCCCCCCTCACACCCTCCCCTTTCTGAGTCTCCAATGTCTATCATGTCACTCCGTATGAGCATGTATACCCATAGCTTAGCTCCCACTTATGAGTGGGAACATGTGGTATTTGGTTTTCTGTTCCTAACTTGCTTCATGTAGGGTAATAGCCTCCAGTTCCAACCAAGTTGCTGCAAAAGACATATTTCATTCTTTTTTATAGCTGAGTAGTACTCCATGGTGTGTGTGTGTGTGTGTGTGTGTGCGTGTGTGTGTGTGCGTGTGTGTAAAACCACATTTTCTTTATTCACTCATCAGTTGATGGGCACTTAGGTTGATTCCATATCTTTGCACTTGTGAATTGTGCTGCGATAAACATACAAGTGCAGTTATCTTTTTGATATAATGACTTCTTTTCTGTTGGGTAGACACCCAGTAGTGGGATTGCTGGATCAAACAGTAGACCTACTTTTAGGTCTTTGAGAAATTTCCATACTGTTTTCCATAGAGGTTGTACTAATTTACATTCCTGCCAACAGTGTATAAGCATGGTCTTTTCACTTCATCCACGCCAACCTGCAGAAGAGGCAAGAGTGTCCACTGGACAGGGGAGGTGGAGGTGCCAGGTGGACCCCATGGTGGTGTCCAAAAGGAGTACCAGGCACAATGACTTCCTGACAGACACAGTAAGCCCCCTGGAGGCAGACAGTGCCAGGAGAAGATGAATAAAATCCCCAAGCCACTTGGGTATGTCAAACACTCCTTGGGGACTCCCAGGAAAAACCAGAAAAAGAATTTTTAGGAGGCTGGAACAAGAGTTAGTCAAACACAGAGAAGGTGAGCGAAGTATTGATACACCTCATGGTGTTTTACACAGGGTAGGCAATCAAACTTTTTCTTTTAGAAGGGTAAGTTTCAGTGCCAGTAGAGCAAGTATAGAATAGGATAGAAATGAGAGACTCACGGTTATAAATGTATCTTCCAAATAGAGTTACAATCTGTCTCGAGCAAATGTCTACCTGCTGGTCCTTTCTCTGTCCTCTCTAGCAAGTGACTTGTCACTCTATAGTGGTGACTTATCAAACTACGTTTTATGGATTCCTGAGATTCCACTGGAGGTGCCTCAGAGGGAAAGTGGGGGTCTGGGAGGGGGCTCCAGTGTGGTTCCACGAAAGAGTTTGCTTGGGGGAAATAAAAGATTTTCTTAAAACAAAGCCACTGATCTATGGTAATATAATACAAGATGACTCATTCTTCAAAACAATAACTCTTAAAATACTTGAAGATGTCTGTCACATCTCTGCTTAGTCTTTTCTCCCAAAGTTAAACACCTCAGACATCTGTTCCTCAGATAAGGTGGCTTTGGATCCCTCATCATGCCATTTTCTTTCTTCCACTGCCCTCTGGTTAATCCCTGTCCTTTGGAATATGTGTGTGGCTGAATCAAAATTCATAAACTTTGACTCAGATATTTTTTAAAAGTCTTTTACTGTCTACAATTAATTTTATCTTGCTTTTAAGCCCCTTTCATGATAAGTGAAAAAAATTAAACTTTGCAGATAAATCTATTTCTTCCAATTTAAAAGCTAGACTGTTCTGCTACAACACATTTCTATAACACCAATTACTTGTACATGATTGGTTACTAGAAAGATGGCGTCACTATAATGCAGAAGTTGCTTTGGTTCTACATGATTTCTGCCTGGCAAGCGAAGCAGAATTAGTGGGAATAGAATTATAACCATCGGCAAGAAAGGAAAATACCCTCAGCTTGACAGTTGCACAGGCAGGAGAAACCTTTTAATTTGCATTTTAAGAAAATTAAAAATGAGTACCTACTAAAGAATTGTTTTTTGGTTTTAGGGGTTTCTTTAGTGAGCATCTTCCCCAAGCTCAGAACCCCCATTTCACCTGCCTTGTCTCAGCACAAGCCCATGTTTTTGCACTATTGTTTCTGGGAATTCTTATTCCCTGAAGCAGCCTGAAGCCACTGATTTGCCTGCCTGCCCAGACAGTCCATGTTATCCCTGAGACACACATAAATGTTTTGTTAGCACTCTGGTTACCCACATAGAGTTTTGAGTGATTTGCCACTAAACTTATTTTGCTGCAAACCTTGCTACTCCTCCTGAGCAATTTTATAGATTGCGACGTTTTTCCACATGGAGTTCTAACAGAAAGGCCTATAGTCTCATTCAGGTCAATATTCAATCAATTCAAAGTTTAAAGTCTTCATAAGGGTGCTTCTCCCCTCTCAAAGTAATTTCTAACCTCTGCCCCCACCCTTTCCGAAATGGTTTGCAAGTTCAGAGGCAGCTTATGCATCCTTATGGCAGTGGGGATGAAAAAGGGCCTCTGATCTCATTTCAGTTCTCTGGGGTGTCCCTGTCCTCTGTAGAGATGTCCCATCACATATAGTTTCTGATCCTCTGGGCTAGCACCAGGATGCCCATGCTACCTGTTGTCTCTAGGCATTGTATGAGCACCTACTGCTAAAAATTGTAATTGTTCCTATCACCTTCAGCTGCAAAGTCCCAGCAGTGTGCTCTCCCCTCCACCTGACCCCACACCTTGCCTGGTCCACGGGCTTCCCAGCCCTTCTCCCTGTCCCAGTGAGAGAGGCAGGACTTTCCAGTGCAGGACAGAGGCAATCGGGGCACCGACCCAGCCCATCAGTCTAGTCACCTCTGCCCACCAGCACTGCCCCTCTGCTCCATGCTATGTAAAGGAGAGCATGACAGGGATTTTCTTATGTCTTATCCTCCACCTACCAAGATCTGGCTTCTCTTATAGCTCTGTACGTGGACTGCCATGACTGATGCTTGACATGTAAGGGGAAACATTTGAAAATTTGAAATCCCTTTTGTGTCTCAACATGGCCCAGGTTTCATGATTATTATTTCTCTGTAATTTCAAGAAAAGTCAAATTTGAATCTCAAAATTGAAAAATATTTTCCCCATTGTTCTAGGCTGTTATTTTCCCTTCAGCTGAAACAACGATTGTCAGTGATTTGGAGCAGAGGAGCTGTGGGACAACCGGAACTCGGGAGTGTCAGGAATCAAGATATTTTGGTTTAATATTTTTAAAACTTTCATCAGAGTTTCATATGATGTCCAGAGCTAAATGTGTAGGTCTGATCAGCAGAGAGTTCCGTGGAACTAGAACTGAGAATGAGCTGACCTCTGCAAAGGACATTCTCTTTTTATTAATAACCTCATCATGTTTCTGAGTCATGTAACCGAACTAAAGCACTGTTGGGAAAGGGCAGATGTGGTCTGCCCTTGGTTCCCAAGGTCACGCACTGGTAGATTCTGAGCCAGGGATGCTGCTGGGATATCCCCATCTGCTGTTTGCACTGCAATGGGGGTTGTCTGCCTCTGCTCTGGCTGTGGCTCTAGAAGGGTCGCTAATGCTTCTATTTATCTATCACCTTATGCCTCCAAGTTTTTTTGCTCACAGGAGTTCCCTGCAACTGCCAAGCACAGGAAAGAAATGGTATAGTCCTCCCTGACAGATGGCTGGGCCCCAAGCCTCCCCACGCTGGACACCTTGGCCAAGGAGCACCTGCTTTTGTCATTAGGAGGCCGACTCCCACCACTGAAGTCACCCTGCCAGCCTGCTCTGTCCCCACAGAGCACTTCTAGTGCCTTGGCCCTCTTCATTCCTTTGTGACCTGATAAAATACTCCTGCTACTTTTTTCTTTGTAGTCAATTAATAAACATCTGGAAAAGGGCTTCAACCTCCAGAGAGGTTGGCAAACCTACTAAAATTCTCTGCTCTGTGTACAAATTCCACAATTTCTACCACATCTACAGAGTCCCGTGTACTGATGGTAAACATGGAGCAGCTAAAGAAAGAGGGTGGAAAAGACGGGCTGAAGCTTTGTCCAAGCTTCTGAGCAAGCCTGGAGCCACTGTATTCCACTCTTGATAAATCACCTCCCCATCACCAATTCTCCACACCGCAGCCAGATGGTCATTTGAAAGTGTAAATCCTGTCACATATGACTTTTCTCCTCAATATAGCTTTAAAAAGCATGTGATCTGAGTGCAAAGTGTCTTTAAGTTTCTTCAACAATATAAAATTTACTTCTCTGAATCAAGACTTTATAGGACTGCAGTTGATCTTGCAGTAATAGAGAAAATACAAGAACACTTATTTACGGTTGCCCTGTCCATACCAGACTATTCTGTGACATTATAGGGGTGAAATTTCAGACTCAATGAAAGAAGAGTTAGAAGTTCATGTTAAAGACAAAATAAGACAGAGATGGTTGCTTCTACAAGACGTAAGGGACGCTGATTGATTTTCACTGATAGCCTTTTTCTCTAACCCTAAATATGGAGGTTTAGGGACATCTCAATGTCCTTAAATAGGGGCCTGACATTTAGACCTCAGTGTCCTCTAGAGCTAAAGTGTATTTTTAATAATGTTGTAAAAGCTAATTAGTAGCTTGCATTGTCTTAATTTTAGCAGGTGATTTAATTTCAAATGAAATAACTGCCCATTTTTTAGTTAGCCTTGATTTCTTTGGAACCAATATCACAGTAAGGAGAGGAGAAGCATCATACTGGCTCACACATCTTTTGACTCTCTTTCTTCATGTCCCCTTGAAATGACAGGGGAAAAAATTGCATAAAAGAATTCATTACTTAGTGACAAAATGAAACCAAAATAGGATTTTCCCTCAGAACTGAACTTTTCAAGCCCAAGAACTCAACTCTTGAAGCCCAAGAACTGAGCTCTAACAAAAGTGTGTTGTCCGCCTCAAGAGGAAGTAAGAGTGCTTGGCAAGGGTGCTGGATCCTGAGACAGATGCTGAGTTTAAGGTAAACATAGACTTCCAGGAGAGAGACAATAATGAAAAGTAATGAAACAACAATGAAAAAGGAAAGGCAACTTGACAGTGAAGCAGACTAAAGCGCTCCATCCCCAGAGTCAAGTTGCCCTATTCATGGGCCCCACAGGGAAATCTACTGTACTCACGTGCACCCCCAGCTACACAGACTCTACAGTCAGCCTCTTCGAGAGAGGCCTCTGAGTGCAGAGCCAGCCACGTCAGCTACCCATGCCAATCCTAGTTCTCCACTCATGAGAACGAATGACAACGAAAGGACATCTGACACCCAAGGAAATCCAAAATAAGAGGAGAACAAAGACCATGATGAACAGCAACAATAATAAACAACTAATCCTCAGGCTATGGAGGAAACAAACTTTAAAAATATTTAATTAGTATCCCCAAAATATCCAGGAAGATATTGCATCATTAACACAAGGACAAGCTGCCACAAAAAAAGAACAATCCAAGAACAAAAAAGATTAGAAATGTAATGGCCAACTTAAAATGAATAGGCTAAATGATAAGGTAAAAACAGTCACACATAGGGTTGGAGATATACAAAATAGAGTTAAAAAAATACTCCAGAATGGAGAACAGAAAAACAATAGAAAACATAAGAGAAAAAAAGTCAAGTGTGATAAACTTTTAAAGTTCAATGTTTAGTTGATAAGTCCCATAAACAGAAAACAGACAATGGTGTTGGAAAAAATATAAACATATAAAAGAAAGAATAAAAGAAGATTTGCCTGGGTTGAAAAGTCCAAGGTGTCAAGGTCCATACAACCAGCCTCCTACTATTAAAATTTCACAGCAAAATAAACTATAGATCTGAGAATCTTCCAAAATGAAAAAGAAAACAGGTTCACTGCAAAGGAAGAAGCCACAGGCAATACTACAAAATAAGGAGCAAAGTCCAAAAAGGAAAGTTTTCTTGAATTTTTCATATACATCCAAATTATGAACCAAGTATGAGGATTTTTCACAACGTTTTTGGTGCAGAATATCACAAAGTTTAAAACTCATGTTCTATATTTGAAAAAAGCATTCAAAGATGTATACCAACAAAAGGAAAAATAAAAATCATCTGAGAAAGAAATGACATGGAATACACAAAACCAGAGTAACTCTGACACAGAAGTAGTGGAGGATGTAAAATGGAAACAAAAGAAATTTTGTAGATTGCTAAGTTTTAAAGATCTTATTTCAAACAGTAAAAATCTAATTTGCTTGATTATTTTTCCATTCACCTGCATCTAATTGTTTCACTTAGTTCTGTAGTAAATAATAGTTATGTGATTATACTATTAAAAATGTTAATTATTTTTCTTATTTTAGAATTACAGAATTAGGCAGAATATAAAGGATGCAATTATAAATACAGAATTGCAGAACAGAATGTAAATGTTACAAATAAAGTGCAATAATAAAAAACAGGAGATAAATGAGAAGCATAAGGTAAAAGGTGAGGTAGGTATGCTGAATTCCCCATCTGTCACAGGAAAGACTAAATGCAATGCACATAATTGACAAATCAAGAAACAGAGGCATAAGAATATCATTTCAGCACACCAGGGAACCTCCAGAAGCACTGCAAACAAATATTGCCCACAAAGGTTCCTCTGGGACATAAGTTTGGGGCCAAGGAGTGAAAAGATAAGGACATTTCCTTTCCATTTCATACACTCTTGTGCTATTTAAAGTGTTTATCATTTGCATGCATTAGTTCTATTATTTACTACAAAAATGTGGAGAGGGAAATGTCACGCAGGAAAAGCATGCTCCTAATTCTGAGTGTATATATACCGGCCATTTAAACTGAAAAATAAAATAAGTCTCACTGTCTTACAAATTCTGAGTTTTCAGAATAAAGTCTGGGAATCTTTTCAGCAGGATCCCGAGTAGCTATGGATCCCCTATACCTGCAACCCCGCCATCATTTGCTGCTTTGGATTTCGGCATGGGAGGCATTGGCTAAAATGTGCAGCAATCTGGAAGAAAAGGATAAAGTCGATATTTAACCCTATGTTAAAGGATTAAGAATTTAGCACAAATTGGTCAATCGGATTAGCTTGTGAGTCACAAGGATGCACAAAATTTGTCTGAGTTTTAGTTTGGAGACAAGTATGACAGTAAAGAGGAGAAGCCAGTCTAGAAAGGACACCCTATTAGGGACCCACAGGATGCCACAGAGTTATCTGGCATCTAAAGAGGAAAAAAGGAACGGAAGAAGTTACCTATTTTTACAATGTCACTTTGGGTCAGCCCTGACTGTAAGCCTGATGAAGCTGAAATCTTATCTGAGGTTTGACAGTCACGGTTTAGATCATTTCACTGAAAATGTCATTGACTGCACTACACAGCCCTCTAATGCAAAGCTCTATCCAGTCGTCCTCAGAAACCAGGGCAAAAGAAAACAGTCTATTTAGGTGCAACGGGAGCCACAGAGACCAGAGGCAGGTATGTTTTGTAAATGTCAAAGCTGATCCCAAAACACATTTAATAATGAGTCTTTTATAGGAATAAAGACGATCAACTACAGAACATGGGGTATTGAAATACTATTCACCCAGTATTAGGTAATTGCTTCTAAATGCCTTGAGGAATAACAATATTTACTGACTTTCTGACATGTTGGTTTTAGGTATCATTGTGTAAGGTCATTTGCATAGAGTCCTTTTCAGTGTGTAGCCTCCAGTGTCTTTTTTTATTCCTTCAAAATTCATTTCAGCTAATTAACTAACAGTGCCTCAGTGTATACAAACAGCTAGGTCAATCCGATGAGGGTGGTACTCAGCACAAGAAAACAGGTAACAAACCCAGCAAAAGGGTGTGAATATAAATAATGCGTGCTCCCTTGAATGAGAAAATACCTTAATAAATTGACTGACATTTTTATCATCCATATTTAACCCATTGCATTAAAAAAGTATTTAAGTGTTGGAAAAGTTTAATCCTAAGATCTCTAAAGCAAAAACTGCACATTGACTTAATGGGCAAGGGAAGAAGCACAAAGGCATTTTGCTATCAAATGCAAACAAAAGGAGATGCTCCTGGAGCCATCAAGAAAATGACACCCCAGTGGGACTGGCCAGGGCTAGTTGTTTACAAACTTCTCAGCCTCCAATCCAACTCCTTCTCAGGCCTCATGTGGTCCTGTAATGACATTCTTCCCCCACTTCACAGTGGCCTCTAGGATTCATTGGAACCTTGCTTTCTTTCTGTTTAATTTACTCTAGGAACTCACCTCCAACCCAGATCATGCTGGAGGAATTCTTAAAAAATAAAACTCCAAGTGAATAGAATATCTATCTGATTGGCTGCCCCAATCAATATGACAAAATTTAAGGAAAGAACAACTTTCGTTCCTCTATTGTTTCCATTTCCTTTGATTTTTATTTTGAAGGCAAATGGGACATTTTTTATTAGCGTATCTTCTGCACTGCATGGATGACATAGTTTTGAAATTTGCTACTGCCAGGTGCAGTGGATCATGCCTATAATTCCAGCACTTTGGGAGGCTGAGGTGGGAGGATGACTTGAGGCTGGGAGTTAGAGGCCAGACAGGGCAACATTGGAAGACCCCATCTCTCAAAAAAATTTAAAAAATTAGCCAGATGTGGTAGTGCATGCCTGTAGGCCCAGCTACTCTGAAGGCTGAGGCTGGAGGATCACATGAGCCCAAGAGTTTTAGGCTGCAGTGAGCTGTGATCATCCCAGTACACTCCAGCCTGGGCGACAGAGTGAGAGTCCGTCTCTAAAAAAAAAGAGAGAGAGAGAGGAGAGAGAAGAAATTTGCTACTGCTAGATTGATATTTGCCCAGATTCTCTGACTCTTTCCTTAGACAATAGTTCCCTGTATAGGGTCTGAATTTCTGTATCATATTTATTAGATAGTTCACCACTCAGCAATGCCAGTATGTCATGAGAACATGAGAGCCCTCCTAATTACAGATCTAAAGGATTCATTAAACTATACTGAAACATGACAAGTCCCACTCTGTAACATACAATAAGGTACAGTGCATACATGCATGCCTGCTTATTTAGTGGTAATATGATTTTAGTGTGCACTTGTCACTCACTTTAAGTTCTCATTATTGTCCTGCCTGCCCTAATTCAGTGATGTATCATCTTCCTGCATTTGTCTAAATCAGTTCAGCAGCAGATAAATCAAAGCTCTTCCTGGTTTTTCTCTTCCAAGCTGTTCAAATCATCCATCTGACCATGAAAGAAAGGACATAATCACGTGCATGGAAGAAGAAAATATCTGCATCAGCTCTACAGGAAACCACTTCTGCAATTACGTGTGCAAATATGCACGTGGGTGTGTGCGCACACTTGTGCATACATGCTAAAGCCACACATCTTGGAGCAGATTCTGAAAGAAAAGCATCGAAGCTGCAAAATGTTGCTCATTTTCCATTTTTATTCTTTTAAGAAGAGAGTATCTGTTCAACATTTCAAAAGCCACATAAGATCCTATTTTTATATCCTCACAAGCTGTAGGAGCTGAAAATTAATTGGTTCTTTAACTGGCGAGTCCTTTGACAGACGATATACCCCAGATTTCAGAGGTCTAATGCATTTTTCTCTTTGTGGTTCAACAGAGGAAGAACCATAGGCCAGGAAGGCTTCCCGGGAAGACTTAAAGAATGCAGGGCCCCTCTTGCCGCTTTCATTGCTGTTCCTCAACCCACCCCCACTTTTTGATATTTCATTTTACTTTTTTTTTTTTGGCTTTGGAGATTTTATTTCTTCTTCTAGGAAATGTGTTATTGGAAAATAAAAAAATGTACAAAGCAAGGGCTGTGACTGAGACACGGAGACTAAAGAGCAGTTGGAGTGTCCACCACAGCCTCCAGCTGTCCTGCAAACATCTGCAGCTAAGACAGGGAGGTATCTGCTCATTTCCGAAGTCCCTCTCAGGACAGGGGCTAGATCAGCTCCCCACTCTACTGCAGAATTCATTGTTGCTCTTAGAGCGTTTGCTGGCATGCCAAAAATGAAAACAGGGCATTTGGCTTCTTTCACATTCTGCAGAGCATCATGGAAAACTTCATTTTTTTCCAGAAATAATAAAGTAAATGGACAGGAGTTTTCCCATGTTCTATAAAGGATCAACATATGTTTCTCTAAACTGGTTTTATGGTATCATTTGTGTCTAGGGTAGAATCTAAGTTGAATGCTGTAAACTTTCTGGTAGGATTTTGAATTTTTCTGGGGGCAAAAGGTAGCTGAATGTGGTTGTGAATGTGATTGTTTCAATTTATAATTTCATTAAAAATAGCACTTCTCTCCCCACTTTACCCATTTTTTTTATTTTAAACAGTTTTTTAGTTATGAATCTAATGTTTTGAAAGTTGGTTGATAAAAGTGATGTCATACATTTTCTTTAAAGTTTTCACACACACATATATACACAAACACATCACACAAACATGCATTCTCTCTCATTCTGATTTTGGAGGGCCTTATTGATTCTATATGTTTTCATCAACATTCCTAGGCTCATTGCCTCTCTGCTGTGGTGTGTGTGTGTGTGTGTGTGTGTGTGTGTGTGTGTGTGTGTACACTAATTCTGTCTTCTCTTGGTTGTCCTAAGAAATTACAACCTAATATTTCATTAGGGATCACTCAGAGGAGAGAAAAACTGGATAACCCTGGAGGTTCCTTTCTTCCTTTCATATGGTAGCTTAGGAGAGAGCTGGCCTAACACACCTGAGTTCGCACAGGAGAAGAACAAGCTGATAGAAGTCACTGGGTTCCAGAAGGTTCCTCTTTCAAACAAAGCACTTCTCAGAGCAGGGAGCCCCTATGATGCCATAATGGCATAGATGTCACCTGCTCCTCCAGTCCCAAGTGTGCAGGACCAGGGTTCCTCTCTATGGAACGTTGGCCATGGTGCATGCAGCCCACCTGTGCCCAGCACTAGCCGCAGGATGATGAAGTTTTGCGGGATTGTGTGCACCCTGCTATTCTCCAGTCATTAACTTTTCCTCAGTGAAATGTAACATAGATTTTCATCACCAGTGGCTGTGATGGTGGATTTCCTGATTCCTTCTTGCACAACCTCCTCGATCTCTAACTAGTGCCTCTTTACTTGCCTCAGGAGGGACCCCTGACAGTCTAGGGGAATGGTTTATAAACCATATTGTACAAGTTTCTCAGGCTAGTCCCAAGGCAAACATCTTCACGGTATTAATGTTCACATCACACAGTGACCTTGTTTCTGACTCCATTTTCTGACAACATCACTTGCAAGTGTACCATCAGGGCAAGTCTTGTTCTTGTAAGAATTTGGGGGATTATGAGCACAGAATTGAATAGGTAAGCAGTGTGGGTTTTGTCCTACCATAGTTATATGCAGAGTAAGAACATTTGACTCTGGCTATACAGATTTCTCCCCTTGTTCTCCCCTTCCCAGCTGGTTTGCTCTTCTTTCTCAGGGCAAACATATGTGTTTTGGAGGCGGGGTGGGATGACAGAATATGCTAGTAATGATTCTAATGTTATTTCAAATCATCAAAGCAGGTATTTAGAATACTCACTAGTTATTGTCTGTCGGATCTAAAAATGAATATTCACCCAGGAATATTTCAAATAACTAGGCAGAAGAGAAAGTCACAAATTTATCACACATTCTCCATTATGTATATAATAACCCCAATAAAAATACGATCTAGAGGTGTCAAATATAAAAATAAAAATTAAGTAAGAGTTTGTGCTTTAAAAAAGTTTAAGTAAAGATATTAGCAGCTTGCCAAATATTTTATATACTAAAGGGAATTTAAGGAAATGAAATTTCTTATTCTTTATACGTTTCAATGAAATCTTACAGCAGCACATGTTCCACACAATTTAGCTGGAGATCTCAGAGGATTCAGAAATATAATCATGGGAAGAGTGCTGTTCCAGAATGAAGTCTTGACAAGCAATGAAAAGAAAATAAATGGATTACAACAAGCATACTAAAAAGGGAAAATAATGTTAGATAAATTTCCCCAGGAAACTGGTGATAAAGGAATAGATTTTCAACTGCTTTTTAATCTGCTTTGTTTTTTATTTCCAAATAACATGTTCAGCTAAAAAAAAAAAAGAGATAAAATCAAATAGAATTATTTGCCAGTTTATTTCAGGACAGCATAGTATTTTAAAATAACAATAACAAACAATAGTATATTTCAGGGCTGATTTATTAAGAGGTTCAAGTTTTAGGAATCTAAAAGGAGGGGTGGGGACAAAGGGCATGGTACATTAATAACTCTTTGTAAGTAGCAAGCATTCCTAATGGGAAAATAATTTAATTAACATAAAAGCACTGAACAACTAGTGGTCCTTATCTGGCTTAGGACCCATGAACTTAATTATCACTAGTCATCAGCCCATTAGTTGAGGTCAAATTTTAGAAACTATGGAAACTGTTTAATTTATAAAAAAAAAAAAAAAAAAAACCTTAGAGAAAAAGGCCAGGCTACTGTGTACAATGAGAATACATAATCACTGACAGGAGCCTAATTGCCTGCATTCTGCAGAGAGAATGTGATTGAACTTCAGTATTTACCAAGTTTAAACACAAAGTACCAGATTAGAGAAGCCAAAACCCCAGCCCACAGTTTGACTTCCATGTGGTACAGCTGACATATAGCATTGACACCTGCCAAATGGTGTCGAAGCCTCCAGCCAGGGCTGGGAAGATGTGTGCGGAGGCACACTGTATTTCTACTTTGAGAAGTGGAGATTTAGAAGACAGATGTGACAGGCTCAAAAAGTTCTCCACTAACATGCACCACTGTTACCACCCTGCAGCCTCGTTGAGCGCCAAATTGAAGGCCTTGCAGGGACCTCTGTTGTAGCCTTGGTTTAGAAATCACCGGTTAGATGGCAAGGGCAAATGGAGAGAGTGTCAGGGTGGGAAGTGTGCAAGGATAGATAAAGAAATTATTTCTAGGATCTGGGGTGGAGCCAGATGGCTGAATAGAAACCTCCAGTGATCATCCCTCTACACGAACACCAAATTCAACAATTATCCATACAAGCAAGCACCGCCAGAAAAAACAAAAATCAGCAAGCAATCATACTACCTGATTTTAACATTATATCAAGAAAAGAGGCACTGAGGAGGGCAGAAAAGATAATTTTACATCACCTACACCACTCCTCCCCTGTCCCCCAGCAGTACTGCACCAGCATCCCAAGTGGAGAGAGAATCTGTGTGCCCAGGGGAGGGAGAGTGAAGTGATTGTGGGGTTTTGCATTGAAACTCAGAGCCACCCTGGCACAGGGGAACACAGCACAGGGCAGAATTCTGCCAGTGCCCATGAGGGAGCATTTAGACCAGCCCGGCCAGAGAGAAATCCTCCTCCTGAAACCCGAGTTCCGGCTAGACCCACCAATGACTGACAAAAAGCAGCCTGGGGTCTGGACTAAATTCATAAGGCAGTTGGGCCACAAAGGTTTCAGTCCTTGGTTAATTCCTGTGGCTGTGCTGGCTCAGAGCCAGTGGACTTGGGGTGTCCATGACCCAGTGAGACACCGGCAGCAGCAGTCAAGCCAGTGCCTATGTCACCTCTCCCCCAACTACAGACAATGTAGCTCAGGGAGAGTCTTCTTCCACTTGGGGAAAGGGAAGAGCTCAGAGGACTTTGTTTTGCAACTTGGGTACCAGCTCAGCCACAGTAAAACAAAGTATGAAGCAGAGTCCTGAGGCCCCTGAGTCTAAGCCATGGCTCCTGGATGGCATTTCTTGACCCAACCTTGGCCAGAAGGAAACATGCTGCCCTGACCCAGTCCTGGCAGGATTCACCACCCCCTGACTAAAGAGCCCTTGGGCTTTGAATAAACATCAGAGATATCCAGGCAGCAGTTGCCATGGTCTTTGGGTGAGACCGGGCTGGCTTTAGGTGTGACCTGGTGCTGATGGCCATGAGGGAGTACTCATCTCAGTCCTTACCCAACTCCAGCAACCCAGAACAGAAAGTGAGGGAAGAGAGTGAGAGACTTTGCCTAGTAATCCAGGGACTTCGCTCATATCTTACCCAAGTCCACCAAGGTGGTAGCACCAGGAGTCTGCAAAAGTCATAGCATTGCTGGGCTTGGGCCACCCCCTGTGCTGACATGGCTACAGTGACCAAATACCTAGACCACAACACTCAATTCCCCTTGAGTATCTGGAAAGCTTCCTCAAGGACAGGATCAAACAAGCCCAGACTATGAAGACTAAAATAAACACCTAACTCTTCAGTGCTCAGACATAAATAACATCCTCAAGCATCAAGAACATCCAGGAAAACATGATCTCACCAAACAAACTAAATAAGGTACCAGTGACCAATCCTGGAGCAATGGAGATATGTAACCTTTCAGACAAAGAAATTCCAAATAGCTGTCCTGAAGAAGCTCAATGAACTTCAAAACAACACAGAGAAGGAATTCAGAAGCCTACCTGAGAAATTTAAAAAAGAGATTGAAATAATAATAATAACAAAAAAACAAGCAGAAATTCTGGAGCTGAAGAATTTAATTGACAAACTGAGAAAGACACCAGAGTCTCTCAGCAGCAGAATTGACCAAGCAGAAGAAAGATTAGTAAGCTTGAAGACAGGCTATTTGAAAATACACAGTCCAAAGAGAAAAAAGTAAAAAAAGAAAAAAGAATGGAGCATGCTTACAAGATCTAGATAACAGCCTCAAAAGGGCAAATCTAAGAGTTATTGGCCTTAAAGAGGACATATAGAGAGAGAGATTGGGATAGAAAGTTTATTCAAAGAAATAATAACAGGTATTGTTGGAGAAAATGGCGGAGTTAGGGGAGCCTCCCGGATCCCCGCTTCCAGAGAAAGAGACGTAGATCTCGGTCTGCCACACACGATCGGATCGCTCTCCCGCAAAAACAGTGAGGTGAATCGGTGGAGATTCAGCGGGGGACACACAAATCAGGAAAAAGAATAAGGTGAACGGGAGATTGGAACGCAAAACCTGGAAAGCACAGAAAGACACTAGAGAGTGGAGAGTGAGATGGCAGCGCCAGCCTGGCCAGCAAGTGCACCGGAACAAGTCCCTCATGAGACAATCTAGCTTCTCCACTGACTTACAAGCCCACTGAGAGGCAGGGGCTTGTGTGAAATGGATGTAGAATTGGGTCAGGAAACGCGGGGCTCAGTGGAGAGGAGACACGAGTGGGAAGCATCTTGAACTTCCCGGAGCTCCCTGTCAGGACTGCACCGGACAGGGGAGGAGCTGGTCTGGGCTACCTCCGGAGGCAGTTAGGAGTCAGGAAGCTGGTCTCTGGCACCCAGTGGGTCCTGAAGGGGGAGGTGATTACTGAGTAGAGGACTCTAACCTGGAAACTGCTGCTGGCGACTGGGACTGCTCAGGGTGGGCCAGTAGAAGCAAGAGCTATTGCTGGACTGGCGCGAGATTGGGGGAGGGAGACATAAAGGAGACGGCGGAGCACCCTGGTGACTTGACTGACTCCCTGATCGGGTTCCTCACAGCCCCTGAGCGCCTCCCTCTGGAGCCAGCGACCTGGGGGTGGGCTAACGCAAGCTCGGGGCCCACGGCAGGTCGTAGGTGTGGAACGGCTCCCTTCCCCCAGCCTGAGAGCCCTCCCAATGAGCTCTGCCCTTCCAGGACCTAAAGTCAATTAGCCAGGCCCATTTCTTTGAGCAATGAATTCTGAGTGCCTCCTCAGTTGTGAGGGGCAGATGCCTACGGAAGCTGAACGCATTGGGGCCTTGGACAGTTTGGAGAGGAACCCCCTCCCCCTGGCCAGCGTCTTTTGCGCGGCCTCTGAGTTTGCAGCAGCGACACATAAAGAGCCACTCCCCCTCTGTGACAAGAGCCAGTCCCTGGGGCTTTGGCACTGACTAATAGCTGACAGCCCAGTGACTTTCCTCGCCAGACTGGTTCAGGTCATCCGGTACGATTGCATTTCCGCTCAGCTACCAACAGAGAAACCCAGCAAGAGACCAAAACAAGTTCCCCAAGTAACCCCTCCCATCAAGAGAACCCTGGACAACATACTAGCGGCTCCCTCTAGCAGCAGAACAAAACAAAAGTAACAGCAGATCCAGATGGGAAGGACCCAGTGAAAGATTTCTGGAAGCACAAAAAATCAAATGGAAAGCACACCCCCAAAGAGGAACACCAGCTCTCTAGCAATGAACACTAACCAGGTCCAGAATACTAAAATGACAGAAGAAGAACTCCAAACATGGATTATAAGTAAGCTCAATGATATGCAAGGAAAAATGGATAACCATCACAAGGAAACCACAAAAAAAATCCAGGATTTGGAAGAAAAATTCACTAAAGAAATTGAAATATTAAAGAAAAATCAAACCGAACTCCTGGAAATAAAGGACTTATTCAGGGAACTTCAAAACACTGTGGAAAGCCTCAAGAACAGGGTAGATCAAACAGAAGAAAGAATCGCAGAGATTGAAGACAGCTCCTTCCAGATGAATAAGTCAGTCACAGAGATTGAGCAGAAAATAAAGAAAAAAGAAACAAGCTTACAAGAAATGTGGGATTATGTGAAAAAACCAAACCTGCGTGTGATCGGTGTTCTGGAAAATAAAGAAGAAATCACGCAAGGGCTGGATAACCTATTTGAAGATTTAATAGAGGAGAATTTCCCAGGCCTTGCTAAAGATCTAGATATACAGATACAAGAAGCACAACAGACCCCAGGGAGATTCAATGCAAATAGAAATACATCACGTCATGCAGTCATCAGATTGACCAAAATATCAACTAAGGAGGCCCTTCTACGAGCTGTCAGGCAAAAGAAACAAGTAACATACAAAGGAAAGCCTATCAGAATAACTTCAGACTTCTCAACTGAAACCCTACAAGCAAGAAGAGCCTGGGGCCCCATTCTCACTCTTCTGAAACAGAATAATGCCCAGCCTAGAGTTCTGTACCCTGCAAAACTAAGTTTTATATATGAAGGAGAAATAAAGACATTCTCAGATAAACAAAGTCTAGGGGAATTCACCAAGACAAGACCAGCTCTCCAAGAAGTACTCAAAGCTGAATTACACAAGGACCAGCACAATAAACATTCATGAATGTAAAATCACTCAAAAGCTAAAGATCAAAGGCTAGAATCCACAATGGCTCAGAGAAAACAAAGCAACAAAAAGCAACTCAACAGTTTGATGAACAATTTACCCCACTTATCAGTTCTTTCAATAAATGTGAATGGCTTGAACTCACCTCTCAAGAGACATAGGCTGGCAGAATGGATAAAAAAAATACAAGCCAGGTATCTGCTGTCTTCAGGAAACGCATCTAACGTGCAAGGATGCATTTAGACTCAAGGTAAAGGGGTGGAAATCAATATTTCAAGCAAATGGAAGCCAAAAGAAGGCTGGTGTAGCAGTTTTGATCTCAGATAACTTAGTTTTTAAATCAACAAAAGTAATGAAAGACAAAGAAGGCCACTATATAATGGTGAAGGGTACAGTTCAACAAGAAGACATAACAATTCTAAATATGTATGCACCCAACCTAGGTGCACCCAGATTCATAAAGCAAACCTTACTTAACCTAAACAATTTGATGAACAGCAACACCATTATAGTCAGAGATTTCAACACCCCACTGACAGCACAGGACAGATCCTCCAAACAGAAAATTAAAAAAGAAATTATGGACTTAAACAGAACCCTAGAACAAATGGGCCTGACTGACATTTACAGGACATTCTACCCAAAAACCACAGAATATACATTCTTCTCAGCAGCTCATGGGACATTCTCTAAGATTGACCATATTCTAGGACAC
>NW_012137191.1:6362008-6388288 GCF_000956105.1 Propithecus coquereli | reverse complement strand
GAAAACTACAGACCAATATCCCTTATGAATATAGATGCAAAAATTCTCAACAAAATTCTAGCTAACCGAATCCAGGTGCTTATTAACAAAATAATTCACCATGACCAAGTGGGCTTCATTCCAGAGATGCAGGGATGGTTCAACATAAGCAAATCTATAAATATAATTCACCACATAAACAGAAGCAAAAGCAAAAACTACATGATACTCTCAATCGATGCAGAAAAGGCATTTGACAAAATTCAACACCCTTTTATGATAAGAACATTTAACAAAATAGGCACAGACGGGGCTTACCTAAAAATGATACAAGCCATTTATGAAAAACCCACAGCCAACATCATACTCAATGGGGAAAAATTGAAAGCATTCCCACTTAGAACTGGAACCAGACAAGGTTGCCCACTATCTCCACTTCTATTCAACATAGTGCTGGAAGTCCTGGCCACAGCAATCAGGCAAGAGAGTGGGTTTAAAGGCATACGAATGGGAACAGAAGAGATCAAACTCTCACTATTTGCTGATGACATGATATTATATCTAGAAAACCCCATGGATTCAACCAAGAGGCTCCTGGAATTGATAAATGAATTCAGTAAAGTCTCAGGATACAAAATCAATACACACAAATCAGAGGCTTTCATATACGCCAACAGCAGTCATACCAAGAACCACATCAAAGATTCAATTCCCTTCACAATAGCAACAAAGAAAATAAAGTACCTAGGAATATATTTAACTGAGGAGGTAAAAGACCTCTACAGGGAGAACTATGAGACATTGAGGAAGGAAATAGCAGAAGATGTAAACAGGTGGAAAACCATACCATGCTCATGGGTTGGCAGAATCAACACTGTTAAAATGTCTGTACTACCCACAGTGATCTACAGATTCAATGCAATCCCTATTAAAATACCAATATCATTCTTCACAGATGTAGAAAAATTAATTTTACGCTTCGTATGGAACCAGAGAAGATCCCGCATAGCAAAAATAATTCTAGGCAATAAAAACAAAATGGGAGGCATCAATTTGCCAGACTTCAAACTCTATTACAAAGCTGTAATATTAAAATCAGCTTGGTACTGGCACAAAAACAGAGCCATTGACCAGTGGAACAGAACTGAGAACCCAGATATATAACCATCCTCATATAGCCATCTAATCTTTGACAAAGCAGACAAAAACATACACTGGGGGAAAGAATCCTTATTCAATAAATGGTGCTGGGAAAACTGGATAGCCACATGTAGAAGACTGAATCAGGATCCACACCTTTCACCTCTCACAAAAATCAACTCACGCTGGGTAACAGATTTAAACCTAAGGAGTGAAACTATTAGAATTCTAGAGGAAGATGTTGGAAATACTCTTCTAGACGTTGGACTAGGCAAAGAATTTATGAAGAAGACCCCAAAGGCAATCACAGCAACAACCAAAATAAATAAATGGGACCTGATCAAATTAAAAAGCTTCTGCACAGCCAAAGAAACGGTCACAAGAGCAAACAGACAACCTATAGAATGGGAGAAAATTTTTGCATGCTACAAATCTGATAAAGGGCTGATAACTAGAATCTACTTAGAACTCAGGAAAATCAACAAGAAAAAATCAAACGACCCTATCAAAAAGTAGACAAAGGACATGAACAGAAACTTTTCAAAGGAAGACAGAATAATGGCCAAAAAACATATGAAAAAATGCTCAACATCTCTAATCATCAGGGAAATGCAAATCAAAACCACAATGAGATATCACTTATCTCCAGTGAGACTGGCCTTTATCAAAAAGTCCCAAAACAATAAATGTTGGTGTGGATGCGGAGAGATAGGAACACTCATACACTGCTGGTGGGACTGCAAACTAGTGCAACCTCTGTGGAAAGCAATATGGAGATACCTTAAAGAGATACACGTAGAAGTACCATTTGATCCAGCAATCCCAATACTGGGCATCTACCCAAAAGAACAAATGATACTCTATAAGAAAGACACCTGCACCCAAATGTTTATAGCAGCACAATTCACAATTGCAAAGATGTGGAAACAACCCAAGTGTCCATCAATACATGAGTGGATTAATAAAATGTGGTATATGTATACCATGGAGTACTATTCAGCTTTAAGAAACAATGGTGACATAGCACCTCTTGTATTCTCCTGGATAGAGCTGGAACGCATTCTACTAAGTGAAGTATCCCAAGAATGGAAAAACAAGCACCACATGTACTCACCATCAAATTGGTATTAACTGATCAACACATAAGTGTACATATAAGAATAACATCTATTGGATGTCAGGCAGCGGGGAGGGGTAAGAGGGAGCGGAAGGGGGAGGAGGGGATGGGTATATGCATACACAAAGAGTGCAATGTGCACCATCCGAGAGATGGACACGCTTGAAACTGGGACTTGGGGGCAAGGGGGAGCAAGGGCAACATATGTAACCTAAACATCTGTACCCCTATAATATGCTGAAATAAAAAAAGAAAAGAAATAATAACAGAGAAATTTTTAAACCTAGAGAAAGATATCGATATTCAGGTACAAAAACATCATAGAACACCAAACAGATCTAACCAAAACAAGACTACCTCAAGGCATTTCAAAATCAAGCTCCCAAAGTTTACAGATAAAGAAAAGTTCCTAAGGGCTGTGAGAAAAAACAAAAAAATAACATATAAAGGAGCTCCAATATGTCTGGCAGCAGACTTCTCAGTGGAAACCTTACAGCCAGGAGAGAGTGGCATGACATATTCAAAGTGCTCAAAGAAAAAAACCTTAACCCTAGAGTTTTATATCCAGCAAAAATATTTTTCAAACATGAAGGAGAATAAAGATTCTCCCAGACAAACAAAAATTGAAGGATTTCATCAACACAAGAAATGTTATTCTACAAGAAATGCTATTCTACAAGACATGTTAAAAGGAGTTCTTCAGTCTGCAAGAAAAGGACATTAATGAACAATAAGAAATCTTCTGAAGGTGTACAACTAACTGGTAACAGTAACAATATGCTATCACTGTAACTGTCGCATATTGAACCACTATATGTTGAGTAGGAAGACTAAAAGACAAACCTATCAAAAATAACTACAACAACTTTTTCAGAGATAGATAGTATAAAAATATATGGATGGAAACAATAAAAAGTTAAAAAGCAAGGGGAGAGGGAGTTAAAGGGTAGAATTTCTGTTAGGTTTTTCCTTGTTTTTTTGTTTTCTTGAGCTGTCATATGTTTAAAATAATTGGATATAAAATGTTCTTTGCAAGCCTCATGGTAACCTCAAATCAAAAAACCTATAACAGATACACAAAAAATAAAAAGCAAGGAATTAAAGCACACTATCAGAGAAAGTAACTTCTAACTAAGGAAAACAGGAAGGAAGTAAGAAAGAAAGGACAAAAAAATAACCAGAAATCAAATAACAACATGGCAGTATTAAGTCCTTACCTATCAATAATAACATTGAATGTGAATGGACTAAACTCTCCAGCCAAAAGATATAGAGTGACTGAATGGATAGAAAGACAAAATTCAACTACATGTTGTCCGCAGGAAACCCACTTCACCTATAAAGACACACATAGGCTGAAAATAAAGGGATGGAAAAGATATTCCATGCAAATGAAAACCAAAAAAGAGCAAGAATAGCTATACTTCTATTGGGTAAAATAGATTTCAAGATAAAAAATACACAAACAGACAAAGAAGGTCATTATATAATGATAAAGAGGTCAATTCAACAAAAGGATATAACAATTCTAAATATACATGCACCCAACACTGGAGCACCCAGATATAAAAAGCAAATATTTTCAGAGCTAAAAAGAGAGATAGACGCCAGTATAGTAATTGTTGGAGACCTCACCACCCCTTTCAGCATTGGACAGATCATCCAAACAGAAAATCAACAAAGAAACATTGGACTTAATCTGCACTACAGATGAAATGGACCTAATATATATTCACAGAAAGTTTCATCCAACAGCTGCAGAATTCACATTCTTCTCCTCAGCTCATGGATTATTCTCAAGGACCCACCATATGTTAGGCCGCAAAGCAAGTCTCAAAAAATTCAAAAATATTAAAATCATACCAAGTATTTTCTATGACCATGATGGTATAAAACTAGAAATCAATAACAAGAGAAACATTAGAAAATATAAAAACACATGGAAAATAAACAATACATTCCTGAATGACCAGTGGGTCTATGAAGAGATTAAGAAGGAAATTAAAAAATTTCTCAAAACAAATGAAAATGAAAACACAACATATCAAACCAATGTGACACAGTAAAAGCAGTAATAAGAGGAAAGTTCAAAGCAATAAACACCTACATTAAAAAAGTAGAAAGGTTTGAAATAAACAACCTAATGATGTGTCTCAAAGAACTACAAAAACAAGAGCAAACCAAACCCAAAATTAGTAAGAAAAGAAATAATAAAGATCAGAGCAGAAATAAATGAAATTGACGCAGCTTTAGCCAACTAAGAAAAAAAGAGAAAACCCCAAATAAATAAAATCAGAGATGAAAAAGACATTACAACTGATAGTGCAGAAATCCAAAGGTTCATTAGAGACTACCACGACCAACTATACGCCAATAAATTGGAAAACCTAAAAGAAATGAACAAATTCCTAGACGCATGCAACCTACCAACATTGAACCAGGAAGAAATCCAAAACCTGAATAAACCAATAAAAAGTAATGAGATAGAAGCAGCAGTAAAAAGTCTCCCATCAGAGAAAAGCCCAGGACCCAATGGCTTCACTGCTGAATTCTACCAAACATTCAAAGAATAATACCGAACCTATTAATACTTAAACTATACAAAAAATCAAGGAGGAGGTGATGCTCCCTAACTCATTCTATTCATTATCACCGATACCAAAACAAGACAAAGACACAATAAAAAAAGCAAATGACAGGCCAATATCTCTAACGAGCATAGATGCAAAAAATCCTCAACAAAATACTAGCAAACCAAATTCCACAACACATTAAAAAGATTATTGATCAAGATCAAGTGGGATTCATCCCAGGGATACAAGATGGTTCAACTTATAAAAATCAATCAATGTGATACATCATATCACAGAATGAAGGACAAAAACCATATGAGCATTTTAATATCAATGTTCATTTGGTAAAATTCAGTGAAAAATCATTTGATAAAATTCAGCATCCCTCCATGATAAAAATTCTCAAAAAATGGCATGTAGAAAGAATTTACTTCAACACGATAAAAGCCATATATGACAAACCCACAGCTAGTATCATACTGAATGGGGAAAAACTGAAAGCCTTTCCTCTAAGATCTGGAACAAGACAAGAATGCCCACTTTCACCACTGTTATTCAACATAATACTGGAAGTTCTAGCTAGAGCAATCACACATGAGAAAGAAATAAAAGGCATCCAAACTGGAAAGGAAGAAGCCAAATTATCCTTGCTTACAGATGATATGACCCTATATCTAGAGGAACCTAAAAACTCCACACACACACAAAAAAAACTATTAGGACTGATAAGCAAATTCAGTAAAGTTACAGGATACAAAATCAACACACAAAAATCAGTAGCATTTCTATATGCCAATAGTAAACAATCTGATAAAGAAACCAAGAAAGTAATCCCATTTACAACAGCTACAAATAAAATAAAATACCTAGGAATAAACTTAACCAAAAAAGTTAATAATCTCTATAATGAAAACTATAAAACATCGATGAAAGAAATTGAAGAGGACACAAAAAAATAGAAAGATATTCCACACTCACGGATTAGAAGTATCAATATTGTTAAAATGTCCATATTACCCAAAGCAATCTATAGATTTAATGAACTCTCCATCAAGTTATCATAGACATTCTTCACAGAAATAGAAAGAATAATCCTAAAATTTATATGGAACCACAAAAGACCCAGAATAGCCAAAGCCATCCTGAACAAAAGGGACAAACCTGGAGGAATCACATTACTGACTTCAAATTACATTGCGAAGCTGTAGTAACCCAACATCATGGTACTGGCATAGAAACAGACTTATAGACCAATGAAACAGAATACAGAATCCAGAAATAAATCCACACATCTATAGTGAATTTATCTTTGACAAAGGTGCCAAGACTACACAATGGGGAAAGGACAGTCTCTTCAATAAGTGGTGCTGGGAAAACTGGATATACATACGCAGAAGAATGAAACTAGACCCTTATCTCTCACCATATACAAAAATCAAATAAAAATGGATTAAAGACTAAAATCTAAGATCCCAAACTATGAAATTACTAAAAGAAACATTGGAACACTTCAGGATATTGGTCTGGGAAAAAACTTCTTGAGTAATACCACCAAAGCACAGGCAACTAAAGCATAATTGGACAAATGGGATCACATCAAATTAAAAAGCTTCTGCACAGCAAAGGAAACAGTCAAAAAAGTTAAAAGGCAACCCATGGAACAGGAGAAAATATTTTCAAACTACCCATCTGACGTGGGATTAATAACTAGAATATACGGGGGCTGTCCGGAAAATATCCAGCCATTGTTAACATAACGAGAACGATTACATGGCTGATACTTTTTGCACAACCCTCGTATAAGGAGCTCCAAAAACTCAATAGAAAAAAATCACATAATCTGATTTAAAAATGGGCAAAGGGTCTGAATAGACATTTCTCGAAAGAAGACATAAAAATGGTATGAAAAAATGCTCAACATCATTAGTCATCAGAGAAATGCAAATCAAAACTACAATGAGATACCATCTCACCCCAGTTAAAATGGCTTTTATCAAAAAGATAGGCAATAACAAATGCTATTAAGGATGTGGAGAAAGGGGAACCCTTATATACTGTTGGTGGGAATGTAAATTCATGCAACCACTATGGAAAACAGCATGAGGTTCCTAAAAAACTAAAAATAGGTGGCTCATCCCTGCAATCCTAGCACTCTGGGAGGCTGAGTCTAGAGGATCCCTTGAGCTCAGGAGTTCAAGACCAGCCTGAGCAAGAGAGAGACTCCATCTGTACCAAAAACAGAAAAAATTACCCAGGCATGATGGTGCATACCTATAGTCCCAGCTACTCAGGAGGCTGAGGCAAGAGGATCACTTGAGCCCGGGAGTTTGAGGTTGCAGTGAACTATGATGATCCCACTGCACTCTACCTGGGGCAACAGAGTGAGACTCGTCTCAAAAAAAAAAAAAAAAACTAAACTAAAAATAGAGCTACTATATGACCCAGCAATCCCACTGCTGGGTATATATGCGAAAAAGGGGAATTCAGTATATTGAAAAGATATCTACACTCCCACATTTATCACAGCACTATTTGCAATAGCCAAGATTTGAAATCAACCTAACTGTCCATCAATGGATCAATGGATAAAGAAATTATGGTACATACACATAATGGAATATTATATAGCCACAAAAAAGAATGAAATCCTGCCATTTGCAACAACATGGATGGAACTGGAGAACATTATGTAAAGTGAAATAAGCCAAGCACAGAAAGACAAATCTCACATGTTTTCACTCATATGTGGGAGCTAAATATTAAAAACAATTGATCTCGTGGAGACAGTACAATGATGGTTATCAGAGCCTGGGACAGGTAGTGGGGAGAGGGGGATAAAGTGAGGGTGGTTAATGGGTTCAAAAATATAATTAGATAGTTAGATGGAATGAACAATATTTGATAGCACAACCAACTGACTATAATCAACAATAAGTTAAGATATACTTTAACCTAAAGAGTGGAATTGGAACATTCCTAACACAAAGAAATGATAAATGCCTGAAGTGATGGATCCCCAATTACCCTGATTTATGAATTCACATCATATTCCTGTATCAAAACATAGTATGTACCCTATAAATATATACAACTATTATATACCCATAATAATCAAAAAATTTTTAAAGGGAAAAAAAGAAGTTAATGGGGAAAAGAAAAGTATTTCTAAAACCCTCTGTCGAAGAAAAATGGATTTCATGTCACTATCCCACGATGACAGAAAGTCTTGTAGCCCACATTCAAGATTTTGGTTGTCCTCCTAAAACCATTAGGTAGTCACTGAAAGGTTTGTGATGTGACTCTAGCTCTCTGATGATTTATTAGGTGTGAAAATAGATACTTGAAAGCATAAAGTCTGTCCACAGATGTGCCATTGGAATTCTGCCATGTTTCATGGATGGCTGAGAAGCCCAGACTGCCATCCCTTTAGTCAGCGTAACGTGTGCTGTTTGTGGAAGATAACACGCCCACAATATATGTTAGCAAATACATCAGGGCTCTAGAAATAGAACCAGAGGAATAGAGTCCATCTGGATGTCATTGCCATGCAAGATTCAGAAAATCAGACACAACCGTGATAATAGCCACCCATCCACGTTAGAAGCCCATCTGCATCAAGACCACGTTACAGTCAATGTCGCAGAGCAGGTGGGACTCCCACAGGCATAATTCTGGCCTCACTCTAGCGTTCCCCACTCCTCCATACCATTTTAGTAACACAAGTACAAGATCTTCTCAGTCCGTCTTCCAATCCAGCTCCCCCATTTACCCATGATCTGAAAATAGGGATTTTCATAAAAATTGAAAACTACTTTTCCGAAAAATGGAAGAATCAGAGAAATAAAATTCTTAAATCACAGGGCTTCTTCACCTTTTAAATTCAAACTAATTAATAGTAAGTCTGTAACAAGGTTGCAGAATCTAGTGAGTACCACAGAAAATACCCTATGGAACTTCTGAGCAGAAAAACATACAGGTGTATGCAAGACCTTTTTAGACAGTATTGAGAACCATACACTTGGCATAGAAGAGGGTATGACAAATTTTATGTATTCATTTGAAATCATTATAGTAGTTTGGAGACTGGAAAGGGAAGTAGAAAGGGACATGGAGTTTGATTGTGGTTTTCAACAGGAGATGCTTTTGCCCCACAGGTGACATTGGGCAATGTCTGGGGACGTATTTGATTCTCACAACTGTAGGAGGTGGGGTGCAACTAGCATCTAGAGGGTAGAGTTCAGTGATGCTGCTAAACCTCCAGTAATGCACAGGACAGCTCCTCACAAGGAATTATCCAGCCCAAAGTGTTGACAATGTCAAGTTTGAGAAATTCTGAGTTAGACAGAATATGCATGCAGTTATATAGTGGGAAATTTGTTTTGGAGAGATTTTTTATTTGTTGGATATATAATATGAGTGACTTTGCTGCAAGATCACTACCAGGTAGTTGAATAATCCTGCCAACATTTATACTAACCCCAATGACTCTACCCTACAGGATTTTAAAGGACTCAAATTCCTATATCAACATCAGATTAAAAATCTGAAAGATTGTTTAGCCCAATGCCATGGTTGCTGCCCAGAAATAACATAAATGGATACACCAACAAGGACAGAAGGAAAGAAGATCTGTCAGATTTGTCTCAGATATGATATTTATCCTACAATTACAAATTAAGAGGTGAAAGGGTGGAGAAAGAGCCCATCATTGGACACATTTTTCCAAGTAGTATTATACTTACAGTTCTCTGCAAGTAACCTTTTGCTTGGTAGGTAGCGAAGTTTGTGCAGCATGCTGAGTCTGTCATTAAACATTTGCCTGAAGATTTGAGTGGTAATATCAGTGACAGGGTTTCCTAAACATGTCACATTTCCTCTGCCTGTCATGAAGAATTATAGCTTCTGTGACTCGCACTATAATAGCAGCTATTTGTGATATTTTAACCTAATGTACAGCCTCAGAAGAGAAACAAAAGAAACAAAAAACATCTGCCAGGAACTTGCTTGAAGGAACTGAAGGTTATGAGGCTTCCAAATTAAAAAGCAAAACCTTGGGTGTCAAATACTAAAGGATCTTTGTTCATTAACTTTCCCGTAATTTATGTCTTGATTATGACCACATCCCAAAGGGAAAAATTCTAATTCACCTATATTGGCTTTATTTGGTAAAACCATTGGCAAAGCCAGAAAATGTAAACAGCCTAATTTTTTTTTCTACCTTTATGGGATGAAGTGTTAGAGGGGGCATACTACAATCAAATACAAAGGATTTCCTTTAATGAGAGTTTTATTTTTCTGTGTAGAGTCTTGCCATGCCTTGGTTTTTGTTTTGTGGCGGGAAGGGAGGGTGGCAGGGGAATTGGCTGTTTTCTTTTTTTTAATGAGAAACCCAGTGTCAAAACTATCGTCGGGATTTCTCCTTTCTTCTCCTCCAGCCTATCAGAGTCGAATGTTCACAACAGGCTCAAGAGCAATGAGCACCAGCTTTGTAAAGACCAAATCGACTAAACAAAATAAACCGTGTCGTTTCATGCTAATTCAAAGACTCACTCCAACTGCTGTGTGAGGAGGAAGCCAAGAACTGAGCTGTAACCCAAACACAAACACCTCGCACTGCCAGCAAACAGCTAATGCGGCCTCCCGTTACACAGAGCTTTCAAAATGTTTTAAGCATTGATGAATACATCATTTTGGAAAGAGTTCAAACATATGGGGCATTAAGTCTACAAATGTATCTTTCTTACAAAAATAATCCCACTTGCCTTTGAATGTGAATGGGGAAATGGAGCATTTGAGTTGGAGCATATAACTGGGGCTTCATCGTACTTTGCTCACCCACAATACTACACTTAGCTGCTGTGGCCACATTAGAGCATCTCCCTTCCATGGATCGCCCTTTGGGAAAAAAAGTCTCACCTACAACAACGGGAGATGCACAGGAAACCTCTTTAGAGTGCTCTGTGCTATTATCATAAGCTTCGATGATAAAGACACATGTTCAGTTTAAAAACTCACTTTTGGAATGAAGGAAAGTTGACCTCCCCTTCCCCCCCCAACAGAAAGGACAATGTGGAGATTAAAAATCCCCTTCGTGCCCGTGTGTAGGAAGGTATAGAGAAATCCACAGAGGCTGTGGAACATAGTAAAGAGGCACCAGGTACGGCCCATTTGCAAAAATAATGCTGCCCCTAAAAGTAGAATTGGCCACACAACAATTAGGATAACAAAAATATTCCTTTATGAAGGCCCGAACGCTTATCAATACCAGGCTCGCCTGAAACAATTCGATTTAAGCTGAACTCTGGACTGAGTTAGCCTAGACCTAGACAACTGGAGCTGCCTTCTTCCCAAAGGGCTCTAACTGGGCACCCCCAAAGCCAGTGGGAAGACCACGGCCAGGGTCCCTGCTGGAACTGGGGAGCTGGTCAGGTTAAGCTAAGGGCTACTCATGCAGTAAGAAGAGTGAGCATTCCAAGTTATGTCCCTACCAACTGCATGCGTGTTTTCTCTTAGCTCTAAGACCACACTTCTACCCTCTGCCCTGTGACACCGAGGCTGGAGCACTGCATATTGGCTTCATATTAGGCAACGTGAGGCACAAGAATGAAATTGGAAAATGGGAGGCGGTAAGGACTTCCTTCCTAGTCCCCCTGTTCCTACCAGCGTCACTCAAGCAGGAGTTGTGGGCTCCTGCTCCAGCACATGGCCACAGCCCCCAGCTTCTTGGGGCACTCTCAGACCGGCCTCCCAGCCTCCGTCATGTGGCTCCTCAGAAATCTGAACACCAGCTGGGTGGGGCTCACATTCCAGGCTCCTAGTTTTGGGCAATTCTACCTCTTTCCTTTAGTTTGCCTCAGTTCCAAGGGTGGTAACTATTTCCTGTTACTATCTCAGTGTGTCCTTTTTGCTCTTGCAGCTCACTAACACTGTGTAATGAGCTCTCCATACTAAATCCTGACTCTTAGCAATTCCTTGCACCACACAAGGTATCCCGTTCTCCTGGCTGGATCCTGACCTATGCGGTAAAGCATGGCAGAGGGTGGAGTTTGGGAGAGGGGCGGGGGAAGGTGAAGGGAACCTGGGTCTATAGTGAGGTCTGTTTTCCACATGCTGAAGGATTGATTAGAAGCAAGGATCTAGACCTGCAGTGTCCAATTGGGTAGGCTTTAAAATATGGCTAGTGTGACTGAAGGAATGAATGTAAATTATTTTTTGCTACTC
The DNA here is from genome assembly GCF_000956105.1 of Propithecus coquereli. Taxonomy (NCBI): domain Eukaryota; kingdom Metazoa; phylum Chordata; class Mammalia; order Primates; family Indriidae; genus Propithecus; species Propithecus coquereli. Next base: position 6,376,258 of record NW_012137191.1, on the reverse strand, counting down.
AGTTTGGTTACTGAAAAACTTTTTAGTGTGTTTGGAACATCGTAAGAGAGTGAATCCATTTTTTTAACTGCAAGTTTTATGAAATCTAAATAGGTATCAATAATCCCAGACAAAAAGTTAGCATAGGAATAGATATGCTAGTAAGTATAAAGTATATGCTGGATTTTATACATTAAATTTTAAAATAAAATGTAAATAAATATCTCAATAATTTTTTACAATGATTGTATGTTGAAATGATACTCTTTTGGATATATTGCATTAAATTAAATATATTATTAAAATTAATTTCACCTTTTTTTTCTGCTTTTTGAATGTGGTTACCAGAAATTTTAAAATGACATCTGTGGTTCGCATTGTATTTTTTGTTGAAAAGCACTGCTCTAGGCTCTTATTCCTCAGACCTTCCATGTCCAGTTTCTCCATCCAAACACATTGTATTCATTACTGTTCAATTGGTAGCATGTAACAAAAACCAACCCAGGAGAGCTTACTAAAAACAAATTGCGAGATACAGAGATAGCAACAGCAAGCAGGGTTGAAACTTGCATTAAGAATAGCAATATAAAAATATCTGAAAAAACAGCACTGGCCTGAAGTTTGGCACTAAAGGACTCAACCTCTGTATGTTTCCTAACTTCCCAACATGTTACTGTTTGGTCAGATGGCAAGTCAAATAACAGCAACACACGAACAGCAAAAGCCAGAAAAAAGAATATCCCTCTAAATTCAATCTAACAGTTGCAGATAACTAGCTTATGAAGTCTGAGTCATTCAATATGCTTTCAAATTTCACAACAAAGACATCCACATGATGACGACTCATTTGTTATAAGTCAAGGTTCGCTGGTAAAATGGGAGTAAGGATTCTGGATTTGAGGTTGTGGAGGAAGAAATATAGAAAGATAGCATCAGCAATTATACCATACCCTTAAATTGTACATTTCTACATATTTCCACAAGACAGACTTCCTATTAATGTTGTCTCTTTTCTAATTATAAGATAAACTAGTTTGCATACAGAAGTTTCTATGTTATAGCCAGTATGTCTCCATTATAATTTTTTAACTTCTATAACAACCTAAACACCAATCAAGTAATATGCAAATGCTTATTCAGTGTCTGCTATGAAACAAAACACTAGGTGAGGTGATAGAGGTGTTGAGGAGGTAACAATGTCTTCTTGGCAAGAAACTTGCAAATAAGACAGAAAATATAGAATACCATAACTTTGGCTCTGGAAGGGACTTTGGAGGTCACCTGATACAATCTTCTATTTGGTGGATAATTTAACCCCTACAACTCTTCCCGGGAGTGTTCAGCTTCTGCTTAAACCTGCTTAAATAGGGAGAGAGAATTTACTACCTGGAGAGTGAATCTACTCCATTTTTGTACTTCTTTGCTTTTTAGTAAGATCTTTATGCTAAATCAAAAAATGCACCCTTATAATTTCTACTTACTGGTCTTCTTTCTGTCTTCCTCTACAAATAATACCCCTTCAAGTATTTAAAGTTCCCTATCCCATCCCCAGTGGTTTTTTTTTTTATTGACAGCATTGCCATAGGATGCTTTGTAAGGGGGGGAGAAAAGAGCACCCCATTGTGAAATACACTTAGAAAATAGAGTATATTATAATCCTGTCTTGAAAACACACTTTATTTTATTAATGCTGGGAGATTCCAGCAGTAAGAAAACCTATCTACCTGCGCCAAACCAAGCATTTTTCAAACCTACTTGACCACAAAAATCTGATTTTTCCCAATTTTACCCTATTAATATCACACAGAATTACAGTTCAGTAGAAAATTTATCAATTTATTCACTCATTCAACAAATACTCATTAAGCACCTATTTTGCACCAGGCTTTGTGATATGTGCTGGAATCACCACAGCAGATAAAACAGAAATGATTCTTGACATCCCAGAGCTTAAAGCCTAGTGTGAAGGATGAATGATGAAACGAACAATAACATAAAAAGTTAACATAGGAATTGTTGGAGAAGTGCAGTTTTATGGGAACACACTTGGGTACTGTTGCTCCAGGCTCAACAGTCTCGGATTTTCCATGGTTCTTTGTACATAAGGGTTTCCAGACTCTTTGCCTTTCTGGTCATTGCCCTTTGCCTGCTCTAGTTTGTCAATGTCTCTCAGAAAGAGTCCCCAAACTAAAGGCAGTACTCCAGGACTGTGACCAGGCAAGCCCCAGGCAAGACAATGTCTTCCTTTGTTCTGGACACTGAATTTCTATTAATGCAGCCTTCTATACAAATATAAAACTGTAAAAATAACAATAGAAGAGAGACTACCTTATTATAATAAAATAAGAGATGTTCCAAGAAAGTTCTTTATACTAATTACCGATTACTAATAAGTGATAGACCAAAGAAAGCTCCTTTCCATCGTGAGGGACTAGATAAGGCTTTAAGAAATATTTGAGTTGATTCTTCATAAGAGAAAAGAATTTGCTAAGGGAATGCCTTCATAATGTTCACAGAAACATAACAACTAATTGGGATCTGGGAAACTCAAACTTAACCATGGCCCCCATAAGCTGCTTAGAAACACTGAAAACAAACTCGAAGTTCAGAATAAAATTCCTAGCATCTTATCATAGATTCAAAGCTTTACAATGAAAACAGATGGCATATTTAGAGGATTCATGTTTAGGGTGGCATTGACTGACCTTTCAGATGTCTTTGGGAGATCAAAGAATCTGCCTCTTCTTACCTAATGGAAACAAGCAGTGAGTACAGGTTGGGACTCCTCATCTTGGCAGTGGTTCAGGATGGGAGAGGAACACTCAGAGGTCATTAGTATCAGCATAACTAGGAGAATCTGTGCTGCAAGGAACAGAGACCTTTAACTAACCTTAAAGAAGTGACCCTTTTATATATTAAGATGGCATCACAACTAACGTATCAATAAGTAAAAACAGCCCTGAAGGTCAAATGTGAAACGGACTCAGACAGGGAAAATTGCAGAATGACTTCCCCCACTGCCCACATATCCCTCTGGAACTCTTGGCAGTAACCAGTATTGTGCTTGTTAAAATCTTCCCCGGAATTTGCAAAGGAAAGAAGAGACAATTCAATCTACTCTGCCCCTCTTTTAGCCCTGGTTAAACTGTAGAGGATATTCAAAGTAATGGCTGGGATGCATTTTTTATTATTACTGTTATCATTCTGGTTTTCATTCCTCCATGCCTCCTGTCTCCCCCATTAGCATGGATAATTGAGAGCTGGCATTTAAATCGGTAACATTGAACACTAATAGCCTCATCCTATTGCTACCTCCTGACCTCACGCCATCTGACTGTACCTGGTAACTTTGGAGGACACTGATGCCCTAATATCATAATTGGCCACAACTTATTGGTTACACATGAGAGGCCCTACTCTGTTTACTTTTAATTTGAGTTTCAGAAATGGTTCTATTCATCATCATCAACGGAGAATTCACAAGGGCAAATTAAAAGCTACATGCCAAACACCTTGATGAAACTGAAAATTTTAAACAATCATCTGGAGGGGTTTTCTATATCCAGTTAAGCCTTCAAAAATGTGGGCACTTCTGGATAGCTGACTGTATTTTTCATATTTAATTCAGTTGTTTGACCACAGCATTTACTTACATTTCCCTAGTTAAATATGCTAATAATTTAAATTAGCTGTGAAAATGACCAGTAGCAGCCAGGTATACTTTACTTCCATCCATTTATTTTACCTGCTGCAGTAGAAATATAGTTGGAAAGAAAGAAGAAAGGAAGGAAGGAAGGAAGCAAAGAAGGAAGGAACAAAGGAAGTAAAGAAGGAAGGAAGGAAGGGGGAAGGAAGGAAGGAAAGAAGGAAAGAATTGATAGAACAGAGGTAGATGAAAGGAAAGAATGACAAAAAGAAGAGAGAAAGAGAGCCCACAAGCAAAGTTCAGAGAAAAACTTTTGTCACAGGTCTGACACGAGCATGGTAGGTACTACAAAACCTGTATTTATTTAATCTGTGTACTTGTTCATTTCATTGATGAGCTTTTCTGTTGAACTTTTTTCTATGTATGAGTCAGTAATATTATACAGATATACAGGATGAGAGTTATTATCTTGCCCTTAGATAACTGAAAAGTGAAGTGTTGGATTTTTTTATCCCTACGTGCTAAGTGGAAAAACGGCCACCAAAGATCTGCAGGTCCTAATTCCTGGGAGCTGTGAATGTTGTTAATATCTCATATAAAAAAAAAAGTCTTTGTAGATGTGATTCAATTAATTACATTGAGATGAGATTATTCTAAATTATCCTGGTAGGCCCTAAATGCAATCAAAAGTGTTTTTATAAGAGGGAGGAAAAGAGAGATTTGGCTGCAGACAGAAGAGAAGAAGGGCATGTGACCAGGAGAGCAGAGACTGGAGTGACGTGAATGCGGGCGAAGGCATGCCAGCTGGAAGAAGTAAGGGGCAGATTCTTCCCGAGAGCCTCCAGAGGCAGCATGGCCCGGCTGACACCTTGATTTCAGCCCAGTGAAACTGATTTTGGGCTTCTGGTCTCCCAACCTGTAAGAGAATGCATGTGTGATGTTTTAAGCCACTAAATTTATGGTAATTTGTTACAGCAGTGATAGGAAACTAACCCACCCACATTATAAAAGAACAAGAAGAAGAAAGGAAAAGGTAAGCAGTAGCTTCAAAACAATTCCAAGCTGCCAAGTATCCCTTAGCGGAGAGGTTCTCTCCAGAGCCTCAAGCTACAGATTTCACAAGCTCCCAAAGCACCTACCTCCAGACCCAAAGGACCACTCATTTCACCCTGGAAAAATAGCCAGTCCAGACAGCCCATCATCAGTGAAAAATGGTAAAGGTGAATTGAATGTATAAATCCTGAGATGATACAGAATATATTTTCAAAGACCACGAGTCAGGAAAGATAAAATACCACCAAAAGTTATGAAATAATGAAACTTAAGAAAGGACAGAGAAATGAGTGAAGAAAGAAATGTTCAGTGAATGCAAGACACAGGCAAAGAAAACATCTGAGCATAATTATGCTCAGGATAGGTACTGATCAATAATTCTAAAGAAATTTCCAATTTCCTTATGAAATCCTCCCTAAGGGTGAATCAGATTTTCCTTTTTATCTTCTCCACAATGCACTGAAACGGGTAAGTCCGTGATGGAGAGCTAGCTAATTAAAATGCACTGGGAAAAGTCAAAATGCTGTGCAGCTCGCCACTGGAGTTTTCAGTAGGAGTAAAGATGTCTGGATTTGAAACAAATCATTTTACAGAAAAGAAGAGTTATTTCCTGCAATAAATCCCCATCAGGACGAATTCTCCCGGATGCCAGCCGTAGTGATGGATGATGCTCTCCAGGCTGGCTGCATGGATTGGATTTGAACGGGCCACCAAAAGTGCAGATGCTTATCTGAAACTTATCTGAACAAGCCAAATCTCAGGGGCTTGCAAAATTATGCTGGCATTCTTTCAAGATTAGTCTCTCTTGTGAGATGGCTGGCACTGTAGCTTGGGGACTTGGCTATATGTTCAGTGAGGATGGATTTTTTCCCTTCACATTTTTTGGCATTCCTCATATAGGAAAAATAAAACATATGTGTGCACAGACATACATAATCAAGCAAAGTGAAAACTACATTACTAAGATTTTAGAACTACCAGCACATGCTTACTGAGAGCCTACTGCATGCCTTATGATTCTTGCTGGAAAAGAATTTAAAATCAAGTTAGAGAAATGAAAGTCGTTCATAAATTCTTATAATATTTATAAATATTAAAAGAAACTCCTCAATTACAAATAGTCAAAGAGGGAAATAATCAATACTGGTCATTCGAGAAGTATTCTTAGCAACCGTGCAACTTAAACCGGACTGTAATGACACTAAAATTCAGTAGTCAAGGAAAAGACTCACTTATGCTAAAAAGAATAACTATTAATGCCTACTGTGTGCTAAGCACTGTTTAAAAACACGTTATTTCATTTAATTATTTCAACAACACTGTGTAGGTAAGAATCATTATCCTCATCTTACCCATGAGAAAAGCCAAGATGGGGAAAAGCTAAATTTCCAAAACTCATTTAACCAGTACAAAGCAGAATCAGGATTGAAACCCAAGACTCAAAAAAAAAATCTCTTGATCAATATTCTCTCCAAGTGTTTTTTGTCATTAATGTTTGTTAGGATGTAAAATCATGGTAAGTAGTTATTTCTGATAAATAAATTGTGAGTGCAGTGTAGATTAGAAGGAAATGGAAAAAAGAAATTAGTTTTTGTTTCTTATGGAATAGCAATCACAGTCTCCATTTAAGAAGCACAACCTTTGGGAAAAATCATCTTTTCTTTTTTTTTTTTTAACCCTGTACCATTCTATCTTTTCTTAAATATATGTTTTCCTTGCTAAACAGATAACACTTCTCCTTCCTGGGGACATAAAATAAGAAAGTCCAGCTTTAGCATTGCACTTGCTATATTTGCTTTGTTTGTCTTAGATTTTGTCACATCAGTGTTTTAAGGACATTCTTTGTGTACTTCCGAGGACATGCTAAGAGGTGAGAGTTGATTTTGCAGCATTAAATTCCTTTGCATTTGTATTCATTGCTATTGCTCCTATAACCAATTACCACAAACTTAGTGGCTTAGGACAACAAACTATGTTATCTCACAGTATCTGTAGGTCACAAGTCTAGGCTGTCTGGACTTGTTTCTGCTCAGAGCATCACAAGGTCAAAACGAAATTAGCAGCACTCATTCCTCAATGGAGGCTCTGGGAATGGGTCAGCTTCCAAGATCGTTCAGACAGCTGGCAAAACTCAGTTCCACGCTGCTAGAGGACTCAGGCCCCCTGTTTCCTTACTGGGAGCTGGTGGGGGTGGGGACAGTTCCTTCTCAGCCCCTAGAGACTGCCCACATTTTTTGGCTCATGGCTGGGGCCCTGCACCTTCAAAGGTTGAGTCCTTCTCACACTGCTCATGTCACTGAGTGCTCTGTCCCCACTTCACTCCTTGGCTACTTCCTCTTCCACTGCATCTCCCTGACTTGACTCTTCTGCTTTCCTCCCTCTTCTGTTGAAATTTTCAAGGCCCATGTGATTATATTGTGTCCACTGAGATAATCCAGGCCAATCTCCCTATTTTAAGGCCAGCTGATTAGTAACCTTAATTCCATCTGCAAAGTCACTTCCCTGTAGTACCTAGATTAGTGTTTGATTGAATAATGAGAGAGGGGAATCTTGGGGACATAGCTTTAGAATTCTACCACATGCGTTTATCAGCTATTTTGTTCATAGCAAATATTTTGTTTTATTAATAACATAAAATTAATTGTACCCAGCAGCACTATTTGGTTTCCCCTTCTTCCTACTGCACACTCTCTACCACTGTCCTGGCTTCAGGAAGATTGAAATCCCTTCTATAAATATAGGACATGAGTTTTGGAAAGATAACATCTCTAATCATCACGGACATGCAAATCAAAACCACAATGAGATATCACTTATCTCCAGTTAGAATGGCTTTTATCAAAAAGTCTCAAAACAACAAATGTTGGTGTAGATGCAGAGAGATAGGAACACTCCTACACTGCTGGTGGGACTGCAAACTAGTACAATCTCTGTGGAAAGTAGTGTGGAGATACCTCAAAGAACTAAAAGTAGAACTACCATTTGATCCACCAATCCCTTTACTGGGCATCTACCCAAAGGAAAAAAAGACATTCTATAAGAAAGGCATCTGTACTCAAATGTTTATAGCAGCACAATTCATAATTGCAAAGATGTGGAAACAACCCAAGTGCCCATCAATACATGGGTGGATTAATAAAATGTGGTATATGTATACCATGGAGTACAATTTAGCCACAAAAAGTAATGGTGATCTAGCACCTCTTGTATTATCCTGGATGGAGCTGGAGCTCATTCTTCCAAGTATCACAAGAATGGAACAACAAGCACCACATGTACTCACCATCAAATTGGTACTAACTGATCGACACTTACGTGCACATATGGAAGTAACATTCATTCGGTATTGGGCAGATGGGAGGGGGCAGGAGAGGATGGGTATATTCACACCTAATGGGTGTATTGCGTGCTGTCTCCGAGACGGGCACACTTGTAGCTCTGACTCAGGCGGTGCAAAGGCAACATATGTAACCTAAACGTTTGTACCCCCGTAATATTCTGAAATTTAAAAAAAAAAGAAAAAGAAAAGAAAGTCCTCAAAAACAGTTGATATTATCAAATAAAAATTTTTTAAAGCAGGTACATTAGAGAAAATGCAACTTTTAAAAACCAGCTTCTGGCTGGACGCGGTGGCTCATGCTTGTAATCTTAGCACTCTGGGGGGCCGAGGCGGGTGGATCACTCAAGATCAGGAGTTCGAGACCAGCCTGAGCAAGAGCGAGACCCCGTCTCTACTAAAAATAGAAAGAAATTAATTGGACAACTAAAAAAAATATATAGAAAAAATTATCTGGGCATGGTGGCGCATGCCTGTAGTCCCAGCTACTTGGGAGGCTGAGGCAGAAGGATTGCTTGAGCCCAGGAGTTTGAGGTTGCTGTGAGCTAGGATGACGCCATGGCACTCACTCTAGCCAGGGCAACAGAGTGAGACTCTGTCTCAAAAAAAAAAAAAAAAACCAGCTTCTACCTTAATTTCCAGGATATTTCCTTTTGGTGGTCATAATTACTTAAATAACTCCTTCAACTCTTTACTCTATGTTCTTATTGAAGCCCATTTAAGTACTTCTACCTGTGGAAAATGCTTGCTGTTTTTAAAAATACTTCATTCTAAATCCGTTACTTAATTTTCTGTGTAGGAGGCAAGAGGAATTTCTGTGCTCAAAGTATTTAATATTTGAGTAATCCTCTTTGGTCCTTTCTTTGCTTCTAAAGTCACCCCTGATAATGGTGAAGAAAAAATTACTCTGACAAAATTCTTGCCAAGTTCCAATTATTTATGAGGGTATTGGTGGCCCTGCTGATCTAGAGTGTAGACCTTTCACATGTTAATAGTTCTTGGGGTATAATACCCCCTCAGTACACAGGTATTCAAGGAATAATCCCAGTTCACTGCTCTAAAAGAACTTCCCTTCAGCCACTAATCAGTTTAGCACATAATTAAAAGAGCTTTAAAAATCATCAGTCATCTTGCTTAGGGTAAGTAATAATTTATGCCAAGGAAGTTGAAAAGAATGCTGATTTCATTTATTTTATCTCCTGGGAGAGAAGGTAGACTGATAAAATCCTGTGCAAGATGGTAAATTTTTAAACTTATTCAGAGGGCTAAATTAAAACAGCAGACACATTGATGATTTGTGCATATTCTTTAATCTCTCTATGTCCTCCTTTTGGGGAAAAAAAAAGTTTTACATAAATATAACACTGCCTCCCAATTCTTCTTCATTTGTGGTGATAGTCGAGATTAAAAAAGAAAATTTTTTTGAAGTCAGCATCTTCTCCATTTTTTTATTAATGACTAAATAATATATGTGTAGCAGATATTTGAAATTTAGATATAGTTACATTGGGTAAGTGCTGGTTCGCCCATATAATTTTCTTCTAAAAAATAACACCGCATCCCCACTTAGGAGAAATGAGCTCTCTCTGTAGTTAATCATTTGTGCAAGCGCAAGGTGAGCAGAGAGATAGGACACACATTCTCTAGGAGTCTGGAGATGCCCAGGAAAAGTGAGGGCTCAGTGTTACTAATTTGCTTTGAGTACCCAGGGTAAGCAGAATGGGCCTCCCTAATCAAACCATGAGTTCACTGAAATGAGTTCAAAATCGTCCTACTTTAACATTAAAATTAGCTTAATCCTACCTTTAGAAGGATTGTGTTGAAGTCATTTTTCCAATGTTAAAAATACAGTAAGTCCTCATTTAACGCCATCAATAGATTCTTGGAAAATGCACCTTTAAGTGAAACAACGTATATGGAAAACAATTTTTATCATAGGCTAATTGATGTAAACAATTGTTAAGTTCCTACAGCATATTTCTGGTCACTAAAACATCATCAAACTTCTAAATAAAGAACCAAAACACTTCTACTATTAAACAATGAGATGAATGTGAGCTCTACTACAATCAAGAAAGATTACTAAAAACAAGTAAGATCATTATTTACCAGCTTATTCCAGTTCAGGGTTGTAATGGTCAGAGCCTCTCCCAGCAGCTGAGGGCACAGGTGGGAACCAGCTGTGGACAGGCCACCATCCCATACACTCCATCGCAGGCACACTCACCTGCACCCCACACTCACACTGGGACCATGTAGACACACCAATGAAGCTAATGTGCACAGCTTTGGCACTTGGGAGGAAACCAGAGTACCCAGAGAAAACCCACACAGACATGGGGAGAACCTGCAGACTCCACACAGACAGTGGCCCTGACTGGGGATCTATTTTTTTCTCATCAACATTACAACAAAACAACATTGAAGGAAATCATATTATTCAAGGACTTTCTGTATAAAGGTATCAATGGTGATCTAGCACCTCTTGTATTACCCTGGATAGAGCTGGAGCCCATTCTACTAAGTGAAGTATCTAAGAATGGAAAAACAATCAGCACATGGACTCGCCATCAAATAGGTATTAATTGATCAACACTTATGTGCACATACAGTAGTAACATTCATTGGATGTCGGGCAGGTGGGGGGGGAGGGGATGTGTATATTCACATCTAATGAGTGCAGAGCACACCGTCTGGGGGATGGACATGCTTGAATCTCTGAGGCAGGTGGGGCAAAGGCAATATATGTAACCTAAACATTTGTACCCCCGTAATATGCTGAAATAAAAAAAAAGAAAAAAGATATCAATTATGCAACAGTATCTTCTTTAAAAAGAGCTCAAATAAAATATTTAAATGAAGATTCAAATGTATTCTTTCATCCATTGAACAGATATCAGTTGAGTATTCATGAGCAAGCAGCTGCGCTATGTGGTTCTCAAAGGTGTGGAAAGAGCAAATGATTTAGAGTCCAGGTTTCCCCACTATGGGTCATTGGATATTCAAATCTCATCACAGTTCTCTTTATTCTTCTCTAAAAACAAAAGCGTTTGTGTATTAACAGGATGCACATGCTTTAGAAGCCTTGGGAATGACAAAAACCCAATTCAAACAGGCTAACACAGAAAAGGAAGCCCACTGAGAAGGCCAGACATCATTCTGACATCAGGTTCAGTTTTTTCCAAGAACTTCAACTATGTCTCCAAGACTCTGTACTTCTTAGCTTTGTCTTGCACTGTGCTAGCTCCATCCTCAGGGACCACATGGTGACCCCTGGTCTGGCTCACAGAGTCCTCACTGCTTGCAGTCCTGTAACCGAGTCCAAGCTCCTACGACTAACCACAGGATAGATAATATGTTAAGAGACAAGGTGTTGGGGCAAGGAAGGTGACTTTTATTTGAACGCCAACAAACCAAGACGATGGCACACTAATGTCCTAAAGAACCATCTTAAGTTAGCATGAACTTGAGGCTCCTTTTTATGTTAAGGGGAGTGGGGAACGGGGGTTGCAAGAGATAATTGAGGACCACACACATCTGGGCATCAGCAAGGGTCCCAGGAGGTTATAAAACTTCTCTGTTCTTGGTCAGTTAACTTTGGAGAATGAAAATCGGGTCATGATGTTCCAACAAATCTTCACCATAGCATTGTTACTTGTGTGCGTACTTTCCTTATCTCCCCAGAGTTAGTTTTGGGAAAGGGACGGTTACCATCTTTTTTCTAGCCTGTGTGCAGAGCTAAGCAGAAGCTTTTAACCTTAAAGGATATGACCACAGGAGAGCAGAAGCAAAATGGAGCTAGTTATGTTAAGCCTCCTCCACCGTTACAGTCCCAGCAGAAAGAGCACCTGTCTCTTTCCTGATATCCGAATGTGTCTCTTTGCCTCTAAGAGAATGTGATGCACCTGTGTGAAGCTAGGGGTGACAATAGCTGCCTTGAGGAGCACAGCTGGTTATGCAGAGATAAACGCGGCTGCTGTTGTGGAAGGAGGAGCGAAGACACGCTGGCTTTTCAAAATGAAAAGTTCAGACTAGATAATCTCAGTGATCCCTTCCAGTGCTGCCCTTCTGTTATGGGCTGACTTGTGCCTCACCAAAATTCAAATGCCGAGGCCCTAACACCCCATGACTCAGAATGTGACTGTATTTGGGGATGGGGCCTTTAGAGAGGTGACTGATATTAAATGAGGTCCTATAGGTGGGTCCTAACCCAATATAACTGGTGTCCGTATAAGCAAAGGAGATTAGGACACACAGAGAGACACCAGGGATGTGTGTGCTCAGAGAAAAGACCACGTGAGGACACGGGGAGGAGGCGGCCATCTGCAAGCCAAAAGAGAAAGGCCTCAGGAGAAACCACATCTTCTGACATCTCAGTGTTGGACTTCCAGCCTCCAGACCTGTGAGAAAATCAATTTCTGTTGTTTAAGGCATTCAGTTTGCAGTAATTTTGTTAGGGCAGTCCTAGCAAACTAATACATGTTCTGAAAAAGACATGAACTTTTCCTACCAGATCTTTTGGTCTATATTTTAGAGAAAACACATGTATAGCCCCAGCCTTTTCTCCACACCCCACCCCACCCCCCACCTCTTCCTACACACACAAAATACCCAACAAGAAGGTAATTTTTTTGACAAATGCTATGAGAGTATTGCACAGGCCAAGAAAGACAAGATAGGGTCCCTACTTTCAGGTGCTTCTAGTTAGAGCCCAAGGTTAAGGAGAAGGTTAGACTATGTATACAAGTTTAAATTAATGTTTCTCAACCTCTGGGTTCAAGGCATGCTGAGTCATTATAGTAGACATCGGACTACCCCACATCTAAAACTTCTCATGTTTGGAGAATTGTCCACCTTACAGATCCCACTAGAGAGCTGATAGTGACAGGTAGTTGCCTTCCCAGCCTTCCTTGCAGCTCGGTGTGGGAAGAGACCTAAGTTCTGCTAACCAGACACACCTACCTGGACTAAATCTGTAGCTAGTAACCCAAGCAAGACAGAACTGGAGGGGCCTCTCTGGAAGTGGTGGCGTTGCAGGCAGTAACAGAGGGTTCCTGGGGTAGAAAATGGCAGCAGTGTCAGCAGCACTGGGGAGGGCCAGATGTCAGCTGGGTCCACAGTGTGAGCTGCAGTATCTTGGCTCTGTCCTGACGGGACCTGCCTGCTGCATGGTTCCAGACAACATTCCTGGTCCCTGCCCAGCCTCAGACCTCATTGTCCTGCCTTCCAGTGATTGGATAAGCTGCCCCAAATCTATCTAACCAGTTGTTTTTCTGCTCAAAATTAGTCCTGTGCTTGAACTAAAAACGCTGACAGCATTGCTACCGAAGTTAGCTCTTTACCGCCCCCAACTGTCCAAAACATTGTTTCATGTATTTTCCTTCATGCCACAAAAGGTGCTGCGTCCATCACAAGACCACATGTAACTTGCCTCAGAGTTACTCTACCATGACAGTATATATTAATATCTTCATTTAAAGCAAAAATATATTTTAAATATTGACCTCAGCTGCATATCTATGAACTGTATGAGGTGCAGAAATCTGAAGAGACACTGGATTAGAGCATGGATTGACCTACTCAATTTCTGCAGGAAGAGGAGATAGAGGCTAGAGCAATGGCTACCAATGGGTAGCCATTAGAATCTTCTGGGAGCTTTTGTTTTCAAATATAGATACCAAGTCCCTCCCCGGAGAAATTTATTTCATACATCTACGGTACAATCCAAGAATATGAGTTTATATAATGCTCCCCACAGTCAAACAATACTGTCCAAGTTGACCAAATAAGAATGGAGGTTCACAGAGAAGACCCCGCATAGCAAAAACAATTCTAGGCAATAAAAACAAAATGGGAGGTATCAATTTACCAGACTTCAAACTTTATTACAGGGCTGTCATAATCAAATCAGCTTGGTACTGGCACAAAAACAGAGCCATTGACCAGTGGAACAGAACTGAGAACTCAGATATAAAAGCATCCTCATATAGCCATCTAATCTTTGACAAAGCAGACAAAAACATACACTGGGGGAAAGAATCCTTATTCAATAAATAGTGCTGGGAAAACTTGATAGCCACATGTAGAAGACTGAATCAGGATCCACACCTTTCACCTCTCACAAAAATCAACTCATGCTGGGTAACAGATTTAAACCTAAGGAGTGAAACTATTAGAATTCTAGAGGAAGATGTTGGAAATACTCTTCCAGACATTGGACTAGGCAAAGAATTTA
>NW_012137191.1:6335370-6361131 GCF_000956105.1 Propithecus coquereli | reverse complement strand
TATTGGATGTGGGGCGGGGGGAGGGGAGGGGGAGGAGGGGACGGACGTATGCACAATCAATGAGTGCGATGTGCACCTCCCGGGGGATGGACATGCTTGAAGCTCGGACTTGGGAGGGGAGGGAAGGCAAGGGCAACATACATAACCTAAACATCTGTACCCCCATAATATGCTGAAATAAAAAAGAAAAGAATGGAGGTTCAAGTTGCAAAGATAAACAGTAAAAGGATTAACATATAACATAACTAACAAAAGTTGTGGGGTAGAAAAAGGAACCATCATTATAAGACAACTGAGTATCTTAATTTTCATAGTGAGGAATCCATAGATAATGACTAAAGCTGACATGACAAGAACTAGACTTACAAGCATACTACTCAGGAAAAACTAAAACTGAAACTTTTCAAGTTTCTGGCTTAATTAGCTCCCTCCATCCCACAGTTAGCTCTTGTCTATTATGCTCTTTTTTTTTTTTTTTTTGCCTGTAACTCTTGATACTTTCTATCTGATATATTTTTATTTGTTTATTTGCAAAGTTATAGTAAGCCCCATTAGGCAAGAATCTTTTCTGTCCTGTTCACTGTGTCTCCTCAATTTGAACAGTGCCTAATATATAGTAGGTGCTTAATAAATATTTGAAGAAGAGAAGGAAGGAAGCAAGGAAGGAAGGGTGGAAGGAGGGAGGAAAGAAGAAAAAAAGGCAGGCATAAGTAAACATAGATATCCCTGAGGAATAGCACAAGAATGGCAGAATTTTACATTTTGCTTAATGCTATTCTGAACCATGTGAACATTTTTCCATGAAAATGTATTATTTCTAATAAAAAAAATTGAATGCTCCCCTAATAGTTCTGATGTATAGTCAGTTTTCAGCACTGGACTAGAGCATCAAAGAAAATACCTGCAAAGTGAGAGGATAATTTAGAATTAGCTATGAGCAGATAGGGGAGGGCTGCTGAGTCTATTAGTTGCCTTTTAAAAAATATTTATTTCATTTTTTATTTTATTATTGTTTTATTACTAGGCTTTCCCTTATAACAAGTGATATGAGTAGCCTTGGAAAGGCAGTACCCAGTCTTTGCCTAGCACTTTTCAATTATTCATTGCTTTATTCAAAAATCTTTTCCAGACTGATTAGTTAAAATGCAAACACTCTACAGAGGGGTAGCACACGTAAGTGATTTATATCTTAGCGTAAACTTCTAGCATTGTTTAATCACATTCTTGTCCTGTTTAAATGCCAAAGCACAGAAAAAGAAGAGGTTAAACATTCCAGCTATGGATGTTTTGGGTGATGAAGGACAGGAGTTTGATCTTTTCTTTAATCACCTGCCATTACACACAGGCAGAAAGCAAATATGGAACTTATAGCTCCGTCCTTTTTTCTCTTTCCAGAAACTGATTTTAATATCAAGGTCGTGAGGCTCTTTGCAGAGTTTGCCGCATATCTATATGAACTTAATTTGGAGCCAGTCTCAAATATGCAATTGTACTGAAAATTCAGTATTTTAAAGGGATGAGGAAATAAGTGAGTGTCACGGCTTGCTCCTGTGGGTGTCCCCTTGTGCCTGCTCTACCCTGAAAGAGATGAAGGCTAAAGTATACTGAAAATAATGCCACATAGAGACTGCTGCTGTGCATTTTCAAAATCACTTCCCCTCTAAATGGAAGATCAGGAATCTCTTCCACCGACAACGATGCAGCTTAAGGGCTAAGGACTCAGGAGTGACCCAAGACTCCGGAAGCACAAGGGTCAGGTCTCAGGACTTACCATACAGGTTTCTGAAAGTAACAAAGTCACATCGCATTTAATTGTCTGTTTCATTCATTTTCAGGTAAGCCAGTTTGTTTTTATTCTACATACTTTCAGTGACAACTCACAAGATGTGAATCTAAACACTCCAAGGCTGATTTTTTTAATTAAACATTCCAGAGATCCACATCCAAATAAGTTTTACTCACTTAAATACTTACCTTGGGAAATGAAACATGCATTCCACTGATATGCCATATCCCAAAACGTTTTCAGAAGTCCCCCTTATAAAATGCCTTTAGGGCCTGTAGTACATTTTTTTAAAAGTACACAACAATAGCAAGTAGGTCTTTAGAAACATGATTGATTTAGAGTAGCTGTTCTCAAAATTTTGGGTCTCAGAAAGCTTTTACACAGGTAAAAATTATTAAGGATCCCAAAGAGTTTTTGTTCATGTGAATTATATCATCAATATTTACTATATTAGAAATTAAAATAGAGATTTTTAAAATATTCATTGGTTAATTCATTTTAAAATAACAATATAAACCCATTATATGTTTAACATAAATAACATATTTTTATTAAAATAAATCATTATGTTTTCCCAAACAAAAAATTTTTGTGAGAAGTGTAGCATTATTTTAATTTTTCAGTAAACCATTTAATTATTTGTCTCAATCAAACACAGATTTTTACATGTGCTTCTGCCTGCAATCTGTTGCAATATCATTTTAATTGAAAGATATGGAGAAAACCCATATTCTCACACATATATAGTTAAAAAGAGAGGATTATTTTAACAGTCTTTTCAGATAATTGTTATAGTCTTCTTTGATACTATGCCAAAACTCAACAAGTGGTAGTTTCGTACTGGTTAGTTACATAGTGAAATTTGAAATCATATCAATAAACTTTTCATACTCTGTTACATTAAAGTCCATTGATCTGTCTTACATTTTGAAAGAATCTTTATGCATAATTTTATAATGTTATGCATTGGTTGTTTGGAAAATACTGGTTCACTGAGTTGTGCAGATATTCCAAATATTAACACATTTCATTATAAAATATTATCGCTTGCCATGAAACCTCTGGAAAACTCTACTGTACTCTCATGAGAGAGTGAGAATGAAAAAGGCAAATAACATCTTAGTATTGTTATAAAAAATAGGTTTGACTACATGAACCCCCTGGAAGAATCTAGGTCTCCAGACCCCACTTTGAGAACCACTTACTTAGAAGATGAGCTAAAACTCTCTAGAGTCAAGTCTTATAAGACAGTGGTCCCAACCTTTTTGTCACAGGGACCGAGTTCATGGAAGACAATTTTTCCACACATGGGGGGCGGGGGAGTGGGGACCCCTTAACAGGGGGATGGGGACCACAGTTATAAGGCATATTTCCAAATTAAGCAACATAAAACATGTAGTTTAAGAACTTAAAAATTTCAGCTTTTAACCTGTTTTTGTGGGAAAATAAATTTCAATGAATTTTTTTCTGTTGTTCTCAGGTATTTTAAGTAATGTCAAGTCCCATCCCTTTACATCATATAAGACAGCAAATCACACAGCCAGTTAGAAACTAAGCAAGGTCAAAGTCCACAAAAGTTAACACTGTCACAACAAAAATATTTTCATTTTCCAAACTCTAGATGGTGGCCCATGTTCTTCAAACAATATTCAAAAGGTCCCTAATTAGTATAAGGAATAATCTGATTATTCTATAAGGTTTACTGAAAAAAGATTTTCTATAGCTCTAATGCAAATGGTTCTCTATTTTCAAACTGTGATTTATGATTATAGAATTTAATAGCTATGAAGAACTAAGACACACCCTAGTCCAATAGCCTCATTTGACAAATGATGAAAGTAAAAATCAGAAAAGTGAAACTGAATAACATTCCAAGGCTGAGCTGGAACCGAAATCCAGGTCACATGTCATCCTGTCCAGTGCATAGGGTAAGAGGGTCCCCAAAATAAAATACTTCATCTTATTTATATTTCCCATTTATTACCCTATCCAAATCGAAGATGTGCAGAAATGTGTCAATTCAAAAATAATTTAGACTTCTTTTCATCCAAATATAAATACATCGATTTTTTGTTGTATTTTTGTAACCCACCCATACATCACAGGTGACATTTTATTAGTAAGAGACAAAGAAATATTGAAATAATTTAGTGAAATGCCCACATATTGCAAAGCTAACCACAATCAGAAAATTATTATCTATTTTATCTGCCCTGGTGACACTCTTTTAAATGTAATAAACTAAGGTTCAGGGTCTTGAAATAGGCAGTAAAAATGATACTTACAAAAATGACTAAGGATAGGTGCAGTACCATTAATTAAGCAATAATCCCTTTGAAATCAGTCATTAGCGGCAGTTTTTTGCTATGGGCCATTAACACTCTAACTAGCAAGTCATTAATAGTGGTAATAACCAGTTCTGAGGGGATTATTCCTCGAATAAACTATATATAATAATTTTTAAGCTTTGTAAAAATTTTCACACTTTTATGTTAACCTTTGAATAAGTAAGTGTGGGCAGAATTAGCCAAGAATATTACTGGCTCATTTTTAAAACATAAATATTTATCTCCCTCCATCTGTATATTCCTATATATTTGCCTATCATGTCTTTAACATTTGAGGCTAGCACCCCTGGTACTGCCAATGTATAGAGCGTTTTGTCATTCTCTTTTCATGCACTATTCCTAAAGACCATGTGGTGGTTTGCAAATGCCTTCCATCATTTAGAAACAGACATTATTATTGACTTCATCTTTTGAAGTCCAAGCCCACTTGAAGTCAATTTTTATCCAATGTCATCTAGGTCACTTTGCTAATATTTATTTTTTGCATGCCAGAAATATTGAGTGTCTTCAGTAACGTAGTAATGTGTTGAACTTCTGCAGCTTGCTCTAGGTGCAAAAGATCACACCCAACATGGAAATAGACCCAATTTAGGGGAAGGAGCAGATGAAAGTGTTCCTATTAATAATTATTTGATCCCTCCCATTAACCCCAGGCCCATAGAGCTCCAGCAAGGCTTTTGTGGTAGGTTTTACTGCCTTGGCCATTATAGATTGTTCTTATTTTTCCTTCACTCTGGATCTGGGGGTAAGGGGAGAGGGACCTCTCTGAGATATTTAGTTAACATTATCTCTTGACTCTTAGATAATGTTACAAATTATAAAGCAGTATTGGTTAAGCATAGACTCATCTCTAAAAGAATGAACCAAATAAGGAAAGTCATGGGATATAAGAAAAGACCCTGGAAAGGACAAAAGAACATGAGCAGTGGAAGAGGAACCAGCCTTCTTCAAAAGAAATCACAAAATATTCTTTATTCAGAAATAGTATTAAGGCATAAGGATATTTTATTAAATATGCGATTAAGGTTGTCTACAATATTCAAGAAGATGCTGTCTCTGTGAAATTGACGAAGTGGAAGAGAACCACCCAAGATGAAGAAAGACCACCAATTTAAAGCCACATGTGTTATAAGAAATGAAAAGTGAAAAGTGAATTCAACACTGGAGAAAACAAACAAATGAACTAATGGATAAATCTGAAAAGTTTCTTACATAAAAGGATAAAGATAAGACTAACATATAAGACTACATAAAAACTGGAAACTTCCGTGTATTATCAAACTCCATCTATTGAATTTTTTAAAAACTGGAAAAATATTTGCCAAAAAAACCATTTTGATAAAAGGCTAATAGCCTTAATTTTAAGGAACTCACAGCAAACAATTAGACAATGCTGACTCCTTTAGGTAAGTGGACAACAAACAATTCAGAAAATTGACAAACATGTGAAACAATAATTACCCTATTTAAGTTTTTTTTTACCCCTCACCCCGTATTACCCTATTTGGTAATCAAAAACATATAAATTATATTAAAACATATATTGTCTCACTATTGAATTAGAAAAATATAAAAGCTGTAATACCAGGAGTGAGGAACTGTCGTGCCCTGCTAGATGACATGAAAGGAACCAATCCACTTCACCTTTGCTTAAAAAGCAATTTGGCAATTTGGAAATACAGCAATATATTTTGAGATCTGGGAATCTAAAATCTCTGTGTAAGTAATACAATAGGACTAATCCTTCTCCCTGTGAGACGTGGAGTCTATGTTTTCTCCCCTGAATCTGGGTTGGAGCCTGTGACTACTTTAACCGATAAAGTATGAAAGAAGCTAAATCATAGAAAAGACAAAACTTCCACCTGTTACTCTCTTGCTCTTGCCCTTGCATGCTTCCCTTGGATATAACCTAAGGAAGCCAAGAAGCCACATGGAAAAGCCATGTCCCAGCTACAGCCTCAGCTGGGTTAGTCTCCCTAGTCAACTGCTAGCTTCAGCTGCCAGGCATCTATTCGTGCCAAGTAGAGAAGAGATGACCTTTCACCACCAAGGCCTCCCCAAATTGTAGATTCATCAGCAAAATGTTTTCTTCCCATCCCTACAACTTTAAGCAGTGTTGGTTTAGAAATCTTCATCCCCATCCCCAAAAAGGGAATACAACGGTCCCCATGAAATGGAAATCCACACTGTGACTTAGTGATTTTGGCTTCTCCATACTACTGAACCAACAGGCAAATGAAAAAAGAGTGCTACTGTACTACTGTACTGGCCTGGTTAGTTAATCTTTATAAACAAGAGGAAATTGGGTTGCTTCTGCACATTGTGCATGGGATAGACTATGTCCAGAACTTAGGGGATTCTCTGGTGCACCTCTGAGTACTTCCTGAGTAATATTTAGGATTACGATTACTTGTAGTTTACAAACTTCCCAAAGAAATTTATCCAATGTTTTGGCCCAAGAAAAAGACCAAAGGGACAATCTCAGTCACTACCTCGACACAGATAGTCAGAAACGCAAAGAGCCTATGTACAAGAGGGGACAACCCAGACCACCCAGGGCCCAAAGAGTGATCCTCTCAGACTCAGTGGAAGATCTCTCTCTAATGTTCCAAGTTTCAGGAAGTCTAGATGGCCAGATTGGGATGGAAGGAGGAAGAGGGACAGAACTGCTTGTCACCTGCCACTATGCACTTCCACATTTCATCAGTTCTAATTCCAGTGGTGGATAAATGTTTATCCTTCCGAATCATAACAGCTCAATATGATTTACAAAAATATTTTATGTAGCATTATGCTCATGCATAAAAATTAGAATATATTTCCCTTTCTTTATGAAGATATTCAAATATTCAGAATTTCATTTCCAAACAGGATTTCATTACTAAAGAAACTCTTTTAAGTTTCTTTCAAGTTTTAAGGATAGAAGTGGAATAGAACTTTAAATAGAAGTTCTTCCTCCATTTGAGCTCAGCAACAAAAGTGATTTTATTACCTGAATGCCTGAGTACATCGTCTTTAAAAATCAATTGTTACACCACCATCTATTAAAAAGTAATAATAATGAAACCTTGTCTTCCGACCTGCAAGAATTTTGAAAAGTCAGTCAAAGCCGTAGTTCAATACAAGATCACTTAGAAGTTCAAAGACAATATCATATTAAAAATCAAAGCATTCAGACATTTAGCTTTACTTAAAAATCACCCAATATTAAACTGGAATGTTTCACTTACTTAAATTCCCTTTAATGAAGATCTTTGTACATCTTCTCATCTATATTAGTCCCTGATGATTATACCCCAAGGATATTAAAATCCCAGTCTGTCAAAATCACCACAAAAGATCTTCAAACGTATACTTGGCAGTCTTTGTGATGCTGAGTTGGTAATGTGAAGTATTATTTATAGCTAGGATGCTGCACTTTTCATTATGCAAATAAGCTTTAAGTAGTGGCACACTTCCTAATTTGAATGGGGTTACTGAATCTTAAGAAAAGTTAGAACCATCAACAGAATAATTATCGAAGGTGTTCAAAAATGGGAGGTACATGCTGGTGTGAGTACAGCTATGGAAACACCAATAAAAGTTGGAAAAAAGCCCATAGAAAGTAAGATGTTTGTGAAAAATACAGGAAGGAAAGAAAATATTTGGTTGAACATATTAATACAATTTCCTTGATTTGAATTTATCTGAATTCTTATCATGTAACCTACAAACTGATAATTTATCATAAACTATAATCAACAGCCAAAAAATAACCAAAATATGTAAATAGTATTTAAACAAAATACCATGTAACCCACTTATCAGTCTTTCCTCACTTCCTGGGTCACTTTTACCAGAATGTTTTTCACTTTTTTTTTTTCTCATTTAACAATTAAAGGAATTTTGAAAAAAATGATGTACCCCTTCACCAATGTATTTGGTTGAAAATTAACAATTTTATCATAACTTTTCATGGTTGCAAAGGATCTAATTACTCACGTGTTAAAAATATTAACATTTTTAAATAAAATGGTTGCTTCATTCATTTAAATATACCAATGGATTCCAAATGTTGTGCTTTGTTGTTTCAAATTTTAACATCTCTGAAATTGGGATGACTCTCATTATTGCTTAGTCAGGTGGCAGGCATGCCTGTGGGTGTCAGTGACTTGGGAAAATTCTAGAGAAAACTGTATTTAAAAAATGCTATAGCACCAACACTCTTGATGTCCCAGAGGAAAAATGAGCATCAGAAAAACCTCTCAGCCATCAACTGAGCCAAAAAGTACATTCAAAGACTGAGAGTCTGAATGCTAGCAAGCCTTAGTAATACTTTAACCAAACTCTTTGGTTCATATTTCCACATATGCACAAGCATAATTGATGATAAATATCCAAATAAGCCTAAAAGATCTCTTTCAATAAGTATAGAATTAAATTTCTAAGTGATAAAAAAGCATCATGTCAGTTTGTTACAGAATTTTTCTCTTAGTGACACAAAAGTAATTATGGTATCTTAGATTTAATAAAACAGGAGAATATTCTGATTTAATACCCACTGATATCCGTTTTTTTAAATTATATGAATAAACTCTTCCTTTTTATTGTGGCAAAATATACATAACATAAAATTTACCATTTTAACCAATTTTAAATATAAAGTTCAGCGGCATTAAGTACATTCACACAATCACACTGTGCAACCATCACTATCACCCATCTCCAAAACTTTTTCAACATCCCAATCTGAAACTCTGGGCCCATCAAACGATAACTGGGACCCATTCTGTCATCCATGGAGAGACTAGGCTGAAAGACTTCTGGGGTCTCTGCCTTCCTGCTTCCTGAGCCAAGATTGTCTTCCATTTCCTAACTTAGCATCACCCTCTCTTCCACTTTCCTTCTCTCCTCGAAGACGAAAAGAACTTTGGCCCACCCTTGTTTGAGAACACGGGCTAGGCAGAGGACAGAAGAGAACCTCCAATTCCCTAATACCTGAATTTGCGTTTGGGAGGATGGAAAGTCATGAAACCCGTACATCGCTTGAGTGAATGGCAAGCATTCAGGAAAGTGTTAGCTATGTTCCCACACCTGGTGGTTGACTCACCCACCTTGCAAGAGCTCCCAGCCTCCTTGAGATCTTTCTTAATTATTTCCTGTAGTCTGCAGAAGATATTTGGGATTTGCTGTCATGTGCTAGATCCCATCAACCCCCGGAACACGAGGCTAAGAAACAGGGGAGCTCTTTCAATGCCGAAGCATCGTTATCCCCTGGAATCCTCAAAGTACTGCAGCCAGGCTGTCTTCCATAACAAGGAGAGGAGAATGCCACCCTTCCCCTTCTGGATTTTAGAAGGGAACCAAAGGAACCCTGCCCTGCAAAACAATGTCTTATAGAGTTTTTGGAAAAAAAAACTCTAAAATCTTGGGGTATTGGAAGAATTTTTGTTTTATGATCTTTTTATTCCTTTTTATGTGCAGAGCCACTCTGTAGGACAAGAGGCCATGGGGACTGGGGACAAGACCACCACACTGTATGGAGCTCAGTCCCTCCTCTCAGACCACTGACACGTTGTTATTGTTCAGCCTGACTGTTTTTTTCCCTAGCATGGTCTCTGGCCCTGTTGCAAACACACTCCTGACAAGCTTAGCCCTCTAGGTCATTAGACAAACCCAGATATGTCTGATTTCCCGAAATAAACACACTTACACTCAAAAGAATTCCCCAAAACATTGCATCACATATTGTTGGCTTTATAAAACTCAGAGCTTAAAGAACATTTCACGTAGCTCTAGAACTGGATGGCTGAACCAGGTGTATCCAATGGACAAATGAGATGAAGATTTTAGGACCCAGAGTAGGCTGCCGCCCTCAGCAACCTTACGGCAATGAATAGCGATCTCTCCTTCAACAAGGCCACATCTTCCCGATTCAGGACACATTTCAGAGTCCACACAGCTCCCAGGGTACCAGCTGCAACTCCACCCCTTCTCTCTCACTCAGGAAAACACTTTAGAATGTATGAAAGTATAAATGATGTAATAGATATAATTTTGACCATCCTCTAATCTACTAAAATAGTAAAACATTCACAAGTGTTAGTTCCTACCCACTACACAACCAAGCCTTTGGGTCGCTGAGTATGGTACCCTCCTATGACAGAAATGCAGAGTAAGACTCAATTCATCAAGATTCATCAGCTTACAAAGGGCAAAATCCAGATAAACTACTTGTGAAGAAAAGGAAATTTGTTGAAATTACATGGGAGAATCTCATAGGAATGCAGGAAGGGTGAAAGCTGCCTGGACTCCTTGTTTGTGTATTTCACGTCTGCTTCCCTCTCCCCCAGGGACTGGCCTCCTCCACATTGCAGAGAACGTGGCCACCGGAGCCCCTGCAGCTCTCACAGCCAGAGTGGGGGGCTCTCCCCTTGGTCACCACGTAAGAATCCATGGAGTTACAGTGATTGGTAGCACTTCTTTAAGGTGCCTACCCCCAAAACCAGTCAGTCAGCAAGGGCCAGGGTTCCAGAACAGACACCTTTGCACACCAGGCCGAATCCAGAGAAAGGAAAATTGTTGATATCTATTAAAAAGATACATTTACAATGGACACACTTGAAACTCGGACTTGGGGTGGGGGGCAAGGGCATCATATGTAACGTAATCATCTGTACCCCCCATAATATGCTGAAATAAAAAAAAAAAGATACATTTCCTTTTGGATATAGCACAGTTTCTACTCTGATTATAACATTTGCTGAATGCAGGGAGTAAAACTAACAGAATGAGTCACAAAAGAAGCCAAAATCAGAAGCTAAGAAGGAGAGATGAGTAAGTGGTTTTCTCTGTTACAAATAGCCAGACGTCAGGTTTAAATCAGAGTGGGATTGAATATCACAGCAGTCTGAAAGTGAGTGAAAGGAAGTTGTTTGTGACAGTCTGATGGCTCCCCATGATAAGGCACTGATCCCCATCTTTAATAATAACAAATAATAAGCACACCGCACAACTCTCTTCTATTTCTAATATTATGGGTAAAATTGTGCAGGCCAAATCAAATGCAATTACTGCTTTAGGCGGAATGGATGAAAACCCATAGCTCCTACACATTAAAAAGATTCAGTGGGTGAAAGACCTAAAGAAGAAAGATGTAATAATGTTTTTTATGATTATGACTTCCATTGTTATTATTTTGGTTGGGGTTATTATAATTATTATTATGATAATTACTTTTTTATTGATACTTCTGCCTACGTTTATCTTGAGACGGAAACAATAACTGCCCAGCTCTCCTTGTAAAAGTGCCAAGGGAGTAGTTGGAAGTAATGATGAAAAAGTCTTTTTCTTTTATATTAGTCCTGCTATAAAAGGGGTGGTTACTCTTTCTATAAAGGTAGCCTATGTCGCATAAAATAAAGTCATATTTTTTTGCCCAAAGGTGTTCACTCCAATCTGGAAGTAACTCCCTCTTCCTTATGAAATGGCATTCTTGAGTGACTATCAATCAAATCTTCTGAACTTCCCTTTCTCATATAATATGTGGAGTTGATAAAAAGGGCATGGCTCAAGTTTATATCTGGGTCTCATTTCCCCTGTATTCCAGGGCTCTGTTGAGCCTGTTGATTAAAGAGCTCGCATAGCTGGGTCTTGTGTGATCTGTGTTTTGGGGGAGAGAAGAAGAACAGGGATGCATTGATCTTTTGTCCCTGAATAATACTATGTGATGTAAATTTAATAGGAACTGGTAGATTTTAATATTACCGGGAAACCGTAGAGAACTTGACATTTTAATTTGTTTCTGAATCATTCATATAGCAGAAAAGCCAGGAACATACATACGTTAATAAGCTTTTTGACAGAGCAATGAGGAGGAAAAGGGAAGAAAGAACTACACGGATTACTCATCCGGAGGAGACGCGGGAGGAAATGAGCTGGAGCTGTATAGAGATTTCTCTTCAGTCCTACTTGCCAGCTGGGGATAAATGAGTGTATTACTCTGGGGGATTATTCCACTGAGAACCTAAATTTATACAGACTGTATAACCTAAGGTTACGCAGACTTGCAAGACAGTAGGGGACTTAGAGAAAGCTCTCTGGTCCCTTCCTCCCTCCCCAGCCGGGGTGCCAGTTCGCTGCCTGCGCCACACCTGGGGCCGCGCATGAAGCAGTGCCCAGCGCCTCCAACACGGTCCCCTGCAGCCTCCGTATCAACTCACACCCGCCTTCTGCAGCAGTTCCCTCCTCCGTAGATCTCAAGGCTCTCAATGTCCAGCGCCTCCAGTCAAGAAGGAAGTTGTCTCTTCAAGGCAGAAGTGACTGAATGTGTTGCCTCTGAAGTATTTGTGCTCTGAAGGGGAGAGGATTGTGCTTAATTATCAAGAATGACATTGTCATTGATTCTTCTCCTCCATGCCTGCCCAATATATGACAGACAAGTCCTGCCACATAGGACACTGTCCCACAAACCTGGGTGTCATAGAATGTACTAGCTTCTCATCTAAGCAAAGAAATAGATTTTTCCTAATTTATCTTTTACTCAGAGCACACATACAAGCCCTCCTTAAGTAACCTTCATAATTCGCTTTTTAGAAAGATTTATTTTACAATTCCCGTTCAAGTAAGAATTAACAGAGTTTGGTTTACTTTTTAAAAATTAATGTGCACACAACTTTTCAAGGAATAATCTTTTGCATAAAGAGAGGTTTGCCAAACATACATGCAAACACCCAGTTGTTAAACAGAAAAAGATGAAAAATGGACAATTAGACCACATCTGTTTAAGATGCCTCCATCGTGGAAACTAATAAACCGTTGACGCCGTCTCTGGCTTTATAGGTCTTCACATCCGGGACAGCCTTTGTGGATTGTAATTAATCATCATATATCACCGGGCTCCGCTCACCACTTCACAGATGAACCCGCTGCAACCCTCATGGAATTTGTTCATCTGTGGATCTGTTTGTCCTTCGGAGAACAGCACAACTGAGTGAGCCTGTATCTCAAGTTACTTCTCTTTCAATTTTGCCTTTTGCTTGAATTAACCTTAGCCAGGTGTGGTAATGAAAAAACGCCAACCCCCACCCCCAGAGGTCCATCTCCTAACCCCCAGACCCTCTCAATACATTCCCTCATATGGCAAAACAATTGTGCAGATGTGATTAAGGATCTTGATGTGGACCAATTATCCTGGAGTAGCCAGGTGGGGTCCTCATAAAAGGAAAACAGAGACACCCAAGAGGAGAAGGTGACGTGATGACAGCAGCGGCGATTGGAGTGATGCACTTCGAAGACAGAGGAAGGGGCCTCAAGACACAGAGTACAGGTGGCTACTAGAAGCTGAAAAGGGCAGGGAAATGGATTCTCCTCTCAGAGCTTCTGGAAGGAACCAGCCCTGTCAACACCTTGACTTTAGCCCAGTGAAACTGATTTCAGACCTCTGACCTACGGAACGGGAAGGGAATACATCTGTGTTGTTTGAAGCCACTACATTTGTGGTAATTTGTTACAGCATCAAAATGAAACTAATATGCCAGGTTTTAAATACTTTATTATCCCATAAACATAAACATACAAATACTC
Source organism: Propithecus coquereli (assembly GCF_000956105.1). NCBI lineage: Eukaryota > Metazoa > Chordata > Mammalia > Primates > Indriidae > Propithecus > Propithecus coquereli. The sequence goes on along the minus strand of NW_012137191.1, from coordinate 6,347,433 downwards.
TCAAAATTAGAGCACATTTTTAACCTCCAGTGATCTGTTTGTTTCAGAAGCTTATAAATAACACTGGTATTCAGCATAAAAATGTAAACAACCTATCTCATAGTTATATGTGTTATTGATTAAAAAGTATGCACTGAATACCTACTGTGTACAAAGCATTGTACTGTGAGAGACAGTGAAATAAGGTGCGGGTTGAGCAGCCTTAATTTGAAAATATGAACTCTGAAATGCTCCAAAATGAAAAACTTTATGAGCACCAACATGATACCACAAGTAGAAAATTCCACACCTGACCTCATCTGATTTGATTAATTCACATTGTATGCCTGTATCAAAGCATCACATGTACCCTATAAAGATATACAACTATTAATATTATGTACCCATAATTAAAAATAAATAAATTTTAAAAGTAAAAATTAAATTAAATAACCTTGCACCTTATATCTTAATCACTTGTGAATCTCCAAAATATTTTCTGGCAAATAGTGGGTGCTTTATGTTTTCTATTGAGCTATATAAATTAAGGTTATATGTATTATTTAATATTATGAAACAACAGTGCAGGAGTTGTCATGAAACAGACTGTGATGAGCTGTGAAATTGTTATTTTAATTAATAGCAGAGGGAGAGAGAGGGAAAGAAGGAAGGGAAGCAGGCAGGGAAACAGGGAAGGGGGAGAGGTCTACCAGCTGGCTTTGCAAACAGGCTGAGTTTGCAGGCAATGGCTCTCAGGGGACAGCCTACAGGTGTACCAAGATTTGGCCTTTAGTGGTACATGCTCAGACCCTCAGTTTTCCCAAGGCTCATCAAGTTCTAGGAAGATCATCAAGTCTAGAGATTGTATTTGGAGAACCCTAAATTTTATACAAAGGTTATGTGCCTGAGTCTGTACATTTTACTTGATGTGCTGCAAGGGCTACAAACTGAAAAATCTAATCACAAAGAAACTAACATCAGGACCCTGATTGGTCAGATTCCAACCACAGAATAACTAGGCTTAGGGAGCATGATTAAAGCCAAGGCCCCCCCGTCCAACCCCACCGTGCCCAATGGATAAGGCATCGGCCTCCTAAAGACAAGGGCAGGGCAGGAACGTAAGGCAACAGTGACGAAATATTAATGCTTATGAATGATAAAACCACATAGATGTAACAAAGAATTGGGAGTACAGGAAAAGATAACACCAACTTCCATGCCCAGAGACAGAAATGTGGCAGAAAGGAAACTGGGTGTGTGTAATTGCGAGAGGGTTCCAGAACAGAGCACCCAGAGTGAGGACAAAGGAACAGAGTGGGCAGAGTGGGAAGAGATGGAGTGTGAATAGCCTGAAGATTTCCTTGTGAGTTGACTGCGTTGTGGTTATCTGTGGATATGCAGCAGCAGGGCTAGCTATTTTGGTCAGACTTAGTGCAAGTCATAATAATAACTAATTTTTATTAAGAACTTACTATGTGCTAAGTCCCATTCTAAAGACTTCTTATTCAATCTCCCCATCAACCCTATGAGGTACGTGCCATTATGGTGTGGTGAGCTGAGAGCTTTACAATAAGGGGTTACTAAATGAACTAAGCAGTAAACCAGGAGCTGCCTAAAATTATAGCTACATAGTTGAAGTGTTACACTGAAAGAATAGTCTTTTGTCTAATAACTGCCATCTGCTTCTGTAACCCTTCTTGCAGCTTGCTTTGAGGATTGTAATCTGCCTTCGGGCGCCAGAGATCTGTGAGGGCAGCTATGCCCTGTAACCTTGTATCTTACAACCCAGACTTCACTCCCCGCTTTTGTTCCCTGAACACTTGCACTGTGTCACGTAGCCTCCCTCAAAAAATAGTATAAAACCCTCGTAGAAACTTGAGATGGTGCCATCCTCTCGTACTGCTTTTATGCGGGCGGAGGTGGTCGCTGGCCAGCTAATAAAGACTCTCAATTTGGCTTCATTGAATTCTCCTGTGGTCTGTTCGCGCCCTCCATACTACAACAATGGAATCATAGAGACGCTAGACAACTTGCCCAAAATTATGCAGAGATTGAGCGGTGGTGCTGGGTTTAGTTTTCTTTTCCGGAGCTATCAACATCATTGTTTTAATCGTTATATTATTCCCAGGCCATGGCAAGTCATGACTATCATCAAGGCTAGTGGTCCAGTCTATCTTCGAATTATATCCAGAATCTGACCATTTTTTACCACCTCTGCCACAACTACCCCACCCCAAGCCATCACTATGTCTCACCTGGATTGTTAGAGTAGCCTCCTAACTAGTCTCCCTGCTCCCACCTGTCCCAGTATAGTTATTTTCAACACGGTGGCTCTGGCAATGCTTTACAAATATACTGCACTCACAAAAGAATATATCCAGATGATCCATGTGCATGTGAAGGAATAGTCAACATCAGTACTCATCAGGGAAGTATAAAATACAATCAATATGCAATACTGCTACATAACCACCGTGACCCAGAAAATGAAAAAGCAGACAATACCAAGTGTTGGGAAGCATGTGGAACAACTGAAACTCTCATTTTCTGATGAGTACAATCACTCTGGAAAACTATGTGTCAATATCTGCCAAAGGTAAATGTGTCCTATGGCCCAGTAATCCCACTGCTAGACATATATCTAACCAAACTGTATACATTCAAATAAAAGCTTACACAAGAATATTCAGAGAGTAGGACATATAATAGCAAAACCCAGAAAAACCCAGAGGTTTGTCTACAATAGAATGGATAAACTCCATGCTATTTGATTGCACAGAGTAGTCACATAATCAAATACTACGTAGCAATGAGAATGAGCAAACTGCAACTTACACGAATCTCACAATGTTGAATGAAAGGACCCAGACACAAAATAGGACATACTCTTTGATTCCAAAACTAATTTTTGATGTTAGACATCATAGTAGAAGTTACCCTTGTAGAGGAGGAAAGGTTAGTGACTAGAAAGGAGGACCAAGGGAGTTTCTAGGACGCTGATAACGCTCTGTTTCTTAAGCTGGATGTTGGTTACACAATGTTTCACTTTGTAAAAACTCCTTAAGCTGTGTACTTATGAACATTTATTTATGTGCACTGTATTTATGTGTTATATACTTTTATATATGAGATATATAACTCATACACTCATACACATGACATCCAATGAAAAATTTGTGAAATAAATATGTAAATCATATCATGTAACTTCTCCATTCAAAACCCTCCCATAACTTCCCATCAAATTGAGGAATAAAAGTCAAAGTCCCTGCTGTGGCATCAAGGCCTTACATGGTCCCCAAAGCCCATGTCTGATCTCACCTCCTACTACTTTCCCCCTTGCTGTCTCCATGCTAACCACACATGTCCCCTTGCTGTTGCTGCCTCAGGGCCATTGCATTTCCTGTTCTCACTGTTCTCCGCCCCTAACAAATATTCAAATGGCTAATTCCCTTCTGTCCTTTAGGTCTTCATGCAAATGTTATATTTTTGATGAAAAATTTTCTGACTGCTTCTTTTAAAATGGCACCCTCCCCCCCTCCAGGACTTCTCTTTTTCTGCTTCATGTATCCTCGTATAACTTATCACTTTTTAATTTGCCATATTACTTGCTTGTTTGGTTCGTTGGTTGGTGTGGGTTTGGGTGTTTATGTCTGTGTGTATGTGTGTGTGTGTGTGTGTGTCTGTCCTCTGCATTTGAATATAAGCTCCCTGAGAATAGGAATTTTCATCTGTATTGATCACTGCTGTGTCCTCAGTGCTTGGCACATAGTAGATGTTCAATAAATATTTGTTGAATGAATGAATATAGCTCTTACACCTTATCACATTTGTTAGTTACAGTTACATCTTCTCTCATAGGCTACAAATAAGACATAGGTAGTATATTAGCTTCCTAGGGTTGCCGTAACAAATTAACACAAACTTGATGGCTTAAATCAATAGAAATTTATTCTCTAACAGTTCTGGAAGGTGCTAGAAGTCTAAACTCAAAATGTCATCAGGCCACACTCCCTCTTAAGGCTCCAGTAGACAATCCTTCCTTGCTTCTTCCAGCTTCTGGTGGCTCCTGGTTTGTTCCTTGGCTTGTGGCAACATCACTTCAATCTATGATTTTGTCTGCATGTGGCATTCTCCTCTGTGTCTCTGTGCCGCCTTCTTTTCTGTCTCTTATAAGGAGGCTTGCCATTGGATACAGGGCCCACCCTATCCAGGATGATCTCATTTCAAGATTCTTACCTTAATTACATCTGAGAAGGCCCTTATTCCAAATAAAATCACATTCTGAAGTTCCAGCTGGACTTATCTTTTGGGCCACCATTCAGCCCACCATAGGTGGAAACTATGTCTTACTTTTTACTTTTTTATCCTCAGACCTTAACACAGTACAGAACGGAGTATTTTTTTTATGGATGATGACTAAGTACATGAGCAAATTATTTAGTTAATAGATTCATGCTCTCTAAATTCACAAGGGACAGATTTATGCACTAGAATAGTGGAGAGTGTTATAGGTGAGTTGTCAGTGACAAACAGAGGTCATTGGATAAAAGGCCTGTTTCATGAGGTCAGCGGGGGACCCAGGCAGGAAAGGCTGAGTGTATCTAGCCCATCGTGGCTTCTGTGGAGAGAGCAATTAAAGCAGGATTCAAACAAAAGCAAAAGGCTCACACATTGTAGAGCAGGAACAAGGGTAAAGGAGGGAAATAATGTCTCAAGATCAGAATTTAGGAAAGGATGAGGCTGCATATAAAACTCCAAGGCAAACTCATAAATATAATTGGCTTCATGGATAAGAGACAAAGAGGGGATGGATTTCATGTGCATGGTTATAATGAGCTGAATTTATGATGCTGTGTAAGCATATAAACTTAATAGGGATAGTTTAATAAAAATTCCTGATTTAGAATTCAAAATAATTCCTGTTGTGACACGGTTGCACGCGATTATTGATTACATTGACTGTGCAGTTTTACAATTAAGATAAAGATCCAGATTCTTTTCTAGGCTCCCCCTCACTAGGCAGGAAAAAGTGTAAAGAAATAAATCACTAAACATCACCATTTATATGTTTTAAACATATTGGTGACTTGGACTCGTTGATGATTTTAGTAAAATCCTGTCTTGTATGCCTGAAAAGAGGAATTTTTTCCTCCTTTTTTTTTTTTTTTTTTTACCTTTGAGACAGGCTCTTACTCAGTTGCCCAGGCTAGAGTGCAGTGGCATCATCATAGCTCACTGCAACCTCAAACTCCTGGGCTCAAGCGATCCTCCTGCCTCAGCCTCCCGAGTAGCTGGAACTACAGTTTCATGCCACCATGCCCAGCTAACTTTTTTTATTTTTTTGTAAAGATGGGAGGTCTTGCTTTTGCACAAGCTGGTCTGAAACTCCTGGCCTCAAGCGATCCTCCTACCTCAGCCTCCCAAAGTGCTAGGATTACAGGCATGAGTCACCACGCCCAGCCTTTTTTCTCAGTCTTATCAGCAGATAACCTAAGGTCAGTTCTGACAACAGAAAACAAGAGCCCCATCCTCAACTGATCCAATTTGACAAAAGTTTGGGGAAGGCTTTGATGGAATATAAAAGAATTGATTGCCATTAATAGTCTTGACATTTTTCTTCTAGCTGCACATGTTTAGTAAAATAGCATACATTTTCTTCTCTATGATTCAAATCATTTTTAGTTCTATATAGAATAATATTTACATATCATACTAATGTAATGCTCTTAATTCATTTTCTAGTTTTAGAATAACTGATTAAAGCATGAAAAATATATAATTACAATACAATGTAAATGTTATAACCTTTGATAATATAAAATAATTAAGATATCTTAATATATCAGAAAGTAGGTCATAAATGATGAAGAGCTATAAAGGGAAGGAAAGAGAAGAAAGACATGATGTGATAATTTTCACATCATCTTTCTTAGTGAAAGTTTGATGATTTTTAAAATTGAGTGATTAAGAAATAAAACTAAAATCAAAAATGAGGCCAAGTACAGTGGCTCACGCCTGTAATCCCAGCACTTAGGGAGGCTGAGGTGGGAGGATTGCTTTAGCCAAGGAGTTCAAGGCTATAGTGACTTAAGATCGAGCCACTGTACTCCATCCATCCTGGGCAACAGCACAAGACCCTCATCTCAAAAAAAAAAAAAAAAATGTGTATGAGAAGTCCTAATGTAGTAGGTGGGGGAGGTTGAGTAAGGAGAATTTGGTTTATCATTTTATAATTTTCTAAAAGGTTCTAATTCATTTTTTTCATAATGCATCTGGTATTGCTTTTAATCATAAGAAAAGCAATATAGACAGCATTGGTTGAAACTGTAGGCTTCAGAGCCAAAACACAAGTTCAAATCTCAACTCTGCCACTTGCTACCTGTGGGATGGTGGCCAACATAGTTAACCACTCTGTGCCCATCTATAAAATGAGGGCAATAACAGAATCTACTTCACAGAGATGTTGCAAAGATTAACTTCTTAAGCTGGGCTCAGTGGCTACAATCTTGTAGTCCCAGCTACTTGGGAGGCTGAGGCAGGAGGACCACTGGAGCCCAGGAGTATGAGGCTAAAGTGAGCTATGATCGTGCCACTGCACCCCAGCCTGGGTAACAAAGAGAATCCTGTCTCTACAAAAAAAGAAAAAAATTAAGTTAAAAAAAAATCTAAAAGATTAACTTCTCGGAGGATGAAAATTTACAAACATAAAAAGATATAAACACAATGGCACCTCTGTACCCAATATTCAATTTTAGTATACTTGATTTTACCATATTTATTTCAAATCACTGGGTATTTTTAAATAAATAAAATAGTGCAGATACAATGAATTGTATTTACTAACTCCAGTACCCCCTCCCTCTCAGAGGTAACCATCATCAGAAGTTTTGTATGTATCTTTTATATGGTTATTTTAATGATTTTACTATACATACACACACACACATATAGGTACATAAATAACACATAGCATTTCACATATATTTCTAAATTACATAAACGGTGTCTAACTCTGTAGATCCATTTTCAACTTGCTTGCTTTTTACTAATGTTTTTGAAGTTTATCTATGTTCACAAAAATAAATGTAGTTCACCTATTTTTACCTGCTGCATAATATTCTATCCTTATGGTTATACTACAGTGTATGTCTTCGTTGTCTATTAATGGACATTTATGTTTTTCCAGGATAATCTCTTTCTGCTCTAAGTACAAAGCCCCTGAGTACAGTGAAGTCTTTCACAAGGTTTTACCCGCACCTATGTTTTTCCAGAATAATCTTTTCTAGTAGTTGTCACCATGGGCATGTGCGTGCATCAAGTTTGCCCTGACTGATTTCTCTGTTTTTCTATTGTGCTTCCAAGCTACTCTTCCCAATGCCACCATAATAATTTTTCTGCACATAAATCATGTCCAACCACTCCTTAAACACTTTATCATCTCTAAAAACAAAATCCAAGCTCATTGGCTTGGCATATAAAATCCCTCCAGAGTCTGACCCTCGCCCAATCTCATTCCCGCCACTGTCCTCCCGCTCTCTCCATGTGTCAACCATGGCACGGTCCTGCGGGTCCCTGCAGGTGCCATGCTCCCTGCTTTTGTTAGTTCTATGCCTTTGAGTTCTGTGCGTGCACCTTCTATTTCCTAGTAAATCTTCACACACACACCCTCCTTCCCTTCCTCCTCCTCCTCTTTCTTCTTTTCCTAGACTGGAAGCCTCCTCTGTCCTCTTCAGACAGAAATAAATGCTTTCTCTTCTTTGCTCCCAAAGACATTGTACATAAATTACAATGCTTACATGATGCCATGCTTTTTTTTCCAGGTACGTTCCCCCACTAACCTATACATTCCTGGGAGGCAGGGACTGTATTCTAGCCATCTTTATATCCCTAGCACCTAGTGCTCTGAAACAGGGTAGGAGCTTAATAAATGTTGACTGAAGGAATAAATGGATAAATGGAACTTATTCTATAGCAATTGCAAGCAATTGAAAGTTTGTGATAAACAAAGATGAAGAAAAGCTAATGTCTGCCCTCGAAATGGCTTGAAATGAAGGCCAGAGGCAGGAAATCCAGTTAGGAAAGGTACTGCAATGTTCTCATAAGGTTTCATTATGTGTTGTTGCTGTATATTGAGAGATGTGATTTAAATGGTGGTGTGTCTTAACTTGTGTGATACTAAGCTAAGCTATAACTGGCTCTAACACCCTTAGGCAGAAAGTTAATTATAATTATGTTTATTTCCTTTCACACGGTACTGTGGTGTGCCCCTAAGCCCCATCTTCATTTCCACCATGGAACACGTGTCATTTCTAGTCTTCCAACCTTCAAAAAGCTATTCCACGGCAACAGACTGCGAGCTTCTAAGAAAAGCCTTAAGGCACTCATTCAGGGACTGCTCTGTACTAATAAGTGTTTCCTAAAATGACATAGAATCTGTGTAGTAGATGAATTGTGCACTATTCATAGAGGGATCATTAGTGAAGCTATTCTAGAAACAAATGTGTCCATGTGTATAATGTCAACTGGGCAACAGTTCAGAGAGCTTGTTGTCCATCCTGCTCATTTTATAGATGAGGAAACAGACAATAAGAGATGGCAGTAGATTTCAGAGCTGACAATCTGACAAAGGTTTAATCATAGTGGCTGGCACTAGTGGAGGGTACATCAGGCTCTTGGTTAAGTACTTTATAAACATTATTATTTCACTGAATCTTGACCACAAATCTATGAAGTAGGCATTAATTTTCAATTTTACAAACTAAGAAGCTGAGGCTTAGAGGGGCTAAATAACTTGCTTCTGCTCACACAATGCACGGGTGATAGAGCTGGATTTTCACCAGATCTTTCTGACTCCAACACCTTTGTTTTTAGTTCCTATTATGACATTATGTTGGCAGCTGTTTTCCCCATCAAAGGCTGCCTCATACAGGGGGCCAAACCCAAGCTAATGTTTTTCGTCTTATCCATTGCTCAATTAAGAAAATTACCGATGCATGCTTTGGATGCCCAGGCTTCATTTCCTCCTTTTTAACAAAACATTGGCTTTTCCATTACTGAGGCCAAGAGTCCCTGGGTGTTCTTCCATCTGAGTCTTTCCTCCCGGGATAGTCAGAGGACAGCCCTGGGCAAAGCTCGACTCAGTCTATCTCTCTCTCCCGGGGATCTGAATTGCCAAAGGCCCTCAAACACCAAAGAAACCACTGGAGTCAATTTATTCCAGACTCCACAGGGAGAAATTGCTGAACGGCTCCCACCAAGGAGACCCCATGGGGCTGCCTACGCCTGCTCCTCCCAGGCCTGGTTCTTCATTCTTCCTGTCAATCTCTTAAGAGTCCATGTCACTTTCTAAGGAATTCCATTTTTGCTTAAAATATCCAGCATTATTTTCTGTGACTTAAAACCAAATAACTAACACAACTGTTGTGATCTCCCATTCCCATGAACATTTCCCTTAAACATCCCCTTACAGAAGACAACATAAAATATGAATGCCATAAGGTGGAAAAATGAACTGAATACAACACTCAAACTTGTATGAGAGTAAGTTCAAGTTGTGTGTGTCCAGTTACGTCTTCAACGTCATAATCTTTCCAACCGTGACTACAAAATGCCCCCTCCCTCGATATCAGCATCCACCACCCCTGACTTCCTAGCTTCTTTGCCTCTTTGCTGAGGAGCACAATGAGACTTTAAGCTTCTGTCATCAGCTGCTTTGGACAGAGGAAAATATAAAACAGTGGTGGCAATTTCAACTCTAAAGGTCCTAACATAGGGTATAGGAAGGACAGAATACAACTCAGATATTAAGAAGAATAAATCAATTTAATGATCCAAAATATGCAGAATGAAAAAAGACATTTTAGAACCTAGACAGTGAAAGTAATTCAAAGAACAGACAAAGAACAAGGCTGTGTGCAAGAGTGTAGGGGCTGTGAAAAGAAAGCCATTTGGGTGTCAGGGACTGCAAATAGTAGGCATTGAGGCTTAGGGGTAGGAAACCAAGGCTACATCCCTGAAGCAGGATATAGCTAATATGAATAAAACTTTGCTCCCATCAGTTAAGAAATCATTATAGAAATGACCAGTAGATGGGATGAACATGGGGAAAAGGACTGTAAGGACCAGTACCAACATCTAACAGTTATCATTCCAGATAGTGAGATCACAGGTGATTTTTATTTTAGGCTGTATGTTTTCCTGGAAATTCCTCCATGAGAATATTTTTTTGGCAACTATATGACATCTAATAAGCTGGTTCAGAAACCATTGTCACTTGGCACCTCATGGTGGCCCAGGAATCAGGGCTGATCACTGATGATGGTAATGCTTCATAATATCCACTTGCCTGGGAAGTGTTTTTCTGCCACCTTTAAAGGACAAAAATAAATCACACCATAACCCGGATTGTCCCCAACACCATTCTGCAGCCCGCCTCCCAGGGATCTGCTGCTGAAGATGGCCAACTCATTCATCCTCAACATCTATCTCCCAATACTTATAGAATGCATTCTATTGGAAATAACTGTCATTCAGTGCAGGAAGTGGGCCTTACCATGAAAAATTTCCCTGTTTCTACAGCCTTAATTCATTCAACAAACAGAACTCACAGTGGTTGAAGAAAGGTAATTTCTCTCTGCTGCATAGCATGGATATACACTGTTCACCACACCCCGTAAATGGCCACCCAATGGCCAGAAACAGTAATTTTAATATTCCTTTCACCAGAAAAAGAGGGAAGCTTCATTGTATAAGATAATAAAAAAGGTCCATTGTATGTTAGCTTGTCCTGTAGGCTACCCATGCTCAGTTGAATGTGATGGAAGCTATCTTATCTGGTCAAAAGAGAGTGATATTACTATAACTCTATATCACTCCTAAATAAACCACACCTAGCATGCATGTTGTTGATCACTGATAGTTTTGCTTTATTGAAAATGTAGCAAGAAAATCAAGATACTTGCAAAGCTCCTGAGTACAATGAAACCTTTTATAAGATTTTACCTACATCTTATTCAATAGATGGTTTTTCATATTGATTCATTTTTAAATCTTTCATCTGCATTAAGTTATCCAACAATAACACTCTCATAATTTTTTTCAATATTTTTGTATCATAAAATTTTTGTAATATTTAAATAAAAAACATATTTCTAATAATAAGCATAATGGACACAAAACAAGTTTAAAAGCAAACAAAACTGACTCTGTCATAAGAAACCATTTGCTGGAGTGGAGCCTTCTAACCTTTAGCATTCAGCACGCCATGAGTATCAGTCAGTAAGGGAGTCAGTTAGGCAGGTGAGTTGGATAAGTGGCATTAGTGAGGAAAAATGTCTATTTTCCTTATTTCTCACTTTGCTACCTCCTCCTCATTTACTTTACAGCTGAAGAAGGAATTGCAGCAACTGTCTAGACCAGAGGTTGGCAAACCATATCCCACTGGCCAAACCAGCCCCCTGCCTATTTTTAGAAAACAAACTTATTAAAACATAGCAATGCCCATTTACCTATTGGCTATGATTATGATTACCTTCATCCTGCAACGTCAGAGTTGAGTAGTTGTATGGCAGGTAGTATGGTCCACAAAGCCTAATATATTTACTACCTAGCCCTTTACAGAAAAGGTTTGCCAACCCCTAGCCCAGTCCAACCAAAGTACGAGTTGCAGATAGTAGTGTGCTAGTGAATGTTAAACAACTGGCTCTCGGGGGTGGAAAGTTCCATAGCACACGCCGATTTCTTTAGTGTAAATACTTCCACCATGGCCAATTTCAGGCTACCAGTGTGGGGTCACTGCCTGCAGAGTTGGGGAGAGATCAGCACAGCTGCACTCTCAAGTCTGTGTAAACCTGTTCCAGCACACCACTGAGTATATAAATCACCCTGAATGGAAGCTGTAAACATGGCAGGAACTATAAACCTCGGATTTATGCAAAACCTGCCTTGAAGTTGCCCAGCCAGAGGCCTAAGCTGCAAATGTTTTCTAACCAAGAGCTCATCTCTAGTTCCCTTTCTGGCTGCATTTGTAACATATTTTGAGTGCTTACTTTTTACCTGGGGCCGTTCTTTACATATAGTGAT
>NW_012137191.1:6320998-6335165 GCF_000956105.1 Propithecus coquereli | reverse complement strand
ATTTTAGAAGAAAGAGAAAAAAATAAGCGAGCAGAGAAACATAGATCGGGTGAGGGTCAGAAGGAAGGGTGCCTGAAACTACAGGAGACTCCACAGAAGGACGTTGCGGAGGAGAACTGGAAGGAGAAAGGTCCTGAGAGGCTTGGAGACCAGCGACAAGGGTAGGTGGAGCGGTTAACTTCCCCCTCCCTTGCATCTTGGACTGCTGGTGGGCTCCTGAGCGGTTGGAGAGACCTGCCATCACCAGCACAGAAACGGCTGCCACCAGTGAGCAGTGGGCTCTTGGGGACTCAGCGCCGGGCTCCCAGCTCCCTCAGGGCACCTCCCCGGGCGCAGACCCAAGCCTAGCGGCAGACACCATAGTGCTCCATTCTCTCCTTCCCCTTCCCTACCCATGGGTGCCCAGAGAGACAATTTAGCCATCACACGGAGGCATTTCCAAGGAACGGGGCCTTTCCTTTAGGGGCCGTACAGCAGACTGAGGGGTACTCAGACTGCGAGCTCCCTACCGCCAGCCCTCCCAGGTGCTACTTGCCTGGGGACTCCAGGAAAGCAGGGCAAATCCCGAGGTAGAGTGAAATAGATCCAGCTTGGGAGCCCTGTAGGTGTTTCGAGACCAGCACCCCTCCCCCTGGCAGGGTCAGAGATTGATCTCCAGGGACCAGGGGACAGGCCTGCAGACGAGACCCCGTACACCCAGGTCACGATCGCACTGCCCCGGGACACAGAAGGGAGATCTGTGAAAGAGCCTACTGAGGAGTGTGTGCCTTCAGAGGCAGATCAGCGTGCCTGAGCAGCAACCCTCCTTCTAAAAGAGGGCTGTGCACCCAGCTCAGGCTACGATCCTGGATAGGAAACCTTCCAGCCCACGTCACAGCCAGGGGAGATCCACCAGCCTGAGGTCCCGCTTGCTGGCAGAGGCCTGGGAGAGGCCACGGAGAGGGGGAGGGTCGAGGGGAGTGAGATCTGCTCCAGAGTGCGGGTCTCGGACGGCCCCACCCCTCAAGCCCAGACTTTCAGCTGAGTGGGGCCATTTCAGCACTTCCTGGCAGCTTTGCACAGAAGCAAAGAACAGACCTTTGACCCCTGCTAACAGCAGTTGTGGAGCCTGAGGGCAGGCTTACCCAACCCAGCCCCACCCAGACTCCCTCCCTGTCCTGCCCCCACTGAGGTGGAGAATAAGGACACACCTGGAAGTCCCAGGGCCCCACCCATCACCCGAGGCACAAGAGGGCCTCTCGAGAGGAACAAGAGCTGACTACAGGACCCAAAAACAGCACTGCAGCTTGCTCCTCCCAGAAAGTGCCACCTACTGACAGGGAGGTCATCCTGAACACCCTTTTACTGCATCTACTGATTCATATAAAGGGTGTGGTCGAATCTCACCCACAAACACCACCTACTGGCTCAGAGACTAAACAGGACGTGTCATTATCCAAAAGAAAATCTAAAGGCAAGAAGGAACAACTGATCCAGATGGGAAGGAACCATGGAAAGAACTCTGGAATTATGAAGACTCAAACGGAAAGCACACCCCCAAAGAGGAACAACAGCACCCCAGCAATGGACATTAACCAAACTCAGAACACGAAAATGACAGAAGAAGAATTTCAAACATGGATTGTAAGAAAACTGAATGATATGCAAGAAAAAATGGATAACCAACACAAAGAAACCACAAAAAAAAATCCAGGACTTGGAAGAAAAATTCACTAAAGAAATTGAAATATTAAAGAAAAATCAAACCGATCTCCTGGAAATGAAGGACTTATTCAGGGAGAAGCCTGCACAGCAAAACAGTTGATTTGGGACATTTCCTTGATTGTCAAGTCATGTTTCCACAGTCTTGTATCCTTTTCTATTGTGATGAAGATAAAAAATATTTATGCAACAGTATTTATTTTCCAGATTCAAAAAGATGAAGGGTCATTTGTTTCCTGGATTGTGTTCAATTAAGAAAACTGAAAGAATCTCAGAGAGACTATATTCATATGAAAAGAAGCAAAGAGCAGAGGTAAGGTGGAAATCTGAGGGAAAGAGAAGCTAGCACGAGTTGAGCTTTTAAAGAATTTTGAGGGAGAGAAGGGAAGAAGTTAGGGGTGGCTGCCATACTGTGATATGCAAGATCCTGGGAGAAAAATGAACAGAGGATGTTAGTTTTGCTGTATGTAAAGGGATTTCCATTAAGATCCTCATTGAGAGACATCAATGAAGGCTAAATGGCTTTTTCTAGGGATGTTTTTGAATATTAGCCTGATACTTTTTTAATGCAACACTGTGTTGAGAGTATTCAGAAGGTACTAAGATTAATATGTTACCCTAATGCTAAAGGGAATGAAATATTTTTCTTTTAAAGCCAAAGCAGGTAGGTTGTGACGTTTATTATCCACAATAAAAAAGAGTCATCATTGCATTCAGTACAGAGAACAGAATAAGGCAAACTCCAGAACTTGGTGGTTGAGCAGACGAAGCCCACTGTCTCTGAAGGAGCCCCTTCAAAGGAACAGAACAGAGCACACCACATGTCAGGAGCTATAAAAGGTGACCAAATCTCAGTCTCCATCCATAAGAAGTGCACAGTCTGGCTGGAGAGACCAGGCATACAAATGACTAGAGTAAACAGTTGCTGTAATAGTGCTATATAAAGTGGTATGTTGAGAGTCTGCATTCCTGCCTGGACTCTCTGCTGTCCTTGCATTGCATGTTGGTGCTTAGTGCCTGTGCACGGCAGGCTGCTAACTGCAGTCATGGCTAGGCCCGTTTCTAATAGGCATAAAATTGGGAGTATTTCTTTTATGTGAACCATCTCCCCATTCTAAGTCTTTTCCTTCTTTATTGGCACCTTCTCCCAACTTCCCCTGACCCCTGCTTGGGACACAGTTGTGTGGGGATACAATGCTTGGAATTATGGCAGCTATCCTGTGAGCATGAGGAAAGAGTCAGGAAAGTATTAGAGACATCAACCCAATGTCCTGACACAGCAGAGCCCCTGAATGAACCAACCATAGATTTACCACTTTCAAGATTTCTCACATGAAATAATAGTCTCTATTATTTAAGTCCCTTGAATTCTGGCTCTGCAACTTATCAGCTGTGTGACCTTGAGTGAATTATTCAACCTCTTGGTATCTATTTCTTCATTGAACAAAAAAGGTCAATAATAATAATACTTACCTCATAGGGTTGTTGGGACAATTAAATTAGTTAATACATGTAAATGCAGTATATTTCCTAAACCATAATTAAATGATCAATAAATATTAGTTATTAAAATTATATATATTACTAATTGGGTATTTTGCTGCTTATAGGCATAAAACCTTCCTAAGACAGACATTACTTAAAGATATAAATGATTGGTAGTGGCTGTCAGCATTATTTTGCAAGCTTATAACATACCATTCTTGAACATGAGTCAATGACTATTTATTGATCCCTTTTTAAGGAAAAGACTCTGTTCTGAACACCAAAAGAATAAATATCTGGAATCAAAATTTCTAGACTCAGTATATCAATGGGAGAGACAAAGGAATGTTCCTGCTATCTGAATATCACATAATACACACTGCTCCCTTAGGACATACAGAATTGATGCATGCTGTGCCCTATATTAGCTATATGCTAGTAATGACAAGACACTTCATTCATACATCACAACCACTGCACTTAAACATTCAGGTAAAGGTGATGCCACTACAGCAAATTGTGTCCATTCTCCTTTTCCTATCTGCAATTTTACTGTGATCTCTATACCTTCTACCATGGCATTGCCAAGCCCTACAAGCTTCACGCTTGGGCCCTTAATATCACCTTTCTTTCCAGCACGCATTACAGACAGTGCAGCAATATCCAGCAATCTCAAAGAGCTTCCTTCTCCAACCCCTGGCTATTTGATTTTAACTACAGCATATGGAGGTTGGGCAGGGAGATCTTGGCCTTTGAGTCAATCTGCTTTGGGTTCAACTGCTTTAACAAAAGAGTAAATTTAACACCTTGGCCAGCACTTTGTATCCCCATTCCTTCTGGCATCACTGGACTTAAATTTTCACTAATTTGGATAAAGCAATGGATCTGATAGAATTTCTTAGTGGTGGCAGCTGTTGCTGCTAGATTCAATTTCTTCCAAACTCTGACAACTTGTCAATAAGTCTTTCACAGGAGTCCTGTGAATTTCCTCCCACTTCACCCCATGTCTTTACAGCCACCTAAACAATTCTAAGTGATTCTTCCTTCCCTTTTTACCTCTATTCCAAAAATTGTTTTTCCCCTGGCCATTTGCTTTCTTCTAAATAGCCCAGATTTTCCTTGGCAGCTGCAAGAATAAATCTACCATCACTCTTATCTACTCTCCTTCCCTCCCAATGGGAGGGCCACTTTGGAGACCACACAGGAGATGCTGCCTGAGCACAGTGGAATACATTTGGTGTGCTCAACTCTGACTGTTCTCATAGCTTGTCCAGAGCCACTACCACTGGTAACATGTCCCCGTGTCTGCAGGGATGTTCCATTTCACTGCTGATGAGGGGACTGGGATGATTCCTGCCTTGGCCCAGGCTCTCCCTCACTCCAGTCTTCACACATTCCTCATGGACATTACTCTTACCCCGGCCAGTAATTCTGAATGCCACACTACAGCAGGTTGTGGATTGGTGCACATATGAAACATCCCTTTCCATTCTGCAGATTCCAAAAATAAATTACGAGGCCCTACACCAACTAACTTGACAATCTAGAAAAGCAGGAATTCCCAGGCATCTGATGACACTTCACAAAATGACCGTCCTCTTTTAGATGTGTGGAGTGGTGGGTAAGAATGTTGGGAAGTCACCTGCAGCATACATACACACTCCATGTGTGTAAGGGGACAAAAGAGATGGTGTGCCTGGGTATTGCTGGGCCTTCCGATGAATTGAAGATGCTCTGCTGCTGTGTCTCCTCCTGCACCCCTCTATAAAGCTAAATAAATGTAGTATTAGATTAAAGCTTTTTGTGTCTTGCAAGTCCGACTGGCAACTTGAAATTGTATCAACCACTGTGGAAGCACAATGTAAAAATGCTTTCAGAAATTACTCTATGTATTCAGGAAATTGTTTTTGTTAGAAAACAATGGAACATCAGTACCACAAGAACACTCATTGTATCTATAGTCAGTGCCTATTGTCTTGCCAAGTTCTCTGCCAGACAGCTCAGTACCCTGGCCCCAGCTCCCATGTCTCCACATTTCAGGGTAAGGTTTTCTGTCAATCTTCACTTTGACCTGCCAAAGCGAGATTCTCCCAGAGCTCCCTAAATGATCTGACAAATCCCAGGTCATTCCTCAGGGGCCGAGGCTGACATATTGAGTCTTCCTCCCCTGCCTTGCTTATTCCATCACCCAGAAGGAATGGGATAAATGAAGAAAGTAAGAATGATAAAGAAAAGCAGAATTAGAAATAAATTATTCCTGAAATTGTTTCAATAAAGTTTGATTCATACAATTCTTTCAACATTTCTAAATTCTAATTTGAGAGTAAGTGTTTCAAAGGCAGAGGCCACATATTTTGTTATTTAGTTCGTATGAACCTGATACCTAAATCACCTAGTATGAAGATAGTATGGGGGGGGTCACTTTTGTTTTGGTTTTTAGTCCAAGACGAAGTCCAAGCTGCTGTTGATTTGTCATGCCAGTAGTTTTGGGAGGATTCAATAAGGTACTTGACTATGGCTGGCAGGAGTTTTCTTCAAGACTATCAATATAATGAAGAAAAGTCAAGTGGAAGTGATTGTAGATAATGGCCAAGCTGGAAATAATAGGTCCAAGTCAAACAACATCACAAAGCTTCCATTTTCCTTTTGTCAATAACAAATTAAGTAGCTCTGAAGTTGACTGAATAGCATTTATACAAAGAAGAAAAAGGAAAGAAGGAAGCACAACCAGAGTTAATTCACATGCTCTGACTCCTGCTTGATGTCATCACTTTTATCAGTTGCCCACATAGATCAAAACTGTGCTTTTCAAACTGTCTTGACAACCAACCAGGGAAGATTTATTTTATATCTTGACCCAGTATTTCTTATTTTCTACTTTATTTCTGATGGCAGGCAGTGACCCACTAAATTGATTTCATGACCCCACAAATAGTTTGCATCCTACAGTTTTGAAACCATTGGGCCAGACTATGTGAGAACTTTACAGAAATTGTATTAAAATTCAGTGATTATCCGTACCCAGTGTTTAGATGACTCAGTGGATTGGCCTCTAGGGAAAGCTTAAGGCTCTTGCCCTCTTATTCTTACCCCACTACTCCGCTAGGAAGGAGAATCCTTCTCTGGGTTGATCCATTTCCAGGACATTGCATTAGGACTCGGTCTAGCGAGTGAAGTGTCCTTAAGGGATGGGGTCACTGAGCACAGGGCTATGTAAGAGAAGAGCTTCCCCTCAGGAGAGTTCCTTCCCCAGGGCTTTGGAAAACTCTCTCACAAGTGTCCCTCTGCTCTTCTTTCAGCTAGGAGATATTTTGAGTGGTTCTTCCATACATTGGAGTGGCAAAATGCAAACTTGGGGATGGAAGCAGGCAGAGTAGTTCTTTCAGCCCACTTGGGTTTTAGACATCAGGTGGGGCAGGGCATGCATTGTTTCTTAATGCAGTGTTGTGTCTTGGGATTCTCAATAATGCTATAAACTAATTTTCTCAAACTGGCAGAACTCTGGTGAGGAAAGAAGTCTTAACTTCTGAGTTTTCTTGTGTTCCTGTCCCATCCTCTACCCTATCCCCAAGGCTTGAAGGCTGCTGGAGACAGTATTATTGGCATATATATGTATCATGCTGGGAAATCATCTTGTAATTATCCTGTGCCTCACTTTCAGTGGAGAAAATGGTTGTCTTTGATGAACTTGAATGTAAGGCAAAGACGAATCTACTATCTAAAAATTAAAGATCTATGGGTAATTCTGTTGTGTTCTAAATTATCTCCATTAACATATCTAAATGTGAGACAGCAATCCAGGCTCAAATGCTATTCCAAATGACCTGATTCCACAGCATGGGTGGTTGATAATCCTCCTTGGCTCTGACTCAGCTACAGGAGAAAATGTAAGCTCCGTGAAGACAGGAAGTATGTCTGTTTCTTCATCACTGAATGGTCAACTCCCCCAACAGTGCCTGGCTTAGAAAATTCACCCACTAAATATTTGTTGAATGATGACAAACAGGATCAATAAATAATAAATAAATAAGAGGTGCTGAGAAGGAAGGGGAGGAGTTGGCTCTCACAACATAAGACAGTAAGAAGGAAATCCAGGAGCCCTGAAGATCTATTGGACCACAACCCAATGGATCCTAAGGGCTCATGAATAGGGCTATGACAGAGCCGCCACTTCTATTCCTGCTCCCACCCAGGCAGAACCTCGCACATGAACCAGAGGACTAGCTGGGTATCCTGCCAGCTTCCATCGACTTCACAGTCCTCCCAATAACAGCAATAATCACAAACATTTATTGAGCATTAATGACATATCGAGCCTAGCTCCAAACATAGAAATAGACTCAGTGCCTCCCCATAAAGCAAATCCCAAGAACTACCAAAACACCATCAAATAATGGCTTTCCACGTTAATATCTCGAGACAAATATGTGCATGACCACAAAGATTAAGAGCTCTGCTCCCAGTTACTAAAGGGTGACATTCTTCTTCATCTTTAATCATCTGTTTTATTGCCACTACAATGTCAGAGTCATCACCATGGTGCCTAGCACATTTTTTATACAGTTAATATAGATCTTTATCAAGTGTGAGTGGTGTGCTTATGTCCCCTCTTAATGCCAGGCTTCCTCTATGAATTGTCTCTGACGGTTGAGATGGGATGGATGCTGTGTGGGATTAATGAGAAGCCACTGTCCCCTCTGAAATCCTTTCATTTATGGGCCCACTTGAACATTAATATGATGAAAGGATTTCAGAGAGGCCAGAACCACTCTTCACACCAAAGCAAGAGTTGATCCAAGGAACCCATACAAGAAAGGAGAGCTTTTAAAAACAAGTATAAAAGCCTGTTCTCAAAATTTAAACAGAATGGTGAATCTTAAACAGCCTCACAGGCAACTCAGTGTTTATTAACCAAAGGATAAAGATAAAAAGATTAAAAGCAGCCCATTGCCCATCCAGATTCCCTAATTTTTTTCACACAGCTCAAAGACCGTTTTTGCTAGCAGTACTTTGACAGTGAAGCTACATGTCACACTCAGAAGACAGCATGGTGATTTCAAATTGATAAATCGTATGCACGTATTGGTATATGAATGTATTAAATCACTAAAGCAGGCACTATTTTAATGCAAGAGCATGAGTGGACTTCAGCATAAAACTTCCAGCACTCAGTACTATCCACAAAAGAAAAATGTCAGGGACTGAAATTTTTGTCCTTCAAATAAATAAAAGAATATTTAGTGAAATAGGCCATGTCTTATTTCTTTTCTGACTTATTGCCGCCAATGGCTGCTGTCCATCTTCTAGGTTTTTGCATTTAACAGTTTAAGAAAAGCCCACTTTGTTTAACAGGGTGATTTGACTCTAACTGGAGACGATGATATTTTTTTTTTGTGGGTGAAGCATTGTTGGCTTAAAGGTAGAGGAAGCTGTTGTTTTTAAGTCTGTGAACAGTTTTTCTGCTTCTCTGGTGAGCAAGATTGAAATTCTTCTTTGCAGGCAAACTGTTCCTACGATTTGAAAAAAAAACCTCTTTCAATTAACTTTTTAATTATGTGAAAGATCTTGAATAGAGCAAAGATCTTATTCTGAAATAGAGGTTGCTATAGACCTGGTGCTGCTAAACTGCTCTGGCTGGTCATGGTGATGAGTGTCTTCAGAGGAAGGAGCATAGCTTGATTGTTACACACTCAGACTGTAGAGTTATAGTGCCTCTTTCAGTCACCAGCTTTGTTACTTTGTTACAATTTACTAATCCCTTGTGCCTTTGTTTTCTCATCTGTAAAACCGGATGGCAATCCTCCTCATAAGGCCACCTGAGGATACTGTGAAGTGATATATAAGAAGTTTGGAACAGAACCTAGAAAGGGTTATCTCTACTACACTGTTATTCTCTGTTAGCCAAGTTTCATCTCACAGATTATTTTCTTTTAGGAAAGAAGGAACAACAAGTTCAAGGACATGGAGGAGAAGAGACATAGGCAACAGGTTGGCTCAAGGACAATGTCATAGGTAGGAGGCTACAGATGGGGATTCATTCAAGCAACAGCCACCTTCGGGATGCATTTAGATTTCCTCAGTTACAATCACTTGTACTAGTGTCAAATATTCAGAAAATCTCCTTAGTTTTGCAGCTGCATCTCAACCATCATTGTGGGAGGTATGCTCTTTGGAAGACAGAAGGAAAGACCTAGAGCCAGACCACAGCCTGACGGGGCAAGAAAGAATCAAAAGGCTCTGAGAAAAGGGGACAGGTGCCCTGAGTATTTCCAGGGAGGGTGCGTTGCAGATTCTGGTAAAAGGCTTGATTTCTTGCAAACAAGCAAGATGGGGACTTTTACCCTAAGGATTTGGGCATAAAATGTAAACATGACCTTATTCTTTAGTCATATAAAAGGTAAAAAAGTAAAAAGATATTACCTTTTTGGCTGCCTGGTCCCATTTCTGGTGTTTGAGGGATTCCTATGAGCTGCAAGCCCGAATACTTGCCTTCCCTATTCTAAAAACGTAGCACCTTACCTACTCCAGAACTCTAGTGCCAAACCGTGTGCAACTTCAGCCAAGCTAACTGCCTGGATCTGTAACTCTTAATCTGATGATAACAAAGAAGCTAAGCAGGAAAGATTCATTCTGGGAGAGGCACCAGCAACACACAGTACCACTGGGAGCCGACTGCCGGTGCTGGCAGCAACTGAGTCTTTGTCAACCTGTTTCAGGTGTGACTTTGGCTACGGTCCTATATTCCCGCCTTTTCCCAATCCTGGATCTTGAGACTTCCTGTCTTCTCTAAGTCCTATCCAATGTCCTTCAAAAAATGTCCTTACCAAAAAGGGAAAATATTTGCAAATCATACATGTAATAAGGGGTTAATATTCAAAATATCTAAGGAACTCAAAAAACTCCATAGTAAGGAAAAAAAAATTTAAAAATTGGCAAAGGCCCTGAATAGACATTTCTCAAAATAAGACATACAAATGGCCAAGAAGTATATGAAAAAAACGCTCATCAGGGAAATGAAAATTTAAGTCACCATGAGATACCACCTCACACCTGGTAGAATGGCTATATTCAAAAAGATAAAAGACAAATGTTGGCAAGGAGAAAACAGAATCCTTATATATTGTTGGCAGGAATATAAAGTAGAAGAGCCATCATGGAAAACAGTATGGTGATTTCTCAAAAAGCTAAAAATAGAACTACCATACATACGATCCAGCAATCCCACTACTAGGTAGTTATCAAAGGGATACCTACACCCCCATGTTTATTGAGCATTATTCATAATAGCAAAGATACAGAATCAGCCTAAGTGTCCATCAACAGATGAATGAATAAAGAAAATGTGGTGTATATATATATATATATACACACACACAATGAAATATTCAGCCTTTAAAAATAAGAAAATCCTGTCATTTGCAACGGCATGGATGGCCCTGGAGGACATTATGCTAGAAATAAGTCATACACAGAAAGACAATGATCTTACTTATATCTGGAATCTAAAAAAGGCAAACTTGAGGACACTGGTACTTTGAGACAGAAGTCTGCTAACCTCCTCATTCGCTGGCAAATTAATAAACTTCTTTTTTCTTCCTCAAACCACTTGTCTTCATTCTTCTGATGTGGCCTCAGGAACAGGTGCCAAACATTTGTTAGCAAGTATATTTAGATCTGTTAATAAACAAAAAACAGGGAAAAATCTTTTTTAAAAAAGGCAAATTCATATAAGCAGAGAGTAGGGTGGTGGTTACCAACCAGAGCCTGGGAAGTGGGGGAACTGGGGACATGTTGGTCTAAGGATACAAACTTTCAGTTATACAGGAAGAGTAAGTTCAAGAGATCTATTGTACAACATTGTGATGATAGTAACAATGCATTGTATACTTAAAAATTACTAAGGGAGTAGATTTTAAGTGTTCACACCACAAAAAAAGTATGTGAAGTAATGCATATGTTAATTAGCTTGATTTACACATTCCACAATGTATACATATATCAAAACATCATGTTGTACACCATAAATATATATAATTCTTGCCAATTAAAAATAAATAACTTTTAAATGTCCTTATCTACTTAACATAGTTGGTTTCTATTGCTTCCAACCACAAATCTTAGTTGGTAAGCTGTTCATCAGGTTACCAGAATTACACTTGAAATATGATCTTCCTCATAAACAGAAAAATAAAACACCAATAATAGAATATTTTGAAAAGAGGAAATTTAAATTTGGTTCAAAACCACAGCCTTATAGAGACAACCACAGAATTATCCCACCAGTTAAATTTACTGGTGGGATAACTATTTCTCCAGGCTGAACCACTTGTATCTGACTTTACCTGCCCTTAGCAGGGTTATGGGGATAACACCTCCGATTCGAACATCATTAGCCAAGAGAAGTGTTGCACAATTGATCAAATCCACAAATGTGTGCAAATTCCTGTTAGTTTGATAGCCAGCTGACTAGCCAGATCCCTCGTACAAGTGATTTCCTGTGAGCCCCAGAAGCCGGGATGGGGTAGCCCTCCTGCCACAATTGTGCCCTCCAGCCATGCAGTTCAGCACAGAAGTGGTTGTCCTATCATTTCTAGTCTATGCAACAAAATTTTGCTGCAGTGAAATGGAAAAACAAGTGACATTTTCATACAGCTGAATTTATTCTGCTTAAAGAATTTGTCTTTGTTAAAATAATTATGTCTCACACTAACTTTTTAACTCCAAAAGTTTTCCAATCCTTAAGGAAGTAATGATGAATGACAATGGTACTTTAAACAGAATTTTAATATCATTAGTTGGCAAAGTACAAAGTTGGAAACCATGTTTTGTTTTTCACTAACTCAAGAAATCCAGAAGACAAAAAACAGAAAAGAAAAATCCCTGATAAGCTCCATCAGGAGCAAAAAAGGAGAAGTTACAACCAATGCCATGGAGATTCAAGATATAATTTATGAATATTACAAAAACTTTTATGCACACAAACTGGAAAATGTGGAGTAAATGGACAAATTTTTAGAAAACACAGCCTCCCTAGGCTCAACCAGGAAGAAATAGAATTCCTGAACAGATCAATATCAAGGACTGAAATTGAAACAGCAATAAAAAACATTCCAAAAAAGAGAAGTCCGAGACCAGATGGTTTCACACCCGAATTTTACCACACCTACAAAGAAGAACTGGTGCCTATACTGCAGAAATCATTCCACAACATTGAGAAGGATGGATTCCTCCCCAACACATTTTATGAAGCCAACATAACCCTGATACCAAAACCAGGAAAAGACACAACAAAAAAGGAAAACTACAGACCAATATCCCTTATGAATATAGATGCAAAAATTCTCAACAGAATTCTAGCTAACTGAATCCAGGTGCTTATTAAGAAAATAATCCATCATGACCAAGTGGGCTTCATTCCAGAGATGCAGGGATGGTTCAACATATGCAAATCTATAAACGTAATTCACCACATAAACAGAAGCAAAAACAAAAACCATATGATTCTCTCAATAGATGCAGAAAAAGCATTTGACAAAATTCAACACCCTTTTATGATAAGAACGCTTAACAAAATAGGCATAGATGGGGCTTACCTAAAAATGATACAAGCCATTTATGACAAACCCACAGCCAACATCATACTGAATGGGGAAAAATGAAAGCAATCCCACTTAGAACTGGAACCAGACAAGGTTGCCCACTATCTCCCTTCTATTCAACATAGTGCTGGAAGTCCTGGCCACAGCAATCAGGCAAGAGAGTGGAATTAAAGACATACAAATGGGAACAGAAGAGATCAAACTCTCACTATTTGCTGATGACATGATATTATATCTGGAAAACCCCATGGATTCAACCAAGAGGCTCCTGGAATTGATAAATGAATTCAGTAAAGTCTCAGGATATAAAATCAATACACACAAATCAGAGGCTTTCATATACACCAACAGCAGTCATACCGAGAACCAAATCAAAGACTCGATTCCCTTCACAATAGCAACAAAGAAAATAAAGTATCTAGGAATATATTTAACTAAGGAGGTAAAAGACCTCTACAGGGAGAACTATGAAACATTGAGGAAGGAAATAGCAGAGGATATGAACAGGTGGAAAACCATACCATGCTCGTGGGTCGGCAGAATCAACGTCGTTAAGATGTCTATACTACCCAAAGTGATCTACAGATTCAATGCAATCCCTATTAAAATATGAACATCATTCTTCACAGATGTAGAAAAATTAATTTTATGCTTCATATGGAACCAGAGAAGACCCCACATAGCAAAAACAATTCTAGGCAATAAAAACAAAATGGGAGGTATCAACTTACCAGACTTCAAACTTTAGTATAAGGCTGTAGTAATCAAAACATCTTGGTACTGGCACAAAAATAGAGCCATTGACCAGTGGAACAGAACTGAGAACCCAGATATAAAACCATCCTCATATAGCCACCTAATCTTTGACAAAGCAGACAAAAACATACACTGGGGAAAAGAATCCTATAATAAATGGTGCTGGGAAAACTGGATAGCCACATGTAGAAGACTGAATCAGGATCCACACCTTTCACCTCTCACAAACATCAACTCACGTTGGGTAACAGATTTAAACCTAAGGAGTGAAACTATTAGAATTCTAGAGGAAGATGTTGGAAATACTCTTCTAGACATCGGCCTAAGCAAAAAATTTATGAAGAAGACCCCAAAGGCAATCACAGCAACAACCAAAAGAAATAAATGGGGGTGTCTCCCTCCAGCGGCGACCATGCCCAGGAAGAAGGCGGCGGCGGTGGCCTGGGAGGAGCCAAGCTCGGGCAACGGCTCGGCCCGCGCCGGGCCCAGGAAGAGCGGCGGCCCGGCGGGCAGGAAGCGCGAGCGGCCCATAGCGCTGCAGTAGCAGCAGCGGCGGCGGCAGCAGCGGCGACGAGGACGGCCTGGAGCTCGACGGGGCCCCGGCGGGGGCAAGCGCCCGGCGCGGC
>NW_012137191.1:6166537-6320948 GCF_000956105.1 Propithecus coquereli | reverse complement strand
CAGCGGCGACGAGGACGGCCTGGAGCTCGACGGGGCCCCGGCGGGGGCAAGCGCCCGGCGCGGCCGGCGGCGGCGGGCAAGGCTGGCGGCGCGGCCGTGGTCATCACCGAGCCCGAGCACACCAAGGAGCGCGTCAAACTTGAAGGGTCAAAGTGCAAAGGGCAGCTTTTGATTTTTGAGGCAACCAACTGGGACTTGATTGGTCGAAAAGAAGTGCCTAAACAGCAAGCTGCTTACCGCAATCTCGGGCAGAATGTGTGAGGGCCCCACAGGTATGGGTGCCTGGCGGGGGTCCGGGTGCGGACGGTGGTCTCTGGCTCGTGTGCTGCGCACAGCCTCCTCATCACCACGGAAGGGAAGCTGTGGAGCTGGGGGCGAAATGAGAAGGGGCAGCTGAGACACAGCGACACCAAGAGAGTGGAAGCCCCCAGACTCATCGAGGGTCTCAGCCATGAAGTGATCGTGTCGGCAGCGTGTGGGCGGAACCACACCCTGGCCTTGACGGACACGGGCTCCGTGTTTGCATTTGGGGAAAACAAGATGGGGCAGCTGGGCCTCGGCAACCAGACAGATGCCGTCCCCAGCCCCGCGCAGATAATGTACAACGGCCAGCCAATTACCAAAATGGCCTGTGGGGCTGAATTCAGTATGATAATGGACTGCAAAGGGAACCTCTATTCCTTTGGGTGCCCTGAATATGGTCAGCTGGGACACAACTCTGATGGGAAGTTCATCGCCGGGGCGCAGCGGATAGAGTAGACTGTGAGCTGGTACCCCGGCGAGTGGCCATCTTCATCGAGAAGACGAAAGATGGGCAGATTCTGCCGGTACCGAACGTGGTTGTGCGAGCTGTGGCCTGTGGCGCTAACCACACACTGGTCCTGGACTCCCAGAAGCGCGTCTTCTCCTGGGGCTTTGGTGGCTATGGCCGGCTAGGCCACGCAGAGCAGAAGAACGAGATGGTCCCTCGCCTGGTGAAGCTATTTGACTTCCCTGGGCGTGGGGCGTCCCAGATCTACGCTGGTTACACCTACTCCTTTGCCGTCAGTGAAGTAGGTGGTCTGTTTTTCTGGGGGGCCACCAACACCTCCCGTGAGTCTACCATGTACCCGAAAGCAGTACAGGACCTCTGTGGCTGGAGAATCCGGAGCCTGGCTTGCGGGAAGAGCAGCATCATCGTGGCTGCAGACGAGAGCACCATCAGCTGGGGCCCATCGCCAACCTTCGGGGAACTGGGCTACGGGTACCACAAGCCCAAGTTTTCCACTGCAGCCCAAGAGGTGAAGACTCCGGATGGCATCTTCTCGGAGCAGGTCGCCATGGGCTACTCACACTCCTTGGTGATAGCGAGAGATGAAAGCGAGCCCGAGAAAGAGAAGATCAAGAAACTGCCAGAATACAACCCCCGAACCCTCTGATGCTCCTGGAGACTCCTCCATCCCACCTCTCGCGGCAGCTGTCATTTCCATGTGCACTGGGACGTGAAGTCAAACGAGGAGTTTCAAAAAGCAAAAGTTGACCGAAGGTGCATTTTTGTTAGACTCCCCGAGGTTCCGTTTTATAAGTGATCCAACGTTAACTACCTTTTTCTGTATGCTTTCCAAAGTATGTTTTTTTCTCTTAATGTTTAATTAAAATATTTTCTCATAGTTGACTTACCATTCCTACAAAAAAGGCAGAAACTTTGAGCAATCTAGGTTTTTTTCCTCCTCCTAAATACACTTCCCAAAACATCCGTTTCCAGTCGTCATTAGCATTGTGACCCGAGTGGGTGCTGCGTGGAAGAGGAATCGCCGTTTGCTCAGAAAAGATGTCCTTACAGTAACCAGCAGCATCCAGGCAAAGACGGTCCGTGGGGTCATCTCCATCCGAAACCACGCTTGCGTCTTTGGAGCACCCGGGTCACTCCTTGCCCGCTTTTTCTTGCAGACCGGCTTGTTCTGTTTTTCCCCCGGCTGTTTGCGAGGCCCGAGGCCTTCTGGCTGCACCGTGAATAGAATCTGCCGTTTCCCCCCTGGTGGGGGTTTGGGGTCTGTGTTTAGCCATTTTTATCTACTTTAGGTATAAAAGCAGCCCAGATGAAAATCAGGTGACCGTGGAACCATGGGACTTGGGGGTGGGGCAGAGGTGGGAGCATTTGTATCTGTTGATGGCTCCCTGTGGAGCCCGGGCCGGCACTAGCACTCGCCAGTTAGAGATTGATCAGCCAGCAGTGAGAAGTGCTTTCTCCAGTCCCTGCGAAGAAGGATCAGCCCTTTGTCGTACCAGCCTTTATCGCCTTTGTGCTTCTGTCTGTCTTTTTCTTACCCCCACGCCCCCAACTCCTGGGTCCTGCCTGCAACGGGCGGTCCTGTTTCTGAGACTTGGGATCCATTCTGCTAACCCAGCTCTCTTTAGTCGCATTTGCTTGGCTCTGGTACCAAATAGTTGGGATTACTGAAGAAGTCCCCCTTCCCTGCGTGTCAGCGCCGATGCCGTGACTGCCACCCGCTTCCCGTCAAGTGCCCTCTGCCCGAGCTCGCCACCGACGTGCGCTGCGCTGCGTGAGTTACGAGGTGCCTTTCCCGGAACCCTCCGCTCACTTGGACCCAAGAGAGGTGACAGCTCTGGCTGGGGCTCTTGGTTTCCAGAGGGTCTGGACTGGTTTGGGTGCTTTAAAATAGATTTTTAGTTCAGTGGTGCTTATGGGGGAGGTGGGGATAGAACTTAAGTGTGAGACTTGGGTGGATGGGAAAGTTAAATATTGGTCTCTTCGATTTTCTTTGCTTTTGCTATTGTTGTTACCATTTGTCATTGTATCGATGTTAAAATGCCAAAAATGATCTAGTTGTTGCTTTTTTCTCTATCTTCCACCCCCTTCTCTCCTTATGGTGACTTCTGCCCTTACAGGGCGCGTAAGAGTATCTGTCCTGGCCAGTTCCAAGGCCTTGCGGGAGGAGACAGGCCTGCATCTTTCCAAGAGTTAGTCTGATTTCATGCTCATCTCTCTGTCCTGTGTTCAGTCAGTAGTCCAGGGGAGAAGCTTGTGCAACTTCAGAGCTGCTGCTAAACTAACCCAATTTGTCCAAATCACTCTAAAACCACCGTCTCTGACTCAAGCTTCCATGTGACAACCTAATCGGTTTCCCTGCTTAGGCCTCTTTCCTTGCACGAAGCTCAGGCATCTGCGCTCTTTGTACCCTCGGGTGGTGTGGTCGCCAAGAGGGTTGAGGAAGCAGCACCCTGGGTCCTGGCCTTCGCAGAGGTGCCCTGGGCAGAGCTGGGCTTAGGGCCTCTGTGGACTTACCGAAAACCAGCCTCAGCCTCTTCGGGAACCCTTGCCAGGGACTGGAGAAGGAAAGGGACCTTTAAGACTGCCCTGTCCCACCAACTGCCTCCCCCGACTCCTTTTGGCTTAGTTTTAAATGAACTTCCTAAGGGGGAAAATCCTTTGAACAAGGAGTTGGTTGGAGGGTGCTGCACTCCTGAAGGTACACAGCAGCCTGGCCTGGCCGGGGACCTGCTTGGCACTGGCCCCAAGGGTGTGTGATCAGTCTTCAGCTCAGGAAGGAGGATTTGAAAGAAGAGGCTTAAGAGTGCAGGGAAGTTGAAGAGCAGGTCGCAATTTGGTCAGAGGTGCCTGGTTTAGTGCTGTCATTGTCTTATTTTTTTTAATATATATATTTCTTGGAGTAAACATTTTAAATAAACGGCATCATTGTTTACTCAAAAAAAAAAAAAAAAAAATGGGACCTGATCAAATTAAAAAGCTTCTGCACAGCCAAAGAAACTGTCACAAGAGCAAACAGACAACCTAAAGAATGGGAGAAAATTTTTGCATGCTACAAATTCGATAAAGGGCTGATAACCAGAATCTACTTAGAACTCAGGAAAATCAACAAGAAAACATCAAACAACCCTATCAAAAAGTGGACAAAGGACATGAACAGAAACTTTTCAAAAGAAGACAGAATAATGGCCAAAAAACATATGAAAAAATGCTCAACATCTCTAATCATCAGGGAGATGCAAATCAAAACCACAATGAGATATCACTTATCTCCAGTGAGACTGGCCTTTATCAAAAAGTCCCAAAACAATAAATGTTGGCGTGGATGTGGAGAGATAGGAACACTCATACACTGCTGGTGGGACTGCAAACTAGTGCAACCTCTGTGGAAAGCAATATGGAGATACCTTAAAGAGATACAAGTAGAAGTACCATTTGATCCAGCAATCCCATTACTGGGCATCTACCCAAAAGATCAAATGACACTCTATAAAAAAGATACCTGCACCCAAATGTTTATAGCAGCACTATTCACAATTGTAAAGACGTGGAAACAACCCAAGTGTCTATCAATACATGAGTGGATTAATAAAATGTGGTATATGTATACCATGGAGTACTATTCAGCTTTAAGAAACAATGGTGATATAGCACCTCTTGTATTCTCCTGGATAGAGCTGGAACGCATTCTACTAAGTGAAGTATCCCAAGAATGGAAAAACAAGCACCACATATACTCACCATCGAATTGGTATTAACTGATCAACACATAAGTGCACAGATAAGAATTAACATTTATTGGATGTGGGGCAGGGGGGAGGGGGGAGGGAGAGGAGAGGACAGGTATATGCATACACAGAGTGTGCGATGTGCACCATCCGAGGGATGGACACACTTGACATTCGTACTTGGGGGTGGGGGAGGGGGGCAAGGGCAACATACGTAACCTAAATGTCTGTACCCTCATAATATCTTGAAATAAAAAAAAAATAAAAAGAAATCCAGAAGACTTGGAGCCCCTGATTTAGGGAACACACCCACCACTCTGTGGGTGCTCTAGCTCCTGCCATTCCTCACACTCCACTGATTTCTCTGATGACCAGCACACTCAAGGAGTGAAAGTTTTATTAAATGGAGCAAATTTAGTGGAGAACGGCAAAGACAACAATTAGAGGCCCTAACCACAGAGAATCAGCAATCTCCAAAGGAGTGAGGAGAAGATTTAACAGTGACCAGAATGGACTCTTGTTCACCTTCAGAGAAATAATAGCAGAGCATAGTCAGTCTGAGCCGACTAGCACTCTATCATTGGGATATTTTGTTCTTACCACATGACCTCATTTCTAATAATTTTTTTTCTCTTAATTGGCAGACACACCCAACAAAGAAGCATTCAGTTCAAATCCCTCTTAGCTACACCTCCAATGCATCTAAATGCTATGTTACAGAACTGCGCTCATCTCATCAAGACTTTTCCTTCCTGGTTAGCATCTACAGGTCCTGCTGCTTTCTCATCATCCTAGCAAATGTGTACTATGTTCAAGGTGTTTAAGGCATTGTTCTTGTCCTCATGCACACAAGTACTTATGTAGAAATTTTCTTTTGCCTGATTTTTTTTCATTTATTCATTCAACATTAATTGAGCACTTAGTAGGTGGTGAAAGAAGCATGTAAGACGTAGAGATTCTGCTCCCCAGGGGCCTACAGATCTTTACGGGCTGATTTGATCTCCTTCAGCTAGTACCCTTGGAATCATACCAATGTTTTATCAGTTTTAATAATGAAAATATGCAAATATTTATCATTTATCACGCCTTCAGAAAAAATCAGAATCTATTCAATATACATCCTAAATACACTGGCCAAAGTTTGAAGACGCTAGAGAAACTTGTGGGAAGGGGAAATGTAAATATTATTTAAAATGCTTTCAACTTCAGGTGGTAACGATGGGACAAGTCTGAGGAGAGAGTTGGCAGGGGGTGCAGAACTTAGGGGAAGTAAAAAAAATATGTGGTTGAATCATTATCATTTGTAATTGTCATCAGGGAAACAGAAAAGGGAGGGAGAAGCAGTGGTCACGGAGAGAAATGAAATATCCACAAAGGATATCTGCTCTTCTCTTAACCCTACATTTAAGCCAGAGAGGGAAAGTAGGCATATTCTGCCATGCCCCAGAGAATAGAATTAATACAAAAAAAAAAAAAAATACAGGTGCTTGTTTTAAGCAATCCCCAAAGGAGAATGCCTTCAGAGAACTGCCTCAGAAAATGTTCAGCCTCCCATTGCTGAGATTGTTAAACTGAGGCTAGATGAAGCCCAGCAATGACACTGCTAAAAGGACTCCTTCTCCAGGTGAGAGCAAACAGCATGAGCCATGCTTTCAGTGGTAAAAACACTAGCATAGGTGACTGAAGAGTTAAACCAACTAATTTCACACATAAAACAACCTCAAGATAGAGTTTTTTTATAGTTATGTATAAAGAGCTAGTTTTTAATATATCATCACCAAACAGTGACTCTCTCCAAGGGCTCTGACTAACAGAGCATTTCTACCCAAAGGGAATGCAGGCCTGGGAACATTTATTACAATGTCATCTCTTTTATGAAACAAAAATTCTTCAGCATTCCTTTCATCACAAGGGACCTTCTTAGCACGAACACTTTAGTTGTGAGCATGTTCACTAGAGTCAGCTAAAGGCCCGAGTTAGAAATTTAATTTTTCCCACCAGTTTCTTTGTTCATTATTCCCCTCTTCACATCATTTAAACTCCTCATCAAATTAGGTTGATACTTAGCCAGTAACAACTATATGTACTGAATGAACAAACTTGCATATATGGAAGCCAGTGGCTCTTCCAAATCTATAGGACGGTCCTTGAATTTTTTCAGTGGTTGCAAATCTTTGTCCACATGAGTGGAATCCATATTTATAGCTGGGTAACCTGGGACTAGACACACTATCGTGTAGTTTTACAATCAGTAAGAAATTAAATGTAAGAAATGCCCTGTTCTTATTTTCCTGTTCCATTTATTTTAAATCACAGATTAAAAAACTACAAATTCTAATAAATATTACAGCTATGCTGGTACCTTCCTCTCTACCTAGATTTTCTACTGACTTTAATCAATCTCAGCGTGTACAAAATGCAAAGCATCTTCCCTCTCAATCAAAGAGCCTGCCCTCTTTCTGTGAATAGACACTGTAAACTTCCAAATTCTGAACACTTTTTTCTCTATAATTCTCTCTCCCAATTCCCGTGCTTTTTTGCTCCACAAAGGTACCTGTGTTAAATATATTTTTAGTTGTATATATATTATTGAGAGATGTTTTCATTCATTCATTTAACAAAATATTATTAAGCACATTTTTATCTTCCAGTACAGTCCTATATGCTGGTATAGCAGTTAGCTTTTGCTACATAATGAACTGCCCCAAAATTTAGTGGCATAAAAATGACGATTCATTTAGCTCATAGTTACGTAAATAAGTATTTTAAGCTGTGACCAGCTGAGTAGTTTTCCACTAATCTTAGGTGCTCTCTGCTGGACTCTCCCATGCTCGGCCATGCATCAGCTTCCAGGTCAGCTAGGGGCTGGCTCATATCACTGGGGCCTCGGCTGGGACAGCTCATCTCTGCTCCATGGGGTCTCTCATCATCCAGGAGGCTAGCACGGGCTTCTTCACATAGCAGTCTTCAAGGTCCAAAAACCAAGAGAGGATAAGCCCCAAAGCACAAAACACTACCAATCTCTAATTGAATCACATTTGTTGTTTTCCCAGCAGCCAAAGCAAGTCTCATGCCCAAGCCCAGAGTCAGTGTGGAAGGGGACCACCCAAGCACATAGACATTGGGAGGTGTAAACAAATTAGTATCCACGACTGCAAAACTCAATTATCCTGGAGGTTCAAGGATGAACAAACTGACAATGTCCCTGCCCTCAGGAAACTTGTCTCCTCACATCCTCCATCAACCGTTGCCATTTTTCAATTTCCTAAGCTTTGCCAAGCAGGTAAGTATAAGCCAGGATTCCTCTGTGGTTTTAATTTCTCTGATTAATGGTGAGGACAAACATTTCTCTATACATTTAATAGCCATCCATACCTTCCCTTCTATGAATTGCCTATTTGTGCCTTGCCTAGTTTTCTATTAGATTCCCAGATTTTCTTACCAATTGTAGAAGTTGTTTGTGTATTAGATAACAAGCTCACATATACATAGATGAAGGAACCTTTGTCATGGTCAAAAAGCCCCTTAGCTTGCTAAAGCAGTATTGTCACCATCGTATATTATTTTTTGTGTGTGAATGTATCATACATAGACATATATGTATAAAGCATATATGTAAAATTTAAATAATAATTATAAATAAAAACTCAAGTACTCCTACTCCAGTGGTCTCAACACCGTTTATTACGCCCCTCTGATTTGAGATGCCACCTTTAGCATATATTATTGGCATTTTTATATTTGGATCTATTTCAGGAATTTCTATTTAATTTCCCATTTTTGACTGTTTTAATGAAGAATGGATGTTGAATTTTGTCAAAGACCTTTTCAGCATAGGTGAAGATCACTGTATGATTTTTCTCCTCCTATTGAACCACTTTTGACTTTCCTAGAAGAAATTCCATTACCTTAATGTGCTGTGGAACTCTTCTTGCTGATATTTAACTTAGGATTTTGCCCCAATATTTGTGAGCGCAGTTAATCTAAAGTTTTGTTTTTGTGCATTATTTGCCAGAATTTGTTACACTTGTTATAGTTGTTTTCTATGATCTGGAACAGCTTAAATAGCTCTGGATTACCTGCATTTTAAGGATGATGTAGACTTCCCTGGATGTTTTTCCAAAGGAGAGCTCTTTCATAACTTTATATTTTCCAAGAAAATCAGTCTGCTAAGAGTTTCAGTCTTTTCTGGGATTATAGGTTAATTACATTTTTCTAGAAATTTGTCCTTTTGATTTAATTTTCCAACTTGCAGAGATTTGAGCAAAGTATTCTCTTGCCTTTCAACTGACTTTGTTTTTGTGCTTATTTGCCCCTTAATCATTTCTCATTTTTTATATGTGCACTTTCTCCCTTTTCTCTTGGTTCAATTAGTTCAGTTTATCTAAATTATTATTTATTTTAAAGAATAATCTTTTGATTGTATTCATTAGTTGCTATTTTTCTATTTTCTAACTCACTAATTTATTCTTGTATCTTTATGAATTTTGGGGTGTGCTTTCTTTTCATTTGTTTTGTTGTCCTTTTAAAACTTCTTGAATGCATAATTTAATTTGGTTTCATTCTGGTTTTTTATATAGGTATTTAAGGCTATTTTCTCCCTTAAGGACTGCTTAGCTATCCCTCATAGCTTCTAATACACAAAGTGTTCATTATTAGTTTCTGGATGTTCTGCAATTTGATTTATATCTTTTCTTTGAACCAAGGGTTGTTTAGAAAAGAATAACTTAGCTTCTGTGAGGTAAAGACTTCTGTTGTCTGCTTTTTTTCTAGTTTTCCTATATCGTGATCAAAGAATGTTGTATAATTTTTCCTTTTTAGTCTGTCGTGATTGTCTTTGTCAATTTTTGACACTGGTTCATGAGCATTTGAAAATAAAGTATGTTCTCTATTTTCACATTATAGAATTTTTCACAAATGTACATACAGATATAAAACATAAAAACATTAATATTGATATTAATATGTATATATTAATTAAGTCCACTTCATTAATCTCTTATTAAGGCCTCCTATGTTCTTACTTGCTGATTTTTATTTTCAAATATTTTTAGAATACTTTGTAGTAGTAGTAATAGAAGTAATAGTGGTGGTGGTGCTGATGGTGGAGGCTGCCACTTTATTTTATTTTAATGAGTGCCTACTAGGTACCAGATAATGTTCTAAGTTATATAGCTGGCTTATCTCATTATCCCACTAGACCACCTCTGTCCAAGCCCTCAGCTTTCACCTAAACTATTACAGTAGCCTCTTACTGTGTCTCCCACCTTGGCTCTGTTCCACTCAAATCTCTACTCCACTCAGCATAGCATCTAAGCTGGGCTTTGAAAATTTAAGCCATGTTACTCAGGTTCCACTCCACCAGTTCAGATGCACTGAGGTTAGGCCCCGGGAAGGTTCATTTTTAAGACACACCAGGGAGGATCATTATGCTGACTCAAGTTTTGGAACCACTAGCCTACAGAATAAAGGCATAACATCTTTTAGATGCAGCATAGTATTCCATTTTTAAAATACATGTATAATATATACCCAAATAATTATAAATATATATTTATAATATATAATACAGACTATACAGAGTAAACAATGGAAGTCCCCCTTCGCAACCCTTCACCTCTCATTCCTCTCCCTCGAGATAACTAATGTGACTGTTTGGTGAGCACCCATTCAATCCCCTATTTACTTACATCCATATAAGTGTTCCTATATATACTTATAATATGTGTATACTAAAAGTAAACAAAGGTCTACCTCATTCCGTTTAATGGCTGTATGAGGTTCCATATATGGATCTATGATAATTTATTTAATGACTCCTCAGTCAGTAGATATTTAGGTGGTTTCCAATTTTTCACTTATTACAAACAATGCTGCAGTAAACATTCTTGTGCACATGTCCAAGTATTTCCTTACAGTATACTCACAGAAATTAAATTACTCAGTGAAAGCACATGTGCCTGTCTCGATCAGGAATCCATGCCTGCAAGCGGTAGAAAACTCAATCCAGACCTAAATAAGAAAGTGGGAAATTATAGACTAGTTTGACTCAAACTCAGGGAAGGAACTTGCTTTAGGAAGTATTTGATCTTTCTGCCTTCCCTAATATTCACTTCCTCCTAAAGATAATTCATTCCTTGATCCCAAGATCCCAGTTAATTGCCAACAGCTTCATGGGGTAACATGTTTCCGCATCTATTAATACATCCAGCAAGAAAAGAGAGAGTGTTTTGACCCTAAATTCTAAGGAAAAGTCCTGAGATCCTCTCTGATTTGATTAATTTAGATCATATGTCCACTCCTGCACCATCAATCATTTATAGCCAGAGAGATAGAGTATCCCAGCTTAAGTCATATGCTTCTCCCCTGAAGCTGCAGGTGAAGCCAGCTTACCTGGAAGTGCTTTGATTCCCAAAGAGAAATTGCAGACAGTTGATATAGATGTCCACCAGAGTACATTATTTATTTGGGTGGATCAATACCAAGTTGCCTTCCAAAAAGACTGCCCTAATTTACACTACCACCAACCATGTATGAAAGTGGCTGTTTCTCAATATCCTCCCCCCAATTTTGCTATTATTTATGTTTTATTCACATTTACTTACTTTAGTGTTGATGAGCATTTTTCATGAGCATCTTTTTATTGGCCTTTGGTATTTCCTGTAAATTATCTATTCATAACCTCTCTCCAAATTTCTATTTTTGAATGATTTATAGAAGCTCTATATACATTCTACATAATAACCAGTCATCCATTAAATATGCTACAAAGAGTTTTCTCAGCATGTTACTTGGCATTTTACTTTATCATACCTTTCATTGAGCAGAGATGATTTTTAATTTTTATGAGATTTTATCTGCCAAACGTTTTCTTCTATGGCTTCTGGTATTTATGTCTTATTTAAACAGGACTTTTCCATCTCCGATTTTATAAAAATGTGCTCCAATATAATCACCAAATACTTTTAAATTTCTTTTATATTCAGCTGTTTAACTCACCGTAAGTTTATTTTTATGAATAACTAATTTTCCTAACACTACTTATTACATAGGTTATGCTTTCCCCAATGGATTTGAAATGCCACCTTTATTATAACCTAAATTTCTGCAGATGATACATGAATCTCTTCTGGTCATTCTATTGCATTGATTTCCACTCCAGTCTATCATGCTATTTTGATTAGCCTTTATCATATGTTTTAATTTCCACAGGACATGCCCAATACCTAAGTCTTTACCACAATATAAACAAATCTTTAAAATATGAGTCTCATTTTTTTTTTTTTTTTTTTTTTTTTTTTTTTGAGACAGAGTCTCACTTTGTTGCCCTGGCTAGAGTGAGTGCCATGGCGTCAGCCTAGCTCACAACAACCTCAGACTCCTGGGCTCAAGCGATCCTCCTACCTCAGCCTCCCAAGAACTGGGACTACAGGCATGCGCCACCATGCCCGGCTAATTTTTTCTATATATTTTTAGCTGTCCAATTAATTTCTTTCTATTTTTGGTAGAGATGGGGTCTCACTCTTGCTCAGGCTGGTCTCGAACTCCTGAGCTCAAACAATCCGCCCGCCTCGGCCTCCCAGAGTGCTAGGATTACAGGCGTGAGCCACCGCGCCCGGCCTCATTTATTTCTTTAGCCTTCTCTCCCTTCATCTAGTTCTTTGCCTTTGAGACTTTAATAAAACCAAATGTAGATCATTCCAACAGACACAATTCTGGAACACAGCTTTGTTACTTTTGTTTCCTCTTCCTGGAATGTCCTGCCCTCCTTCTTTACCTGAGTGACTCTTACTTAACCTTTGCAACTTGGTTCAGTTAAAATTATTCACTGGAAGCCTTTCCTGAAGCCCCAAGCAGGTTTCTCTACTCCTACACTCCAATTATGCCTACTTGCATTAGACCCATGCATTTGATCTTTCTGCCTTCCCTAATATTCACTTCCTCCAAAAGATAATTCATTTCCTAGACCCATGAATGTTTCTCTCCCACCAGGTTTCCTATAGCAGGGATAATGTTCTATTTTTCTTTATACTTCCAGCACCTAGTACAGTCCCTTGCACACAGGAAATTCTCAAAAAAATGCACTAAATTGAACTGTATTCTTCTTCTCTTCATTTTCTTACAAGTTATATTCTATAAAGGTGCATTATCAATTGTGTAGCTCATTCTCCTTTCTGAACTTCTCCAATGGATAGTAATTTCAGAGCAAGTGTCAAGGTTCCTCTCCATCTTTTTCCATCCCCTGCCCCAAGAAGAAGCTCCTTTACCATTGGTTAAGTTCTCTGACATTGATTTGTTAAGTGACCTTGAACAAGCAACTTAATCATTTTGTACCTCAGTTTCCTTATATGCAGAATAAGATTAATAATAGTACTTACCTCACAGGATTAAAAGATTAATAAAAAATTTAAACAGAAAAATTAATCAAAAGAGATTTAAAAATTAATCAACTATTAAAAGAGTTAATACAAATAGTACTCAGAACATAACACTCTCAATAAATGCTGGCCATTATTATGACTCCTCCTTCTCCTCTCAGAAAATCTTTCTTCTCTTTCTATTCTTTCTCTCTCTCTCTTTCTCTGCCTTTTTCATTTTTGCACTCCACAAGGTAAAATAGCTCTGTGGTTTTTTTTCTGTTTTTGTGCCACCTCTCTCATCATTTCCAGAAAGTCTCAGGGATGGGTAACCATCTAAGCTGTGCTACAGATTTTAGTGGAAATATATTCTTCTCCTATGCAGTCTTGGCTTTTGTTGGTTTTAGGCCTCTGAGACCAACTTTGTGAAGGCAGAAGGCATTCTCCAGGGAATCTAGCTTAGCTTTATGTAGCTGCTATGTCACGAGTTCTACCTGAGGTTTAGAGCCAAAGCCACAGGAGATTTAAAAAACTGTTTTGTCTTATTTAATTCCTCTTTCCTTACACTGTCATACCACAATTCAGGGACTTGTAGCTAATAGAGGGAGGATCCAGGTACTCTGAGTCCACTGGCCTACTGTCAGCAAACTCTCTTAGCTGCCATCTTTAACAATCATGCTATAATCGCTGAAAGGGAGAAAAAGTGCTCTCATATTTAAAAACAACCTGGTTTTATCTACTATTACTGATGATAAGAAATATTGATAGAAATCTCTTTGTAGCTATTTATTAAATTGTATTTTTTATCCAATTTACATTTCTCAATCATGCTTAATCAAGTTCTCTCATTCTACTAGACACTTTGCTAAAATCTGAATATATTCTTTTCTGAATTGGGAGTTAAGAAAATTTTAGATTAGTTATTTCTAATGTTCTACTCCAAAGAAAAACCTGCGAATAAAATAGTGCTACCTCAAGGTAGGTAGTAACCAAAAGCTTAGGTGCAGCTTAGGAGCACAGGTGAAAGTGCCCATCAAATTGTCTGGTACCAAATGGTTCCAAATGGGCTACACACTGCCCCATGCACTGCACAGGCATTGAGGATGCAATGATAGACATGGCTTCTGCAAATCCAGAAGTTTCCATTATAGTTGATAAGACAGAATATTTAAACAAGTAAACAACACATTATGCTATATTGATATGTGATACAGCAACTAGGAGTGTACATGGAATACTCAAAACTATTGAGTGAGTGAATGCTTTACAGAAAGAATATTCAATGCAAGAAATGATGTAAAGTGCAAGGAGAGAATTGAGCGACCCTGCAAATAGATAGGGAAGGAATAAAAAGATACCAGAGTAGCATTTTGAATGAGGAGCAGGAAAACTAGAGGAAGAAAGAGCAAGATGGGGTATGAGTATTCTAGGAGAGCAAGCACATCCAAAAAGACAGGGAAGCTATAAATAGTGTGACAAGTACAAAGAATAAGTCTTTCAATAACGGTGAGGAAAAGAGTACAAGAGGCACGTGATAGAAGTTGAGCTAAAAGACAAGAAGAAATAGGAGGAAGAGGGGAAGGAAAAAATGAAAACTACAGACCAACATCCCTTATTAATATAGATGCAAAAATTCTCCAGAAAATACGAGCAAACCAAATTCAACAGCACATCAAAGAAAAAATTCACCATGAGCAAGTGGGTTTCATCGAACTAGGGATGCAAGGATAGTTCAACATACACAAATCAGTAAATGTGATTCACCTCATAAAAAGAAGCAAACATAAAGACCATATGACCATCTCAATAGATGCAGAAAAAGCATTTGATAAAATCCAGCACCATTTCATGATAAAAACCCTCAGCAAACTAGGCATAGAAGTAATATACCTCAAAATTATAAAACACCATATATGACAAACCCACAGCCAATATCATAGTGAATAGGGAAAGGTTGAAAGCATTCCCCTTAAGAATTTGAACAAGACAAGGATGTCTATTGTCACCACTTATATTCAACATAGTGATGGAAATCCTAGCCAGAACAATCAGGCAAGAGAAAGAAATAGAGGGCATCCAAATAGGAAAAGAGGAGGTGAAACTATACTTGTTTGCCACTGATACGATCTTGCATCAAGAAAATCCTAAAGACTCCACCAAAAGACAGAATTGATAAATAATTTCAGCAAATATTCAGTTTACAAAATCAATGTACACAAATCAGTAGCATTTCTATATACCAGTAACAGTCAAGCAGAGATTCAAATCAAGGACTCAACACTATTCACAGTAGCTATACAAAGAAAATGAAATACTTAGGAATATACTTAACCAAGGAGGTGAAAGATCTCTACAAGGAGAACAATGAAACACTGATGAAAGAAACACAGATGACACAAACAAATGGAAAAACATCTCATGCTCATGGATTGGTAGAATCAACATTGTTAAAAATGTCCACAATGTCAAAAGTGATTTACAGATTCAATGCAATCTCCATCCAATCTCCAATACTGCCATCATATTTCACAGATCTAGAATAAATAATTCTACACTGCATTTGGAACCAAAAAGGAGTCCAAATAGCCAAAGCAATCTTAAGCAAAAAGAACAAATCTGGAGGCATCACATTACCAGACTTCAAATTATACTACAAGGCTATAGTAACCAAAACAGCATGGTATGGTCTAAAAGTAAAGACATAGTCCAATGGAACAGAACAAAGAACCCAGATATAAAACCATCTATCTACAACCAACTGATCTTTGACAAAGCAGAAGAAAACATACACTGGGGAAAGGAAGA
The DNA here is from genome assembly GCF_000956105.1 of Propithecus coquereli. Lineage (NCBI taxonomy): Eukaryota > Metazoa > Chordata > Mammalia > Primates > Indriidae > Propithecus > Propithecus coquereli. The sequence goes on along the minus strand of NW_012137191.1, from coordinate 6,305,289 downwards.
CCTATTCCATAAATGATGATGGCAAAACTGCATAGCCACATACAGAAGAATGAAACAGAATAGCTATCTCTCACCATATACAAAATTTAATTCAAGATGGATAAAAGGCTTAAATGTAAGGCATGAAACCATAAAAATTCTAGAAGAAAATTTAGGAAAATTCTTCCAGACATTCACCTAGGCAAAGAATTTATGACTAAAACCCTAAATGTAAATATAATAAACAATCAAAATAATTAAATGGGATTTGATTAAATTAAAAAGCTTCTACACAGCAAAGGAAATAATCAACAGACCAAATAGACAACCTACAGAATGGGAGAAAATATTCGCAGACTATACATCTGATAAAGGGCTAATATCCGGAATCTACAAAGAATTCAAATAAATGAGCAAGAAAAAAGCAAACAACCCCATTAAAAGTGGACAAAAGACATGAACAGAAGTTTTTCAAAAGAAGATAAACAGATGGCCAAAAAACATGAAGAAATGCTCAACATCACTAAACATCAGAAAAATGCACATTATAACCACAGTGAGGTATCACCTTACCTCTCTCAGAATGGCTAGTGCAAAAAAGTCAAAAAACAATAGATGCTGGTGTGAATGCAGAGAGAAAGGAACACTTATACACTGTTGGTGGGACTGAAAACTAGTACAATCTCTATGAAAATTAGTTTGGAGATTTCCCAGAGAAATAAATGTAGGCTTACCATTTCATCCAGCAATCCCACTACTGGGTATCTATCTAAAGGAAAAGAAGTCATTTTATCCAAAAGACACCTGCACTCAAATGTTTATTGCAGCACAATTCGCAGTCTCAAAGATGTGGAATCAACCTAAGTGCCCATCAATTCATGAGTGCATTAAGAAAATGTGGTGTATGTATAGACACACACACACATACACCTACACAGAACATGGAGTATTACTCAGCCATAAAAAGGAATGAAATAATGTCTTTTGCAGCAACTTGGATGACACTGAAGACCATTATCCTAAGTGAAGTATCTGAGGAATGGAAAAACAACCACCACATGTACTCTGTAATAACTGGGAGCTAATAGATGGGCATATACAGGCACAAATAGGTGTAAAGGGCATTGCAAATCAAGAAAGGAGGAGGGAGGGAGGAGAGAGGGAGGAGGGGATAGGTAAAAACCTACCTATTGGGTATAATGAACACTATTCAGGTTATTGAATAGAAGCCCCGAGTTAAGCATTGTAAAATATCCATGTAACAATTAAAAATATTTTCTCCAAAAAACAAAAAAAAAAAGTCCAATCAGCTCTACCTTCAAAGTATATCCCAAATTAACCCCTCTCCAATCTACTTACCACCCTAGCTCAAGTCCCCACCATTTGCTTTAATTATTGGAATAATGCCCCAACAATCCCCTTGTCTCTACCTTTGTGCCTTACAATCTGTTGTCCGCAAAGCATCCAGAGTGGTTTTTTTTTTGTTAGACCACATCCTTTCTATGATTTCTATACCTAAATCCCTCCAACATCATAGTGCACTGGCTAAGAGTATAGATGCAGAGACTAGGCAGCTTTGGGTCAAATCCCAGCTTCCTTATAGTGCCCCCAGGCCTCAGTTTTCTCATCTGTAAAATGGGGGTAATTACAATAGCTACCTCCTAGGTTTGTTATGAGGTTTAAATGAGTTTGTATTTATATAACACATACAGCAGGGTCTGGCATTATATGATTATTTGATAAATAAAGTAGCATCTTATCTCGCTCAGAACAAACACTTAAGCCCTTTGTTCTCTCACCTCTCCTTTACTCCACTCCAGACAACTTGACCAGCCTGCCTTGGAAGAGGGAAATGAACAGTGAGCACACCAGGCCTACTCCCACCTCTGCTATCGCCCCCAACACATGCATGATTTATTCGCTCACTTCCTTTCAGGTCTCTGCTCAAAATCTACCATATCAATAAAGTTTTCACTGAGCATAAATAACAAAGCAACGCTTGTCCCCAGACACTCCTTCCCCACCTCGCCTTGCTTTATTTTTCTCCATATTGCTCATCACTTCTTAAGACATTTTGAATTTCCTTGTCTGTTTTATTGCTCCCCCCATCCACTATAGCATAAGCTCTTTAATGAGAGAGATTTTTTTTTTGTCTGTTCTTTTCACAGCTAAATCTCAAGTGCCTAGAGTAGCACCTAGTATGTAATAGGCATTCGATAAAGATTTGCTGAATCAATGCATCGATGGATGAACAGAGGGCAGCAAGGAAGCTCTTTGACTATTTCACCAGGTTGTGATGAGGTTTGAACTAGGAAAGCACATGGGAACTGACAGGAGAAGCGGTATAACCAAAGAGACACGGTTATAGGATCAACAACGTGGGGCAGGAGAGGGAAGACGTTTGAGGAATTTATCTTGAGATACTAACCAAGCTGCAAGGCTGAATAGAATGGTGAAGTTCAAAAGCAGAATGGACAACCCAAAAGGAAGAATCAGTTTGAGGTGGAATAAAACAAACCTAAGTTATAAGAAGCAGGCAAACATCTACATGGCCGATCTAGCAAGCCGCTGGAAATTTGGCTTTATTAATGAGAGGAATCAGAACTGTAACTGTGGTTTTGAAAATCACCAAGAAAGACTGTCATTCAAAGCCATAGGATTCAATGAGGCAGCCCAAGGGAGAAAAAATATAATCAAGAAAACAAGGCGGAGACAAGCCTGGGGGAACATCCATACATTACAAGAGTGCGGAGGAAGGAAAAACTATTACAGTAATAGAGACTGGTAGGAAGGAAAGAAATGAGAACAAGAATGTCTTTAAAAGTACTGAGATGGTGGGGCACGGTGGCTCACGCCTGTAATCCTAGCACTCTGGGAGGCCGAGGCGGGTGGATCGCTCAAGGTCAGGGGTTCGAGACCAGCCTGAGCAAGAGCGAGACCCTGTCTCTACTAAAAAAAAATTGAAAGAAATGATCTGGACAACTGAAAATATATATATATAGAAAAAATTAGCCGGGCATGGTGGCACATGCCTGTAGTCCCAGCTACTCGGGAGGCTGAGGCAGAAGGATTGCTTGAGCCCAGGAGTTTGAGGTTGCAGTGAGCTAGGCTGACGCCACGGCACTCACTCTAGCCCAGGCAACAAAGCGAGACTCTGTCTCAAAAAAAAAAAAAAAGTACTGAGATGCATGGCAAACAACAGTAACTGCTGAAATGATATAAACTGTATCAACTAGAAAAATTTTTTTAATCCTGTCAAAAATCACTAAAATGAAGTGGCAGAATATAAGAATTTCATGCCTCCTGGAAAGATTGAGCAATGGGGCATTTTTGCCTGACAGCCTAGAAATAGGGAGACCCTCCAGGCTCTGTCCCTGTCTTCCAGATGAGTTCAGCCTCTAGTGCACTTTTTAAGACCCACAGGACTCTGTACATTTGGTACAGCCAGTTACAATTTCATTATGTCATCACTTTTTGACTGGGCTTTCAAGACTCGCTTCTCTAATAATGTTCTAACTGGTTTTACAAGGTCTCAATTCATTAACACTTCTTTGTTCCAGAAATGTAATCATTTTGTAGCCAATACTTTTCTCACAGTCTATAGGTGGAATCTTTTGTTTTCTGTGTACAGATGCTCATCAATTTTATGCTGGGGTTACCTCCCAATAAACTCATCATAAATTGAAAATATCTTAAGTCAAAAATGCATTTAACATACCTAACTTACTGAACATCATAGCTTAGCCTAGCTTACCTTAAACATGCTCAGAACACTTACACTAGCCTAATCCGTAAGTCAGGCCATCATAAGTTGGGGACCGTCTGTATTATTAGCAGTATCTTCACAGTTGAACACCTCTTTCTGCCTTCTCCACCTTTTGGCATAAGAAATTATCCTCTACTCCTAAGAAGGTCCCTAGCAATAAGTAATTCATGATGTCTAAGTACCTACATATTTTGTACCTAACAAGCTATCTTAAGCAGTGATGGAAATGGTAATTATTTACTCTGGGATCCCTGTCAAGGTCACGGTAAAATCATTGCTCTGCCATTAAATTGGACTAGGAGGTGCCTCCTTCTCTACTATTGATCTTGTGGGTGAATTACCCCCAAAAACTTTCCAATGTGCTATTGGCTAATTCATTGCCAGTGCAATATATATTAAGTTGTATGTGAATAGCATACATCTTATTTGCAATATGTTTTAGATGCACAAATTTGAAATTTATGGCAATGTTCTCAAGCAATGTAATATAGATGAAAAAATACAATTCCCAATGTAATATTCAGTGTTCGTAAATATGCCACCTTGGAAATTACAAGAAGCAATGTAGAAAGTAAGAAAATCAATAGACTCTGGGCACTAATAACATTTCTCAGGGCAAAGGTCTATCTCGTGTGGCAATAAACACACTTCTGTCCTTATAAGGAATGTTGTACTATGGTGATATAATGACTACACCATTGACACCATTTATGTTTTTAACCTCTGGTTTTCAGGCATATAAGGTGAGGGCAGGTCTTTGTAGCTGCTAACTCACATGTTATCACACTGGGGTTGGGGTTGTTGAGGTAGTGGCAGTACAGTCACAGTAGTAGTAAAGTGGCTGGAGGCCTGAACAGAATGGGGACACGTTTCTGCTAATGTCGTACTCTCAGTTAGGAGAAGATAAAGTCAATTTAACTTTTTTTTTTTTTTTTTTTTTACAGAGTCTCACTCTTTTGCCCGGGCTAGAGTGAGTGCTGTGGCGTCAGCCTAGCTCACAGCAACCTCAAACTCCTGGGCTCAAGCAATCCTTCTGCCTCAGCCTCCCGAGTAGCTGGGACTACAGGCATGCGCCACCATGCCCGGCTAATTTTTTCTATATATTTTTAGTTGTCTGATTAATTTCTTTCTATTTTTAGTAGAGACGGAGTCTCGCTCTTGCTCAGGCTGGTTTTGAACTCCTGAGCTCAAACAATCCGCCCGCCTCGGCCTCCCAGAGTGCTGGGATTACAGGCATGAGCCACCGCGCCCGGCCCAATTTAACTTTTGAAATTGATTTTTTAAAATTACATATACACATATTATAGAGTGCGGGGAACGTGGCCAGTGTTCCCTGCAAAAAACTGGGTCCCTTTGCTAGAGTTGCAAGGGATAAGAAAATAATAGAGAGAAATGGAAAATGGAAGAAATAAAAGAATACACTGAGACAAAGATATAGTTTTATAAGTTTATAAAGATTATAGGCAAAGCGGGAGCTCAGGGGGCTTAGACCTCTCCGTTGGTCTCAAAAGCCCCGAATGAGGTCTTACATGGTAACTTATAGGAAATAGTGAACAATTGTCAGGGGTAACAGATTTACATAACAACAGGTAGTTCCTCTCGGGTTAACAGATTTTCAAAAGGCTTTTACAGAAGGCTTCTACAGATTCTTTAACTAATTCTATTTATGTGAGCAAACGGTTACAAAGTCTTTCAAAGGTTAATTTCTAAATTCTAAGGTAAGTTTATCATTTAAACAGAGGGGTTAAACAGAGATATGTAGGCTCCATGTTTATTAGGTTATTGTGAATGGAGACAGGTAGTCCAGAGTGGTTTAAACAAAAGCTTTGCTTTTAGCCATTTCCGGGAAGCTGTTTGTTCCGGAGGGCACTCCATTGTCAGCTCTCAGCCTATAGTTTTTAACAGATTCACTTGTGCTTTACAAAGCAAATCCAATTCTTTAGGTCTGAGAAACGCGGCGCCTCGTGGGATACAGCCGCCACTGCCTTTCAGAGACGCCCTTCCGGGTGTAACAGCATTCGAAATGCAAACCAACATGTTCACATATTCTTTCAGGGCAAAGCTCTGTAAAACTCTTAAGACAAATCCTGTCCCAAAACACGTTTAATATTAATTCATGGAGCGACAATAGAGATACATATATACATTATTCGTTGGCCAGGAAACTGTGGCTTCAGTCATTCATTCCATATACATTCATTGCGCTCCATGTGCCAGGCACCATGATAGACGCTGGGAAAGATCAGTGAACAAGACGGCCATAGTTTCCGATGTTATACAGTTTACAGTCTAGGTAGACTGAGCAAGTGGACAACACAACAAATAGCTACTGCTTTGCTGATATGCAGAACATGAATGGGAGAATTGCAGCAGGCGCATTTGTAAATTCATTTATTTATTCAACAATCACCATCTGGTTCATGTATAGTTTGTATTTAAGGACACTAATATACAATCCTTGTTCCATGATTTCCAGTGTTATTAGAGGAGAGAAATATTCATCCAATGGCCTGAGGAAAAAAACTCCAAAGGGCAACACATGTGCAGTATATAGGGACATAGCAGAGAGATATGCAATAACAATGACCTCGATTCCAACTATTCTCTTAGTCTGTTCAGGCTGTTATAACAAAATACCTTAGAATGAGTAATTTCCAAGTGGTAGAAATTTATTTCTCACAGTTTGGAAGCTGGGAAGTCCAAGATCAAGGCACCAGTAGATTCAGTGTCTGATGAGGGCCTGTTCCTCATAGAAGGCACCCTCCAGGTGGAAGGGCCTGATGGAAGGGCATAAGAACCACCAAGCTCCCCCAGGCCTCTTCTGTAAGCCACTAATTTAAGACCTAATCACCTCCTAAATGCCCAACCTCTTAATACTAATTCCACTGGGGTTCAAATTTCAACATATGAATTTTAGGGGGACACACACATTCAGACCATAGCACTCTCCCTCGCTCCACACCCCCACCTCGCCATTCCTGTCTCAGGGCATTGGCATCAGCTATCTCCTCTGACAAGAATACTTTTCTCCAGGTCTGCATGACCCACTGCCCCATTTACATCAAGGCTTTGCTCTCACAGCTTTCCAGCGAGGCCTTCCTTGACCACAGTAGGCAGCACTGCAGCACACTGGCCTCTGGCATTTCTGATCCACCTCATCCTGCTCCACATCTTCTTTTTCCCCACAGCATTTGTCACCTTTCGACATACTCAATAATTTACTTACATATTGTGTTTTCTGTTTATTGTCTGTGTCCCAGGTCAGAATGTAAGCTCCACAGAGGCAGAGCTCACTCTTATTAATGTTCCCCAGTACATAGTATCTTTTTCTCTGTCTGCTTTTCAGATTTTTTTTCTGTAGCTTTCATTTTCAGAAGTTTAACTATGACATCCTTAGGTGAGGACTGTCTTTTTTAATCCTGTTTTGGTTTTATTGGACTTCTTTGACATGTGAGTTGAATTTTTGATCAAATTGGGTGGTCAATATTTTTTAAATATTTTTATGACAGTTCTCTCTTTCCTTTTTTTTAAGGTTCCAATTATACATGTGATAGATTGCGCAATGATTTCCCCCAGGTTATTAAAGTTTTATTTAGTTTTTAAATATTTTTTTCTCTGTGTGCTTTAGTTTAACTAATTTCTATTGCCCTGTCTCCAAATTTATCCTCTCTTTTGTTGTGTTCAACCTGCTGTTAATCCCATGCAGTGATTTTTTTTTTTCAGTGACTTTATTTGGCAGTCCTAGGATTTTCATGGCTTTTTTGTTTGTCTTTTGGTTTTTGGTTTGTTTGGTTTTCGGTTTTTTGGTTTTTTTGAGACAGGGTCTTACTCTGTCAACCAGGCTGGAACCATCATAGCTTACCACAACCTCAAACTCCCAGGCTAGAGCAATCCTTCCACCTCAGCCTCCTAAGTAGCTACAGCTACAGGAACATGCCACCACACCTGGCTAATTTTCTATTTTTTGTAGAGACAGGGTCTCGCTGTGTTGCTCAGGCTTGTCTCAAATTCCTGGCCTCAAGTGATCCTCCCACTTCAGCCTCCCAAATTGCCAGAATTATAGGCGTGAGCCATTTCTCCCAGCCAGGTTCTTTTTTGGAGTTTCCAGTTCGCTCCTGAAATTTCCTACCACTTTACTCCTTGTAGATTTTTAATGAAAATGATAAATGTGAGCAAGATTCATAGAGAGAGAAACTACAAATTACCAACATCAGGAATGAAAACAGAGACTTTACTACACCATCCTGCAGACACTAAAAAGATAATATTAAGCATAATATTATGTTAATAAATTTGACAAATTAAATGAAACGTACAAATTTTTTGAGAAACACAACTTCCTAAAATCAAACAAGAAGAAATAGAAACTCTGAATAGCCTGATATTTACTAAAGAAATTAAAAGTGTCATTTAAAACCTTCTCACAAAGAAAAGTCAAGGCCCAAGGCCATATGGCTTCACTGGTTAACTCTATCAAACATTTAATAATACTGAAATAATGCTAAACTTAAACCAACTCTTTCAGGAAATAGAAGAAGAATAAACACTCCAATTCATTTTATAAGTTCAGCATAATGCTGACGCCAAAACTGACAAAGATATTAAAAGAACACCAATACACCTCAAGCTCATAAATACAAAATTCTTCAACAATATTGCTACAAATCAAATCTGGCAATATGTAAAAAATAGAATACAGCATGACCAATGAGTTGATCCTATTAATGCAAGGTTCATTCATCAATCAATGTAATTTACTATATTAGCAGAATTTTAAAATTATGTGACCATCACAACATGTACAGAAAAATCATTTGACAAAAATCAACACCCATTCATATATAATGGTGAAAAATGAATGCTTTTTCTCTAAAACAGAAAACATATCACAGATGTCTGCTCTTACCACTTCTATTCCTAGATAAGATATTCTGGATTGTGAAGTAAAACAGAATACAAAAAGCATTAAAATTGCAAAGAGAGAAAGCTGTGTGTATTTTCAGATAACTTAATTGTATATGTAGAAAATCCTAAAAAAACTATAATAATACCTCTTACTAACAAGTAAATTTAGCAAAGTTGCAAGACACAATATCTATATACAGAAAAATCAATTGTTTTTTTATATAAGAGCAACAGATAATTGAAAAATAAAATTTAACAAATACTGTTAGCAGTAGCATCCAAAAAATAAGAATACTTAGAAATGAGAATTTTAATTTCTAAAAGGGTTAATAGCTTTACACTGAAAACTACAAAACACTACAGAGGTAAATATTTTAAAGTCTAAGTGAGTATAGAGATATATTGTATTCTGGGGAATGGAAGACATTGTTAAGATGTCAATTTTATGCAAACTAATCTAAATGCAATCCCAATCAAAATCCCAGTGGGCTTTTTCATAAAAATTGACAATTTGATTCTAAAATTTATATGGAAATTCATAGGATAAGATAGCCAAAATTATCTTGAAAAAGAAAGACTTACACTGCCTGATTTCAAGACTTATTATAAAGATAGAGTCATAAAGAGAGTATGGTATTTGCACGAGGACAGACAAATAGACCAGTGGAATGAAATAAAGACTCCAGAAATAGGCCCACACGTGTATAGTTAGCTGAGTTTTCAACAAAGATTCCAAGATAATTTATTAAAGAAAAGAAGCCTTCTCAACAAATGTTGCTGGAACAACTGAATAGATAGATGATAGCTAGATGATATATATATAGATAGATAGAAAAATAAACATCAGTTCTTACGTTCTGCCATACACATGCCATAGATAAATTCAAAATGGATCATAGAAATAAACATAAAAAATAAAACCTTCTGGAGGAAAACATAGGATAAAATCTTTACAACCTCAAGGTAGGTAAAGATTTCTAATATTGAACACAAAAAAAACACAAATCATAAAAGAAAAAATGGTAAATTGGGCTTCATCAAAATTAAAAACTTTTGCTCTTTGAAAGACACTACTAAAAAATGAAAGGCAAGCCACAGGATTACAATACAAATGTCTGACAAAGATTGGATTTTGAATATGTAAGAGAACTCCTATAAATCAACAACAAAAAGACAAAGAACACAATTAAAAATGTGCTTAAAAAAATTTGAACAAATATTTTACAAAAGAACACATATAAATGACTGATAAACACATGAAAAGGTACTCAATATAATTAGTCATTTAGGGAAACGCAAATAAAACCACAATGATATATCATTTTGCATTCACTCAAATGTTTAAAGCTGTTAATGCAAAAACTGACAATAATAAGTGTTGATAAGGATGTACAGCTGCTAAAATCCTCATACTTTGCTTGTGGGAATATGAAATGGCATACTTTGGAAAACATTTTGACAGTTTCTTACAAAGTTAAATTTATGCTTACTGTGTGATCCAACAATTCCATTCTTGTATAGTCCACATTCAAGAGAAATAAAAGCCCATGTTCATAAAAAGATGAATGTTCATTCAGTTTTATTTGCAGTGGTCCCAAACTGGAAATGACCCAAATACCCATCAACAGATGAACAAATAAACAAATTGTGTATATTCATAAAAAATACTTCAGCAACAAAAAAGAACAAACCACTGAACTACACAACTACGTGGATGAACCCTATGATCAGCAATCCACTCCTACGGGTATAGACCCAACAATATATACCTTGCTGTTTATATGTGCACCAAAATACAATATGGGAATATTCATAGCAACATTATCCTAATAGCCAAAACCCAGAATGAATTCAAATGAGCTTCAAGAATAGAATGAATAAATGGCGGTATATTCATTTAATAAAAATGTATTAAAAAAATCAAGAAAACAATCCCATTTACAATAGCTACCAAAATGAAAATACTTAGGAATAAATTTAATCAATGAAGTGAAATATCTGCACACTAAAAACTCTAAAACATTGATAAAAGAAATTGAAGAAGACATAAATAAGTGGAAAAACATCTTATGTTCATGGATTAGAAGAATTAACATTGTATAATTTGAAATCAGATAGTGTGATGCCTCTAGCTTTGTTCTTTTTGCTCATGATTTCCTTGGCTATTCAAAGTTTTTTGGTAGTTCCATGTGAATTTTAGGATTGTTTTTCTATTTCTATGAAAAGTGACATTGGAATTTTGATAGGGATTACATTGAATCTGCAACTCGCTTTGGGCAGTACGGACATTAATACAAAGCTATAATAATTAAAACACCACGATATTGGCATAAAAATAGATATATCAACCAATGGAAGAGAATAGAGAGCCCAGAAATGAACCCATGCATGTACAGTCAATTGATTTTTGACAAAAGTGCCAAGAATACACAATGGGAAAAGGATAGTATCTTCAATAAATGGTTTTGGGGAAACTGGATATCCACATGCAGAATGAAATTGGACCCTTACCTCACACCATATACAAAAATCAAATCAAAATGTATTAAAGACTTAAACATAAGACCTAAAACTATAAAACCACTAGAAGAAAATATGGGGGGAAACTACACAACTTTGGTCTGGGCAATGATTTTTTGGATTTGACCCCAAAAACACAGGCAACAAAAGCCAAAACAGACAGATGGGATTACATCAAACTAAAAAGCTTCACACAGCAAGGGAAACAATTAACCGTATGAAGAGACAATCTGTGGATTGGGAGAAAATATTTGTAAGCCATCTAAAATATTTAAGGAATTCAATGCAATGGCAAGAAAACAAATAACAATTAAAAAAATAATCAAGGGACCTGAATAGACGTTTCTCAAAAGAAGACATACAAATGGCCAACAGATATATGAAAAAAAATTCAACATCACTAATCATCAGGGAAATGCAAATCAAAAACACAGTGGGATAACACTTCATACCTGTTAGAGTGGCTATTATCAAAAAGATGAAAGAAAAGTTGGTGAGGATGTGGAGAAAAGGAACCCTTATACACTGTTAGTGGGAATGTAAATTAGTACAGTCATTATGGAAAACTGTACAGAGGTTCCTAGAAAAATTAAAAATAAAATTACCATATGATCCAGATATCCCAGTTCTGGGTATTTATCAAAAGATTTAAAGTCATTTTGTCAAAGAGATACCTGCACTCTCATGTTCATTACAGCAGTATGTACAATACTCAAGTTATGGAATCAACCTCAGTGCCCATCAATGGAGGAATAGATAATATATGCATACACAATAGAATACTATTCAGCATTTTAAAAAAAAAACCTGTCATTTGCAACAGCATGGATGGAATTAGAGGACATTATGCTAAGTGAAATAAACCAAGCACAGAAAGACAAATACCACATGCTCTCACTTATATGTAGAATCTAAATCAATCAAATTCATAGAAGCAGAAAGTAGAATGGTGTTTACAGAAGCTTCGGGTGGGGAGAATAGTGAGATGATTGATGGTCAAAAGGTACAAAATCTCAGACTGGAGGAATAAGGTGTTTTTTTTGTTCTGAGATCTATTGCACAGCGTGATGAATATTGTTAATAATTCTTAGCATTTCAAAATTGCTAAGAGTAAATTTCAAATGTTCTCACCACAAAAAATAATAAGTATTTGAAGTGATAAAAACATTAATTATCTTGACTTAATTATTCTGCACCATATGCATAAATCATAACATCACTTTGCACCCCATAAATATATACAATTATAAATTGTCAGTTTACAATAAAATTTTTTTAAATGTTTAAAATATTTAAAAAGTATAAATTGTTACATGCAACAGTGTGAATGAGTCGCCCAGCACAGTGCTGATGGAAAGAAGCCTCTGGATGATCCTATTCCGGTAACGTTCAAAACCAGGCAAAACTAACATGTGGTGATTGAAGCTCAACTAGTGGTTCCAACTGGGAGGAGGTACAAGGCAGGATTCTGGGGTGCTGTGAACATCCTCTACATTGATCTGGGTAGTGATTCCAAGATTGCAGTGTTTTTCTTAAGTTAAGCTGTACACTTAAGATTTTTGCACTTTGTAGCATGTGATATATTTCAACCAAAAAAAAAGTAAATGCAAAAAAACCTGATATTTTTACATTACTGTCTTAGTGCTACATAAAGTATACTAGGGAATATCAGCAGAGCATGGGTCCCTATTCTCTAGAGTCTTAGGGTGTAAAGAGCTAAGGCTAGCAAACACACATTAAATACAAATTAATACAAAGCATATTGCAGGGTGGGGCGTGGTGGCTCACACCTGTAATCCCAGCACTTTGGGAGGCAAAGTGGGAGTATGGCCTGAAGCCAGGAGTTTAAGACCAGCCTGGGAAACATAGTGAGATCCCATCTCTACAAAAAACTTAAAAAATTAGCCAGGCATGGTGGCACATGCCTGTAGTCCCAGCTACTCAGGAGGCTAGAAGCAGGAGAATTGCTTGAGCCCAGGAGTTCAAGGTGAGTTATGATGGCCCCACTGCACTCCAGCCTGGGCAACAGAGCAAGACCCTGTGTCTTAAAAAAAGAAAAAGCAACAGCAAAGTATATTGTAGTATTATAGGACTGCCTTAACAATGTAATAAATAACCACAAACTTGATGGCTTAAAATAACAGAGATTTATTCTCCCACAGTTCTGAAGGTCAGAAGTCCAAAGTAAAGGTGTCCGCAGGGCCACACTCCTATGGAAGGCTCCCAGGAGGGTCCTTCCATGCCTCTTCCAGGTAGCTCCTGGTATTCCTTGGCTTGTGGCAGCATCTCTCCAATCCCTGCCTCTGTCTTCACGTGGCCTTCTTCCCTGTGTGTGTGTCTCTCTGTGTCCTCTCCTTTTCTTATCGGGACGCTGGTCATTGGATTTAGGGCCCACCCTAATGCTGTATGACCTCATCTTAACTAGTTACATCTGCCAAGACCCTACTTACAAACAAGACCACATTTTTATGAATGGTAGACATGACGCTGGGGGAAACACTACTCAACCTACTGCCCAAAGCAATTTTAAATCTAAATTAAGTGCTGAATTGTTCAGCCATAGGAATTCAGAGAAAGGCGGGATCACACGATCTAAAGAAGTTAGAGACAGCATGACGGGAGAGTTAGGCGTTGAAGTCTGCTGTGGAAGCCGAGCGAGATTCGGGGGAGCTGCAGCACGGCACAAGGAGGCAGCGGAAGGGACGCTGCACAGAGGCGGGCCTGGCTGACAGGGAGAGTTGTGGCTCAGGAGTGGAAGAAAATAAGATTGAATAAATAGAGTGAGCCAAGTTATGGGAGTCCTTGAAAGCCTGGCAGATGAATTTAGACTTGGTCCAATAGGAAACAGGAAATGACCGTAAATTCTCGAACAGGGAAGTGACATGGTGACAGCAGTGTTTCAGGAAGATTATGTTGGTGACAATCTGCTGGATGGATTGGAGGCAAAAGAGCCTGAAGGCTGATGCATTTTGTCTTTCCTCTGCCGGATGAATGTAGGGTAGCAAGAGATACGTAGTTTAATTTAAAAAAGGAAATGCCCCACTACAATTACTCTCCTAAATCTTAATAAACTACCTGAACTCACTCTGAAATGGAAAAGTAGCCCAAGTGGCACTGCATTAGAAAATGCTAATTGTTCCTCAGTTTGAAATTCCAGTCAGGGGTAGAGGAGGCAAGAGTTTGCCATAGTTCCAGCATCAGTGTCACCTGAGAGCCCATTAAACATGCAGAACCTCGGGTCCCCTCCCAACCTATGGAATCAGAATCTGCATTTTCAGCAACATTTCCACATGCTTCCTTGGTGATGGGCACACTTATAACTTTGACTCAAACTGCACAAAAGTAAAACACATAACCAAAACATTTGTACCCCTGTAATGTTCTGAAATTTAAAAAAAAAAAAAAATCCCCAGGAGATTCATCTGCCTTTAAACTTCATATTTAAGTTTGAGGTACACTGCCATAGTAAATTTCTGTTGAACTTCTGTAGTTTGTGAGAAATGTGGATCTATAACTGTTGAAACTGTTATTATGTTAACTCAAAAACCCAGTTATGAACCTCGTGCTTCCTATGACGAGGCTGTCACATTGAGACATCCGCCAGTCCCAGAGCTGTGGCGCTTGCTCACCCACCTACCGCCCCCTGGGGAATAACCGTTACACGGATGAAATGGAGGCATCTGGTTGCCTTGTGAAATGTGTCACTTAGCACATGCAGTTGAAATTGAGACATCTGTTTGTCTCCCTCCCATCTTGTGGACTTTGCTCAAAAGTGACACTTCTTTTGTCATTTGAAATACATCTTCATACTGCAGTGGCTTCATTTCCTTGTTGCACAAGTGTGAGAGAGGAGAGTACCAGATTGGTGCAGATAATGAAAATCAGCAGACAATCCACTTATCCACAGCCATGGCAGGACCATGTGCCTTGGGAATATGATTCCAACGCAGCTGAGCAACTTTTTCCTCTGGCACTCCACTCCCCTGTTGCAAGTGTCATTGGTCACCGCAGGCTATCAGCAGAGTGAAAAATATTTGGTAACTGTCCCCTCCATGTCCAGGTTGCTATGAAGAACTGAATTTTCAAGGCCACACATTGGAGCAGAGCTTCTCAAACTTTAACACGTATACATTTTACCTGCAGATCTTGTGAAAACACAGACTCTGAATCAGTGTCTGAAGTACGGGCTGAGATCCTGCATTTCTAACAGGTTCTCAGGCGAAGCTGATGCTGGTGGTCCGAGGACCACACTCTAAGCACTATAGCAAGGCCACTTGCGTGGCAAGGTCACATCAAGCAAGTAGAGAAAGTGATAGCAAAATGGAATCATGGTAGAAATATCTCTGTCAGTGGGAAGAAACAAAGTTAAAGATAAGAAAAGATATGAACAGGCTTGCAATAAAGAACAGAAAAGGTAGTTAAAAAAAGAAATCTGATTTTAAAAAAGAATTGATAAAGATAAAATGTAAAAATCGTTTACAGACATTAGAACTGGGTTAGTCTAGTAACCTAGAATTTGGTTAGCAATACTTCTACCAGAGACATCCACAGCTAGCTACTCTTGGTGGGGATTTTCAAATCCCTGGGCCAGCAGGAAGATAGGGGAAAAATATTGACTCTGGCAGGCAAGATCTTCCTCACTGATCCTGGGCATCTGGTCACTAAATCTTTCAGAAGGGCAGATTAGGGATGGTGAATTGAAAACCCCTCCAGCAGAGGCACCAATAGTGATTTGTAAATGAGTATGGAAGCGAGCCAATCTCTTGCCATCAGATCTGCAAAACCCCATTACATATTCAGTCTTTCAAATGGAAACAAAAGAAAAAAATTTACCAGATTGTATTTTTTTTCAAGACCCTGAAGGGTTAGAAGGGCAATAAAAAGAGTGAAATGAAGACTTAATTATCCACCCAGAATGTATCAAGACTCAACTAGATCAAGCAACCTTTAGTACGGTAACTTCCATACGACAACAGGAAATCTATGCCACTCGCTTAACACTGGAAACAAGCACTGTGTATCTTGAAGGTGTTGCTTATGGGGCAGTGACTTTCTAAACTGAACATTTAGCAATCAGCAGACTTTACACTTAGTTTTTTTGTAGTGAAGCAAACTCCATGTACTTAGCAGCTACATGTACTTAGCTCATAATTTTGAGGTTTCACGATATACCTTCATCAGGAACCGAGGGCAGGCCTGAGGTGCATTCACAATGTGTCTTTCTGTAACAATATCACAAAAAAAGAGGGAGGCAGGACAAGACAACGTAACAATCAAAGATCAATCAACTCAGAGAAATCTCCCAATGCCCTCATCCCTCCACTAATAGGGGAAGCAGGTGACGGAATTTCATTAGCAACACAATGTAAACTGTCAGTAAAACTTTCTTTTCCAGTGGGAATGAGCTCTACTTAAACTGAATGCTGAAATGAAGTTACATGTCTTCTTACATATTCCAATTTTTCCTTCCCCTATTCCACTTGAAGGCTGAAAATAGGCCTTGACCTATTTTACCCTGAGGAGCATAGCACAATGTGGCCCTGTGCCTGTCTCCCTGGTCCTGCCCCTGTGCCGCCCAACGGCGCTGGCCCAGGGCCTGAGCCAGCTGACAGTGGGAGCCTGCCTCCCTCTCTCCCCTCCACCTCACCCGACTCGCCATGCGAAGGTGGACTTTTAACAGTGGAGAGAAACAGGAAGGGGATGAGACATAAACTATATCCTCTCTCCCCCTCCCACTTTGTACCCCAGCAGAGGCAGCATGCGAGACCACCAGGGTGTTCAGACCACTCCATCTCGTAACATACTCATAACCCAGTTCTCAATTCAAATGTAAAATTAATCAGGAGGCATGGCCCCCAAATCCAAAATATATATATATAGTCATGTCAAGAGTGGAAAGTAGGGAGCCCCAACAAGCGAAGCTGAGACAAAAGGATGTGGAGACCGAGCCCAAGCCCTGCTCCCTGGGTTCAGATCCCGGTTCTGCCACTTGGCAGCTTTGACAAAAGAGCAGACAGTACACTTCTCTGAGCCTCTGTTTTCTAGTCTGTAAAACAGAGAAAATAATGCTGATATCACAAATGTTGGAGGATCAAAAGAATGTATTTTGAAGCAGCTGACACATGGCCACTTGCTCTACAAAGTTTTTAAAAGGAATCCTGTGCGGGAAACAAGAACAGAAGGGTACTTGCAATTGAGTCAACAACTGCTCATTTCTCATTTAAAAAAAAATTTTTTTAAGCCATCTTCATCTTAAGATTTTCTCCTTTAACAGACAAAAATGTCCATAACTTTTCTCTGATGTTCTGTATTCCTTTGAGACTATTCTTAATTATTTAGGCCCTATAGCTAAGGCCATTATAATATTTCTTAGATCTCTTAACATTTTGCATTTGAGAATTTTATCAACCTTAGGATTTCTATGAACGTATTTGATGGATGAAATTAATGATCATTGCCAGAGGTTAGGTGTCCTCTTATCTAGCACATGAATTAAACTCCACTTGTAAAACAATGAGGATATTCTCTTTTATAGTCTTTCAAAAGTAGGACATTATTTCTTCTTTCCTTGCTATATCCTCACAGACAGCGAATCAAAGTTCCTCCGCCTCCTCCCAAGCACAGAGACAGCACCGAACAGATTGCAAAGGCTGCTTTGGGGAAGGAAACCAGCAAGTCTCAGCCTCATGGCTTAAGGAGGGATTCAGGCGCTCGTGCAGGAGGCTGTGCTTGCCAGCAAAACACCAGCCACGCTGGTGGTTCCGTGACAGAAGCGACACAGCATGCCTCCAGCGTCCAACACGTGGCGTTCCTGCAGGTCAGGCTGTTTGCCCACACGCCCCTCACCCCCGTCCCCATCTGTCTGTTCTCCACAACAGCTTTGCCGACTTCATGCTCAATGTCTTGGGCCTTCCTGCTTTGGGCCATGGGGCCTTATTTAGAGCCATTTCTTCCCACCAAGGAGTTAATCATATGTGTTTTCAACAATACAACCATCTGGGCATCTGACATCAGTCACCAAGTAATTAGTGGGAAATGTTGCAATATTTAATAAATATTTCTTGAATGAATAAACAAGGCTCAGCAACTCCGCGTTTGCTCACTCCAGAAGAGTATAATGGAAAAGCTTCTTGTACTTTTCCAGGCCCCTCCCAGGACACTTTGAAGGTCCCCATTCCTCTGCCGACACTACACAGGTTTACAGGGTAGCCCCAGTGTCCCATCCTCAGGTGACAATGCTTGTCACTTCTCTCTCTCCCCACTGCTCTTCAGTAATCTCTCCACTATCTCTGGTCGAAGCACCACCTGTATTCCAACAATTGCCAGTATTTACTCCTAACCCACAGTGCTTTTCCCAGCAGACCTGAAAATCAAACTTTCTAATGGTCATTTCTATCAGACATCCATGGGCACCTCACACCCCACACACCCAGTGCTGAATTCATTAGGTCATCCCTAAAGTGTTCCTCCGCCTTTGTGTTCTATCTCAGTTGGTAGCCTCACCATCCACTCTAAAAAACCTGGGAATATTCCTCAACTTCTCTAACTCCTGCCACCATTCCCATGCAATCAGCTTCCAAATTCAGCTGATTTTACTCCCTAAGTGTTATTTGACTGCCCTCATCACCTCTAGTCTGAAGTATAGCCCCCTCGATAGCCTCCCTGCATCCTTCCTTCAAGCCCCCACAGAGAAGAGTGATCTGTATAAACACAAACCTGACTCTATTATTCCCTTGTTTGAAAGCCTTCAAATAGTTTCTCTCCAATTAACCATAAAGCTCACACACCAGGAGGTTATGTACCAAGACACACACAACACACTTTCCTGGACTTCCAGTTTTTCTCAAAGACTTGGAAGGGCAAATTTCATTTTTATATGAAAGTAAGCACTGTTGTATAATAGAGTACAATGCAAAATTTATATTGATCTTAATTATAACACTTGGAAATTAAAAGTCCACTGTTCTACACCTCCATGGTAACATAATTTCAATCCCTCCCCCTTCACTCTCCTTGCTCAAGAAAGTTCCATTTGTTATTTCTTGTCATTCTCAAGGGATATCTACCATGTATTACACAGAAGCCAGGAGTTTTACATGTTTTATTTTCTACGGTAATTCCAGAGCCTAGAATAAGATCTGGCACATAGCAGGCACTCAATAAATATTTATTGAGTAAATAAATGAGCCCACAAACCAATGTGCCAGCCATGCTGTAAGGCTAGATGGCCACCTCTGCTTTCTCTTTGGCTCTGGTTCCTGCATACCCATCTCTGCAGCCTGCTCAGCCACTCAGAGAAACATCCTGGCTACCACCTGCTGTCGATGTCACACCTTGTCCATGCCAAAGGACTGAATCCAGAATAGAATTGGGTTCCACGCTGATACAGGGAAATGATCATCTAAGCTTTGGAACAGTTCTGATTGTGCCCGCAATCCCAAACATCCTTGGGGTTCCACCAGTTCCTGGCTACTTCTCTCCATAGGCGGCTCAAAATCAATTCACAGGACCCTGTAGACTCCATACCAAACATCCTCTGTTTATAAAATAAAGACAGTCATGAATAACAATGGGAACAAACATCCTTTAGGAAGCAGGAAACAAAATGTGCCCTATTATGAGTACAAAACCAAAAATCAATTCCACGATTTAGAATCTGGAAAACTCCAACTCACCCTCTGGACCTCAGCTTAACGGTTCCCTCTTTAAGGAGGCATCTGAGCATGGCCTTGCCCTCACCACTCCCACCCAACACCGCACACTCCCTCAGGAACCAGCGCCTGCCGCTGTCGCCACAGGGTGCAGCTACAGGTTTGTGGGGCCTGAAGCTACGACAATTATCAAGACCAGCTTTAAGCAAAAGAATACAAAATTACAAATACAAAATTAGAATGCAAAAGACGTATAATTTATAATAAGGAAAATTACTCAAATTACAAATTTCAAAAGGCTAGAAAATATACCATCTATAAAAAAAACTAGAAAAAAATAACACCATAATTTTGCCTGGTTCCTCTAGAATACCTTTCCTACTGGTTTTCCTATTTGTTGGTTGCATACTCTTTATCACTTCTTCATAGGACAACGATTTTGTAATCTTATTTTCCATAAAGAGAAGAGAAATAGAATTTAGTCTTTCCTTTGCCACAGTTGATCCAAATTTGCTTATTATCGATAGTTGGGCTTTATCAAACATGCTACATTATACACAGGCAAAATCTCTGTATTGCTACAAACCCAAATTTTTAATAAGTTCTATTTCACATGACTCCCATCAAAAAAATAACATCTCGTTTTTTATAATTACATATAAAAGAGCATCCATTTAAACTAAACATCAGTGAGAACCAAAGCCTTTGCTTACAGTTTTACACATTGAAGGACTGGAAGAACTTTCCAAGGACTAGCTTCTGGCTCCACACATTTCAAATCTTGCTTTTTCTCCACCCACATTCTTTTTGTGCTAGAACTATGGGATGTATTCATTTCATGTCACAAACTCTGGCCCTGCACCTTCATGTCGTACTGCCAGGTGACTTGGCACCGTGGGCACTATGAGATTCCTAGAAGCCATCTCTACCCCAAGATGATTAAAAGTAGCTTAAATGTACATGGAAATGACTGAAACACACACACACACATATATATTTCGCTAAGTCCAAACACAATGTATCCTCAACTCAATTTCCCCTTATCCTTATCCAAATCCAAAAAATGCCTACTGCTAGTGTTACGCTATTTAACACAAACGGAAGTGAGATGTGTGGGGATTCAGAGTGGAGAGAGAGAGTGCACTCTTACCTGAGTGTGGTTAAAATAGCTAACATTTGCAAATTTTACAAAAATATACAACCCTGTGAACACTTTTCCAGGGCTTTGAAACAGGCCCAGGAAGCAAGAGCTCTGAAGCTTAAGCTTCATTAACTTCACAGAAAATCCATTTCCAATCACTGCATTTATCAGATTGTATATTAATTAATTAATGTTCGTGGCTAGGAAATGACAACTAATGCAAAGAAAGAAGGCAGGCAGATCTTGCAGAAACTGCAGGGACCGGTGGAGCAGCCCCTTCATCTCGGGACTGTCATTTCGAGACACATAGAGTTGAGGATGCTGGAGGAAGCAACGGGATGTGCAGGACGAGGTGGAGAAGGCCCTGCCGCAGATGGAGGGAGTCGTGGGCTCTGCCAGGGCCAGGGCCAGGTGCTGATCTAACTGGGAAGGCACAGGATGTGGCACAGGATGTGACTCCTGACGATAGCCCTGAGGCCGAGGAGCTTCTGTCAAAGGCTGCAAAGCTGGAGCCCTAGCTGGAGGAAGCCTGGAGCCAGCTGGGTGAGCTGTGCTGGAAAATAGGGGATGTTGCAGCCACCCACACCCATTCTCAGGAGCCCTCACCCACTGCAAGAACAAAGTCTCCCTGCAAAACCTGGAGATGGTGCTTCGCCAGCTGTGAACTGATGTTGGAGATGAACATTCTTGAACATGACAGTGACCAACAGGCTAAATCAGCTGAAAAGATGGATGTCCAGGATGGCCACTCCTAGTGTGTTCTGGGGAACGTGTACCTTTCTCTTTACCTCAATACCAGAACCCTAAGATCCCCCAGCAAGACCTCAGTGCCTATGTCGGAGCAGAGAAGGTTGACAGGACAGCTGCCCGCAATCCCGACCTTCATCAGAAGAGGGCGATGCCAATAACATGAAAGAGGAACGGAGAGGGGGCCTAGGGGACTTTTCTCATGCTGCAGCGCTGGGCCCTGCCTAACCAGAGCCTGGGCAATGAGAGCAACAACGCCTGGGATTCCGGGATGGATTGACCAGTCTCCTTGACAGCAAGGGATAGGTGAAGACCAAAGAGCCACAGAGCATGCTGGGAAGCCTGCACCCAGCCCATCTAGGCCCCTGTGGCACCGGACACTGTCCAGTCAGCCTCTGGGCAGAAAGTGACCTTGGAGCTCCAGCCACTGAATGCGCTGCAGCCTGGCGTGGTCCTGGGAAAGGCCATGTTCAGCCTTATCACAGAGGACAAAGTCCCCTTTCCCTGTGGCCTGGTAGGTTCAGACGGACCTTGTCAGGCAGCGATGGTGTGGGATGTGGTGCAGGGCGGGGGAGGGCTCCCTGGGCACTCCGTAGCCATTCCCGAGCCCAACCTCTGCTTCACCAAATGCAACTCAAGGGAAAGGGCTATCCCTTTTCCAGTGTTTGCACAGAGCCGCCCTCCTGCTAGTGGTAAATAGGAAGCCTCGACTCCAGCAGCCAGGCTGCTACCACAGTGGCATCACGGCCACAGTGTGAGTGACCTTCCCAACTTGCATCCTAAAGAGGGAGTGAGGCGAGGAGAGGCGCTTAAGGCACTCAGCAGCCAGACCAGCCACGTCCAGCAACCCGACCAGGTTGGGCGGATGTTTTAAATGAAGACTTTCTTTTCCTCTACCCTGTAAGGCACTTGGTGCCTTTCCTTTCTCCCGTCATCATGTTCCAGCTCTCTCCGGGGTCACACACTCCCCTAGTATATCTCTCTTGCCTCTTTCACTGCTCTCTAAAGTTTAAGCAAAGAGCATAGAATTGGTAGAAGTGTCGGGACCTTGCCGTGGGACAGAGTCGCCGAGGTTCCCGTTCTTGCCTCCTTCCTGAGCCTCGTGTGTATTTATCAGGGCAGTATTTATTGCTAAGGGAGGGGGATTAATTTTTTTAATGACTTGGTTTTTGAGCAATTTTTTTTTTAAATTTAGGCCCTTCCCCTTCTCTAGGGCTAGAACAGAATTAAATTTGTTTGGAAAAACAAATTTATTTCCCTCTTCGGAATCTAAACTTCTTCTTTTTATTTTACTTTTTTTTAGAGGCAGGATGTCACTATGTTGCCCAGGCTGGCCTTGAAATCTGAGCTCAAGTGGTCCTCCTGCCTCAGCCTCCTGAGTAGCTAGGACTATAGGCACAAATCTGGCTTAAATTTCTTAAAAGTAGAATGATGTCCTACTCATCTTTGCACCTTCAATACCTAACACTGTGTGGCATATAGTAGACACTCAATAAATATGTGGTAACTGAGCTAAACTGAGATGGCAAAGAAGTTGGAATATTTAATGGTACCAGTCTATGCCATTTTTTAGGACATTTAATCCTTCCCTGCCTTAGAAAGAGAAGTATATTGGTGTCAATCATATATTTTGCATTTAACAAAAGGTGACTGATCAAGCACAAGTTTAACAAGGGAAAAACAATGCGTTTACTGAGAAAGGTCACTGGAGAATCATGAAAGAAACAGTCTTATCAATAGGCAGTATTATGCTCATCTGCCCAAAGTACGGTAGAATTTGTCAGCCTAGCAACACAGCAAAGACCAAAACAAATACACACCTGGAGCAAAGACAATAGAATAAAGAAAGGAATCATGAAGCACTCATAAATAAAATTTGGAAAATGTTTTCATGTGCTTTGATTACATTGCCTTAGTCCACTGGGCTGCTATAACAAAATACCTTAAACTGGGTGCCTTATAAACAACAGAAATTTATTTCTTAGAGTTCTGAAGGCTGGAAAGTCCAAGATCAAGGCACCACAAGATTTGGTGACTAGTGAGGGCCTTTTCCTCATAGACAGTGTCTTCACACTGCACCCTCACTTGGTAGAAGGGCCAAACTCCCTTGGGCTTCTTACAAATTCCATTTAGGAGGGCTCCACTCTCAACATCCAATCACCTCCTGAAGACCCTGTGTCTTAATATGTAATGTGTATGTAATATAAGAAATGAAAGGAGATGGTTGTGTGAAATGAGGAGAGTGGTACAGGAGGAGGATAGGGACCTCCATAGGAACCAGACTATCTAGAGCCTTCTGAGCCATTTTGAGTATTTGGATTTTCATACTAAGAGCACTGGAGTAACAGTGAAGAGCATTAAGCAGAAGGGGCATAATAGGGTTTGCTGTTCTGGCCAAAGCTAGACTAGAGCGGATTGAGAAATAACTTGGAAGTAAGAAAATGGAAATAATAAGAATTGTCATCATTCATAAGAAGTTTGGTTTTGAAGGAAGGACAGCTTCAGCAGAGTAGCTAGAGAAGGGACATAGGATCAATGAAGAGTTTTATTAAAAGGTAAAATAAAATGAGAATAGGAATGTTCCTCATATGAGAATGCAATAGGATGCCCATGAAAGAAATAAGAAGGTAGGATTTGGGAGTTAGAAGGCAGGAAATGGCCAGGCGCAGTGACTCATGCCTGTAATCCAGCACTTTGGGAGGCTGAGGCAGGAGGATTGCTTAAGGCCAGGAGTTCAAGACCTGCCTGGGCAACATAGAGAGACTTGGTCTCTACAAAAATTTAAAAAAGAAATTAGCTTGGCATGGTGTTGTGTGCCTGCAGTCCTAGCCACTCAGGAGGCAGGAGAATCCTCTGAGCCAGGGAGTTTGAGGTTGCAGTGAGCTAAGATGACACCACTGCACTCTACCCTGGGCAACAGAGCAAGACTCTGCCTCAAAAAAAATTAAATAAATTTTTAAAAAGGCAGCAGGAAAAAGCACAGATAATGACACTGACCATAAATAGAAAGAGGAGCCCCTGTTCCAATGTAACAGAAGGGAAGAGGAGGAAAGCAAATGTAAGCCTTTGCAATTGCAGAATTGTTAGGCAGCAGGAAATTGACAGTGGGACTTTCCATCAGTTCACTTCAACTTTCTTTGTAAGATAAAAGGAATATTCACGTCTCTGAGAGTCAAAGAAAAAATTAGATGGAGGTGGGGGGAGATCAGAGGTTTGATAGCAGTGGAGATGGTTTCAAATATTTGTTGTTAAAATGGAAGTGCAGCTCAGACCAGAAGTTTGTAGTAGGAGTGCCAAGCATTTTTGAGAACACTTTTGAACTTTAATATTGACAAGCATATTCCCTCCCTCCCCCACCCTACCGTATGCCTACTCAGCCCACGAGATTTAAGTGGATCTAGCCTGGACTGTAACCATACACACAGATGTAGCACTGAGTCTTGAGTTTTTGGTCTAAGGATGAACACGTGACCCAAGCTAATCCAGCCTCAAAATGTCACTATCATTATCATGAAAGATGTGCTTTCCCTCTCACAGATATTAAAAGTATAAAGATAACATAAGCTTAGTTGAGGCTGTAGATGTCATCTTGTCATCAAGCTGGAGATTTACTAGCTAATTACTGGCGAGAACAACAGAGCCCTAATGATACTGTTTGGACATCTAGATCCAGCCATGCCTGAAGCTTGACCATTTAGCTTTGCATTTATATAAGCCAATAAATTTCTGTTTTTTGCGTAAGACAGCATCAGTTGGATTTCTGTCTAACTTATATATTGAAAATTACATCAAAATCATAAATTTGCAGTCCTGCCATATTTCATCTCACTTTCTCCAGAAATGCTTCACTGCTTGAATATAGGCATGGAAAAATGTAGATGACTACTAGGGCTTAAGTAGGGGAAGGGTTTTGCCAGGAAAGTGAACAGTAAGAAAAAGGTACATGAGGGTGAGTATAAGCTTCATGACCAACTTTCTTTCCTTTAGCCTAGATGCCAAATCTCATGTGCTTGAGGTTAGGATTACAATGAGATGACACATATATTCAAGGTTAAGTCTCCACTGAGAAATCTGGTCACCCCTCCCATGCCCAGCTTCCCTACCACTGACCAAGGCAGGGAGATTTCTGGCAGTACTGCATCCGATGCAGACAAGACTGCTTCTGGAATGACATGCCACTGGTATTAAAGAAGAAAGAATAGAATAGGGAACCAAAAGAGGTGAGAGATAATTAAAGAATGTAAAATAAGTATAAAAAAAATTTAAAAGAACTCAGCCCGCTGTGTTGCCAGATACAACAGAAGAGTCAGCAATTGTTGAAATCAAGACAAAGTGTGAAGGTTAGTCTTTCCAATTGCATTCTCTCTATGTTTCCCTATCAGGGACAGCGCACAGGAAAATGCCATAGGTCCATGAATCACCTACAATTGTGCCTGGTAGGAAACTTCTAATAATTTATACATTCCATCTGGATGCAACTTAAAAGACTAATTACCAGTGATACCAACTAATACCAGTGATTAATGGGTGAGGGTCTTAAAAATGAGGCCAACAGGAGCCCCAAACTCAGCATGACCGCAGACAAAAAGTTTTCCTTTGAAATAAGCAGATGGTATTTGGAGCTTCTAGTTTGATACAAGCGACAGGCAGCCCTTTTGTTGAGTGAATTATTTAAACTTCACTCCAAGATTAATACTTTAATTTAAAATGTTACTCATGTCTTTACATTATCACCTTTACCTCCTGAATAACTAAGAACATAAAGAAGGTTTTGATAGAAGGAAAGGGCATCTGGCCCACCCTACTTACCATTTATGGTTAATTATTATTAATATTAATAATTTTACATAAAAGCACACAAACCTTGAGGCTTCTAAGTCCTTCTGTAGACATTATAGATCAGGTAAGTCTTGCCAAGCCACAAAGCTGAGGAAGTAATTAGCTAGTAAATCCCATTGAAAAACGTGTTTAATCAAAATAAAAGTTGAGCTTCTGTACAGTACGTAATGACCTTTTCCTGAAAGACCATATATTTCCTAATCCCATTTTCATACCAGATCCAATTCCCATTGCCCTTTGAAGTCAAAGTCACCTTTGTACACAGAAGATACAGATGGAAACTTGGAAGCAAATGAAGAACAGAGTTCTAGTTTTATCCTAGCTGGCTTTATGAAGCAATACCCACCCTTGGAAAACATATATGTGGTCGCTTTAAAATCATAAATAACTTGTCTTAGAAAATATCTGTTTCACAATTAGGCTTTGTCTTTATTTACCTATTTTAATTTACTTTCAAAATATTTTTGTAAAGTGGACAGAAGATATTTTATTCCATCTTACACTGAAGATCAGAGAATTTCTCTGACTTGACTGAAACTATATTATTAGTAATCAGGGTTTATAACAGCTTGGTTCATTATTCAAACTACTGAATCAGGTGTTCTCAAACTTTTTTGTTCCATATGTACTTTCTTTTCCTTTTTAATCCACAGTATTTATGCTTTCATAGCTTATATTGCACTAATAATAAATACACAAAAATTCTAGAATTCATCCCATTTATTGTGTCCTTAAGAATTATTAAAACAATATACAGTATAGAATGAGGACTAGACAATTTCTTTATGCATAAAATGGAAATATTCTTATGAGGCAATACATGGAAAGCGCACAACACAGCACGATGCATGACACAGTGTTTCATGAACAGTAATAATTATCACAAATACAGTTTTGTCTTTTTCCCCCTTTCTTTAATTCACTTTTCCCTATTCTCTCTTTCCAAGTTGGGCTATTGGTTTTTACTGTCATATATTATACATCCCCCAGCATCCCAGAGAATTATGTCATAATAATCATCACCTACGCTTCCTCTTTTCATAGTCTTTGTTTAGACCGAAATCTAACTAATTCCTATCAAACCTCTTCTATTTGTAAATAATCTCCAAAGGCCTTTGCAATTATATTCTCAAAAAACTTTTGTGTTGTGTCCCCACCATCGTCCACCTACCTCTTTGAAGTACCCCATGTGAAGCCCAGTGGCTTCTCCCCACCTGTTTAATTTGCAACACTTACTAACAGCCCTCTCAACTTGTTCTTCTCTTGACTCAATAATCTACACACTTGAAGTCGGAGGAAATTCATCTCACATAAGTAGATTTTTACATCCTTCCGACAGTAGCACTTCCCACCTCGTGCCCTCCTGGCCTCTAGTACTTTTGTGCTGTTTAAATGGGGAAGGAAGGGAGGCAGGATCGCTGACTCAAACAGAGGTGGCATCTAAGCCCAGTTCTGATTACAAGTGTCAAGTTCTTTCTGAAATATTTCTGAGGAGTTAGAGAAGAAGCAGATTTATAGGGTACATACTTCACTGGTTTTTATTTTGGTGGTGCGTGTAGATGAGAAAAGATTAAAAGCCCAAACAAATGTCTAAATCACTGTGCACACTCCTGCAGTGCATTTCCCCGCCATTGGCACCTGGACAGCACTCAACAAGGGAAAATCGTCCCCTGGCTTGTTCCTCCCGGGAAATGTAAGGGGAAAAAAATCCCAAGGAATTAGGAGGGAAGTTCCAAATTGTCAAAATAACATCATTCTCATGAAATATATCATGGGAAAAAGTGTTTCGATTTTTAATATGAGTTTTCTTTGAAGTTTTAAGTACAAAAACTAATTCAAGGGTTTGGGTATGGTGTAACTCAAGGTGTGATTTATATTTAAGATTTAAGGGTCTAGGATATTATTTCTTCCAGAAATACAAGTCTAGAGGAGGAATAATATAGTGATTAGAAAACACAGTTTCATATCTCATGGTTCTGAATTCAAATCCCAGCTTGAACACTTTCTAACAAAGTAAAATCAGGCAAGTTACTTAACCTCTCAAGTATCTGAGCATTGCGTATGACACTTAACCTCTCAAGCCTATCTAAGCATCATCTGCATAATGGCGGTATTAGTGCCTTGCTCTTAGATTTATGTAGAGCAATGTAGGTAGTATTATTTGCAACCACTAAACTAGTTGATAGCAATTATTATATAAAATTTACTTTTTAAAAAAGATTATGGTCACAAACAAAGAAATGGATGCCTACAATTCAAGTTCCTGTTTTACTGAGAGTAATATTTGGGGCAGAGGAGCCTTCCCTAGCTTTTGAAATGACACTAAACAAAAAGTAGCTTTTTTTCCCACCTGAAACTTGTCTCTCTTCTATATCTATATCTCAACCAGTTTCACTCACTACTGGCATCCAGCTTCTCACCACTCTCTCTCCTTTCCAACTGGTGATGTCTCTGCCTTTGATACTAGTTTTTTTTCCCAATGGTTAAATACTGGAGTCCACTGTTTATGCAGCCAACTTTCATATACAAAAGAATCCAGTACTCAATATGCAAAGGAAAGATGTTTATTTCCAGGGGCTTTGGGGATAGTGTAATAATAAGGGTCAGATCACATGTGTGATCAATTTTGGCCTTTTGCATGTCAATTAATGCATTGTACTTGGATGTTTTATTCATAGTAAGTCCTATAGAGGGATGTTATTATGCTCATACTTTAATGTCTTAGGGTCAGCATCTCATGGATAGATATCCCCTGGCATATATTCAAATGCAGAATTGCTAGCTCTACCATTTTAAATGATTTAAGCCAATGAAAGGACACTCCATTTGTTTGCTCGATAGTCAATTGAAATAGAAACGGTTAGCTGAGTTCATCTCCCTTGAAAGTCTCTTCCCCTCTAGTGCCAATTACAGAATATGAAAGGCACACTCCGCACAGCTTGCTCAGGATAATAAATCACTAAATTGGAAACTTCGCTTCCCTTGCTGATTTTGATAAGAAAATTAATAGAATTAGCACCTTATCTGCTGGACCAGGAGATTTACATTATGAAAAAGAAAAGAAAGAAAGAAGAAATAAAAGAGAAAAAGAATGAAAAAGAAAAGAAAAAGAAAAAAATCTGTTTCTATGGCCAGGGCTGCCTGTATTTCTTCTTGGTGACAGGAAGACAGTTCAGATAGTTTCTTTTTGCCCCTTTACGGTGATAAAGCTCTGCCGAAAACAAAGCAAGAAGCACCATCCATTATTGTCTACTTGTTCTGTTTTCATGCATAATTAAAGCTGGACAAAACCAACACTGGATCAGACATCAAATAAGGCGGCATCAAAGTCCGCAGCAGTCCCATCACTGATAAACAAAAATTCTAAACAGATTGAAACTGAAACATGGTGAGATGAAGATTATTTTCCAAAAGAGGATTTACTATCTTGCATTTTCTTGGAGAAGGAGGTGTTGTAGCGCTTTTCTTCTTTTCGTCCAGGGGAGGATAATTATTTGCAATAAAGCTGCTACTCTCAAAATAGAATGCAAAGACAAGAGTCGTTTGTTAAAGGAGACCCTGAGTAGCCTCCCGCCTGCTCCTTTTTTCTTTAAACATATATGAAGATCTGTAATTATTTCTTTGAAGAACATTTTTCAACAGCTGTAAGTGATAATGAGCCAATCACTGTGTGCTCTTTTTTCTCTCAGCAGCTGCAGAGCTCCCCATTCAAAGCAATTAATTGGCATTTGTAAAGTGCTTTGAAACTGAGAAAGGGAGCCTCCTAAACGCTAAATATTGTTCTTACTCTGCTGCATTGGGAATTAGGAAAGCCAGCCCCTCTTCACACAAGCCTCAGAAAAGACGGCAGTAACTCCAAGTGTCCAAAACAATCACCTAAAACTCCAAGGCACTCAAAAGAAGATTCAGATTAGTGGACCTTGTTAAGAAACATCAGAGGTTAATCACTGAAGATGACTTTACTGAAAAGTATGTGTCAAGTGTTGAGCAGGGTAAAGCTTTAACTCTCTGCTACATATATCGTTTTCACATGTTTCCTCTGATGTGTCAGTTTGCACCACATTTGTTCTTAAAATGCACTTCTCAAGCAATGTGTGTTGGAGAAGAGAGCACTTGTTTGTACAACATGTCTAAGTTAAGACTTTCATAGATCTTAAGATCAACTTAGAGAATGTTTGGCATTATATTACTGTCTTTGGGTAAAAAAAATCCTACCAAACCAAAACATACTATAGATTATCTCAAATATTTCTTATTTTCTGGCAATATATAGATATTGGAAAATACTGAAGCACTGGATATTGGTATGGTTTACAGTAAAGCTTACTGTTTTCATTCAGTATTTCAATGTTTTAAAATCGTAACTGATAGACCTACATCTCTGCAATTTACATCACTGACAGCACTGGTCATGAGAAGAGTCGGTACGTTAACAGTATACATTTCAAAGCACAAAGTAAAAGAGAATCTTTATAGAGATATCTCACAGAGATGGCTACAATTGAAACATTATTTCTTAGGGGAATAAGTCTAGAGATGAAGTCGTAAACCTGCTGGCATCCATCGTTGTTAAGACGAGCTATGAGTAGCAAAATTCTGTCCCAAACATAGACCAAGTATTAATATACGGATAAGTTTTCCCTTCCCTGATCCTGAAAAGCAGCAGCTTGCTTGAAAATCCTATGTTGCTAAGCAATTAATCGTTGACCATTCAATGCCACTTGTTTATTAAGAAATGAAGAAAATTACAGATGGTTAGCACCACCCAGGAATGCTTACACACACACACACATTTTGAAACCACTTGATATTTGCAAGTCAAACAATGGAACTAGCAAGCATGCATACACAACAACTTGATAGAGGAAAAAAAATCACAGAATACTACATGATAGCCATATATAAGGCAATCCGCTAATTTTGATGCTGTTAAAGCAAAAATTGCAAACCATGCAAAGTTTATTTTTAAAGGCTGTAGCCAACCTTGGTACTTTGAATTGTAAGATTTTTTTTTTCAGAATAGATGGCTTCAATGAAGACTTTGAACACTAGAAAATCTAAAATTATGATTAAACCTTCCCTATTGTCAATTTGAATATCTAAGCAGAACTACAAAGTTTTCTAAAATTAAAGCAAGGACCAGCAGGCTCTTTTTTCCTGTCATCCTGACTGCCCCCAGGTTAGCAAACAAGGCCAAACTTAATTCTCTCTAACAGTGCAAAGAATATCCCAAAAAGGCCAAAGAACAACCCTTCTGAAATATGCACAGATTGAGGCAAGAAGGAGAAGGAAATCACATGATAGCTCTTCCCATTCCAAATTACTTTAAAAAACTTAATGTAGGTTCCTAGAACAAGAGCTCTGCACCTGATTATTTGCTTTTAGAATATTTATGTCCTTTCTTTTGGTGTACCTTACACTAATCTCTTCACTTACAAAAAGGTGGTGTTATTTAAAATGCTGAACTATCTTGACAGTTCCTTCTTCTACGGAGTGAAAAGGCAAAAAAGAGAATTGCCTCACCAATTTTTCTTTCAACTGGAGCTGGGTTTCAGTTTAAAACAATGAAAATCAGATCACATGACCATGTAATGGAAAAAGGGAGAATTTGAGAGAAAGAATAGAAAACATTTCGTTGCAATTTTTTTATCACTTTACAATTATAATCTGATTTAATCCTCACAATGCTATGAGAGAGATATCATTACATCATTTTGAAAAAAAATCCACGGTTCAGCTGGATTAAGAATTTTGCTCAAGGGAACACAGAGATGGCGCTGAAATTTGGACTTACAACTGTATAAATCAAAAGTGCATGCACTCTGCTACGCCATACTGTCTCCCCACCTGCTACAAACCAAACACTTTCTGAGTTAATTGTCCACAGCAAACCAGCTACAGAATAAGAGACACCAATGTACTGTGGTGGTTGAGAGACTATACCATGAGTCCACAATTTACCAACTGTGACCTTAGCGAAATTTCTTATTTTCTCTGTAAATGGGAATAACAGATGCCAATTTTGAGGATTAAATGAAATACTCCACGTAAAGCTCTTTACAAAGCACCTAGCATTTAATGAGAGCTCAATACATGTGTCCTGCTCTCATTTTCAACTGTGTTAGTGTGACTAGCTCAGAGCAGCCCTTCTGCCATGATTTCCTTAATAGAGAAACAATATTGAATTTATTTTTAACTCCAAAAGAAACAGCAAGTAGCTGGGTGGCATCACCCAGGTGTCTGCTAATCATCTGAAATATTTTCCCAAATAGCATCCAATGAATTCAACCTCAAGAAGAGTTTTCATCCATTCCTAGGTGAGCACACCTTTCAAGACTCAGCACATTTGTTCTACGCTAATAATAAAATTAGATTATGCCTATTTCATGTAAACAATAAGAAGCTAATCCCTCATAAAGCACAGTCCAATAAATTCTTTTTTTAACCATGAGTCAACTAATCTGCTGACCAAAAAAAAACTCACAAATGCCTAGTGAATACTATTCCTTACCTCATAATTTACGTCCTGCCTTTGTTCATTTCCCATAGATGAACTCAAATCACACATGAAGCACATTGAGTCTGTGCTCATAAATTTCAGCTGACCTATAATTTGTGATACCAACAAGTCAATAGAGCAGAACTGGATTCTTCCTTCATAAGTTCAAAAACTTGTCAGGTTCATTAAAAATAAACAAACAAACACACACTTGTTCTAGAAATATGACAACATGTTCGAACCTAGATCTTGTTGGCATCACTGTGCCTATAGTGAAAGACATGGGGAAAATGTAAAGAAGCATACACATTGCCTCAAATCTCTTTAAAACAGAACTAAATAAGAGCAAAGATAAAAATTCTCTTTAAATCCTCAGGAAATTGTGAGCATCTTAATTCTGTGTTGCGACTCTTACCCAGAGTCTCTTTAACCACAGAAATAATAATGACTATCTTCGATGCTTTTCCACTATCAGGTAATGTTACGTTTTTAGTACAAGACTGACTGACAGAGCTGCTTTTACACATAGATGAATAGTTTTCCGCCTACAGCTTTGTTACAGTGTCAATGTGATGGATTGAATTGTGTCCCCCCCGCCCCGCCAAAAAACTTCATATGTTGAAGTGCTAACCCCCAGTACCTTAGAATCTGACCATATTTGGAAACAGGGACTTTACAGAGGTAATTAAGTTAAAATGAGGTCATTAAAGTGGGCCTTAATCCAATATGACTAGTGTCCTTACACAAAGGTAAAATTTGGACACTGACACAGACACACATGGAGGGAAGATGATGTGAAGACACACGGAGGGAAGATAGCCACATGACTGCAGTGCTGCATCTACAAGTCAAGACACACCAGGGATTGCCAACAAACACCAGACACCGGGTGAGCCAAGGAAGGATTCTCCCCTAGAGCTGTCAGAGAGAGCATGGCCCTGCAGACACCTTCATCTTGGACTTCTGGCCTCCAGAACAGAGACAATAAATAAAGCCATCCAGGCTTTGGCACTTTGTTGTGGCAGCCCTGGGAAACTAATAGACACCGTCATGGTTCTATTTCTTCAATGCCTGCTTCTTCGGGGAAAAGAAAACATTATTCCACGGGTGGAAAACTAATTCCAACCCACATAATAATGCCAATGTAGGGTTAGGGCCTCCTGGAGTGCTGTGTTGAGGAGGGTTCTCCGGTCAAGTACAGGATCAGCGAAAAAGTACACCATTGACTGCTTACTTCAGGGGCAGAAGGATACGCATTGTTGTTATGCCACACATTTGCCATACTGCATTAGACCTTTATCAGCCATCAGTGCCCTAGTATAAATTATTTTCTCAGAATATTTCCAGTATAGACTGTATGTGAGTAGAATTTTGCAGAGATGGTAAAAAATAGGTTTAGACAAAAAGATATTTCCCCCAGAGAACAGGTCTGGGGGAGAACCCTGGGTAGCCTGGGATTACCTAAAGACCCTGGAACCCCAGACATCTGGAAAGGCTGCTCAGAAGGAGTACCCACATCACAGTTTTGTCCAGAGAGCCCTGCTGCTTATCTCTTATCAGGATATATGTTTGGTAATTAAAATAGCCAGAACTATCAGGTTCCTACCCAATTGCAGTGATCCATCATTATAGAATACAAGGCAATGTTTTTGTCACACTGCAGTTCCATATTAATTATTGCACATTATGGTAATTAAAATAATTTGGGTAAGAAAATAGAAGACTCATACTTAAGAGGAAACAATTACATAATAAGGTTGTATTTCAAATCAGAGGAAGAGAATAGATATTCAGTAACTAGTGGTGAGTCAATTTGCTAACCACCTGGAAGTAAATGAAGTCAGATCCTTACCTTCACACAATATAGAACAACAAATCTGGATGAATTAAGAGTCTAAATATTAAAAATAAAAATACAGGCAACATTCTTATAAACTTGGTGTGAGGCATTCCCAGACAAGACCCAGAGGCCTAAAGAAAATGACTGACAGATTCAACCAATAACAAAATTAAATATTTCTAGGATTAAAAAATACTATAAAAATGTTAAAAGATAAATAGCAAACTGGAAAAATGATAAATATATTTACAAGTCTAAGTAAATACTGACAAAGTAAATACTAAGTAAATACTAAGTAAATACTGACTATAAAACCAATATTGTAAACAAGAGTAATGTCTTCTGCACTTAAAAATATATGCAGCATTAACTCATGACAATAGCAGATAAGTGAAGAGACAATTAAAGTTGATGTGTCCTAAACTTCTTGTATTGTCTGATGAGAGTAAGAGTGAAAATTATCACTAGACTTTTACAATCTAAGCTTGTATGTTATAATACATAGGGTAAGCACTAAAAGAATAATAAAATAATAGGTAGCTTCCAAGCTAGAGGGAGAATATGAATTTAAAAGAAGACAAGAAAAAGGAAAAAAGGAACACAGAAGAGGAATATAAAGCACATATTAAGGTGTTTTTTTTAACCCAAGTACATCAATAATTACATTAAATATCCATGAAATAACTTCTCTAATTAAATATGAATATTTTCAGATTTGAATTTTTAAAAAATAAATTATAAGCAATAAATAAGACATATATAAATGGCAAGAATACAGAAAGAGTAAAAGTAAAAGAATATGAAATACATACAATGCAAAAAACTAATCCAAAGAAAGTTGATGTTGGGTGGGCACAGTAGCTCACACCTATAATACCAGCATTTTGGGAGGCTGAGGCAGGAAGATTGCTTGAGGCCAGGAGTTTGAGACCAGCCTGAGCAACATAAGTGAGACCTTGCTTCCACAAAAAATAAAAAAATTAGGTGAGCATGATGGCACATACCTGTAGTCCCAGCTACTTGGGAGGCTGAAGCAGGAGGATCACTTGAAGCTAGGAGCTTGAGGTTGCTGTGAGGTGTGATTGTGTCACTGCACTTCAGCCTGGGTGACAGTGAAAGACCCTGTCTCTAAAACTAAATAAATAAATAAAATAAAGAAAGGAAAGTTAATGTTAGTATATTAAAGAAAAAATAGAAATAAATGGGTATACTTCAGAGGATACTTCAGGAGATATTACAACTAATAACATAGAAATACAAAATATCATCTGTGAATACTATGAAAATCTCTATTCACATAAACTTGAAAAGGTAAAGGAAATGGACAAATTCCTGGAAACACACAACCTCCCAAGACTCAATCACAAAGAAATAGAACTCCTGAACAGACAAATAATGAGCAACAATTGAAGCAGTGATAAAAAAAAAAATCTTCCAATAAAAAAAACCTCAGACTAGATGGATTCACAGCCTTTACCAAACCTACAAAGAAGAGCTGGTACCCATACCACAGAAATTATTCCATAACATCAAGAAGGAGGGAATCCTCCCCAACTCATTCTACAAAGCCAGTATCACCTTGATACCAAAGCCAGGAAAGGACACAACAAAAAAAGAAAACTACAGACCAATATACCTTATGAATATAGATGCTAAAATCCACAACAAAATACTAGCAAACCAAATTCAACAGCACATCCACCATGACCAAGTGGGCTTCATCCCAGGAATGCAGGGACAGTTCAACATACGTAAATCAATAAATGTAATTTGCCACATAAACAGAAGCAAAAACAAAGACCATATAATCATCTCAATAGATGTAGAAAAAGAATTACACAAAATTCAGCACTCTTTCATGATAAAAACCCTTAACAAACTAGGCATAGAAGAAACATATGTCAAAATTATAAAAGCCATACATGACAAACCCACAGCCAACATCATACTGAATGTGGAAAAGCTAAAAGCATTCCCACTAAGAAATGGAACAAGACAAGCGGGCCCTCTGTCACCACTTCTATTCAACATAGTGTTGAAAGTCTGAACCAGAACAATCAGGCAAGAGAAAGAAAGAAAGGGTATCTAAATCAGGAAAGAGGAGGTCAAACTATCACTTTTCATTGATGATATGATCTTGTATCTAGAAAACCCCAAAGACTCCACCAAGAGATTCCTGGAATTGATAAATAAATTCAGCAAAGTCTCAGGTTACAAAATCAATGTACACAAATCTGGAGCATTACTATACATCAATAACAGTAGAGCTGAGAGTCAAATGAAAGACTAAACACCATTCAGAATAGCTACAAAGAAAATAAAATACCTAGGAGTGTACTTAGCCAAGAAAGTGAAAGATGTCTACAAAAAGAACTACAAAACACTGATGAAAGAAATTGCAGATGACACAAACAAATGAAAAAAACATCTCATGCTCATGGATCAATAGAGTCAACATTGTTAAAATGTCCATACATTGTAGCCACTTTGGGTACAAAGTGATTCACAGATTCAATGCAATTCACATTAAAACAGCAATGTCATATTTTACAGTTCTAGAAAAATAATTCTACACTGGATGGGATCTGGTAGAAATACTAGATAAGGTAGAAAAAAAATTAGTTAATTTGAATACATCCTAACAGAAACTTTCCAAAATGAAACACACACAGAGAAAAGAAGAAAGAAGGAAAGAAAGAAAGAAAGAAAGAAAGAACTATCTATGTGCTGTAAGGCACCTTTAAGCAGCCTAAAAAACATATAATTGAATTCCCCAAAGAAAATGAGAGAGAGGGAAGAGAAAAAATATTTGAAGAAACAATGATTGAATATTTTCTAAATCTGATGAAAATTATAAGCCCAAAGATCCAAGAAATTCTAAGAAAAATAAATGCAAGAAACATGAATAAACTATGCCAAAGCACATGTTAATCAAATTGCTTTAAACCAGTGATAAAGAGAACATCTTTAAAGCAGCCAGATTTTTTAAAAGACATGTTATATATAGAGTACAAAGCTAAGAATGACTACAGATTTTCACAGGAAACAATGTGAACAAGAGGACAGTGGATCAACATCTTTAAAAATACTAAAAGAAAAAATTATTAACCTAGAATTCTATACCAAGTGAAAATAGCTTTCAAAAATAAAAGCAAAATAGCTGAGTAAATTTATCATGAGCAGACCCACATTACAAGAAATTTTCAAGGATTTGCTTCATGCAGAAGGTAAATCATACCAGGTGGAAATATGGATCTACACCAAAGAACAGCACTGAAAAAGAAAACTATATTAGTAAATATTACATTTTTTATTATTTATATCTCTTTAAAAGATGATTTGTCGGCCGGGCGCAGTGGCTCACACCTGTAATCCTAGCACTCTGGGAGGCCGAGGCGGGTGTATCACTCAAGGTCAGAAGTTCTAGACCAGCCTGAGCAAGAGTGAGACCCCGTTTCTACCAAAAAATAGAAAAAAATGATCTGGACAACTAAAAATATATATATATATAGAAAAAATTAGCTGGGCATGGTGGCGCAAGCCTATAGTCCCAGCTACTCGGGAGGCTGAGGCAGAAGGATTGCTTGAGCCCAGAAGTTTGAGGTTGCTGTGAGCTAGGCTGACGCCACGGCACTCTAGCCCGGGCAAGAGAGGAGACGCTGTCTCAAAAAAAATAAATAAATAAAAGATGATTTGTGACTCCTGATAGGTATGGGGTTTCTTTTGGGGGTGATGAAAATGTTCTGGAGTGGTGATGGTTGTGCAACCTTATGATTATACTAGACACCGCTGAATTATATATTTTAAGATGAATTTTATGGTATGTAAATTATATCTCAATGCAAATAAATAATAAATATTTTAATAATTGACTGAGTAAACAGAACTAATAACAATGTATAGTGGCACTTATAACATATGTAAAAGAAAAATACACAGCAACAATAGATGTTAATTCTTCCCCAAATTTGTCTGTAGATTCAGTGCATACCCACTCAAAATTCCAGCAGGATATTTTTGTATAAGTTGACAAGCAGATTCTAAAATTCATATAGAAATGCAAATGACCTAAAGAACTAAAACAACTTTGAAAAGGAAGAACAAATTTAGAGGACCCACCAGAATACAAAAATTTTAAAGATTGAAAATAGCCACTACTGTCAAGTGTATACAGCAAGAGAAAATCCCTTGCGATGTTGCCAGGAGTCTAAATTGCATACCCTATGAGCCAACAATTCCACTCCTAGCTATATACTAACATGTCCACCAGGCGGCAGGTACAAAAATACTCATAGCAGGAATCATCATAATAACCAAAAACTGGAAACAACCCAAATACTCATCAGCAGTAGAGCTGATAAATTGTGATAGATTTATATAGTGGAATTCTAAGCAATGAAGATAAATGACATGGATAAATCACATAAGCATAATGTTGATTGAAAAGGATCAGATATACCTTATACATAATTATGTAAAGTTCAAAAATAAGCAAAAGTAATCCATGGTGTTTATAGATGCCTATGGAGATAGAAAAGTATAAGCAAAACTATAAAGTGATTACCACAAAAAAACAAGAAGATATAGGCTATCTTTAGTGGAGACCCAGAGGGCATTCATTAGGAATGGACACCCAAGGAAAGTTCTAAGATACTGCCAATGTTCATTTTCTTGATTTAGATAATGGTTACACGACATTTAGTTTATAACAATTCATTAAGTTTTTACATTTATGTTTTAAGCATATTTTCATTAGTGAGACATATTTCAAAATAGAAATGCTTGGGGGGAATATCTTTATTTTTATGGAAGTAGAATTTGGGGTGTGGCTATATGTTTTATCAGCTATCTCTATTCTGAAGAGACTGTAAAATAATTTTTAAATATAAAATAGACAAATATATATAATAGACATAAAACATGGAGAAATGAAAGATTCTGAAATTTCTGGAAGGGAATAGAAGTGGATAAAATGATAGAGAATGGAAGTTTAAACTATAAGGAAGAAATAGCTCCTGTTCTTAGCTAGCTTGAAATCTTTGGAAGAGTAGTAAGAACGAACAAACAATTCTTACGCCTCTCTTTACTCAGTCAAAAGCACTTAAGCTCTTTCCAGGAGTATAATATAAATATGAATAATGGAATTGATTTTTTTTCAAACATACAGGAGTAAATCAGACGAACTCTATTCCCTTCAAGGTATTCATCTCAGGAAGTTAGACACTTTTTGCAATGAAGCTTTTATTGAGGCAAACATTTTGGCATGCCTCTTGGAGAATTGCTTTCAGTGCCTGTGGCTTTCTTTTAATAACCTCCAGGATGGTAAATTCAGTCTCTGAGAATGAACTGAGAAAGTTATTTCGTTCTATGCCTGATAAATAACATACGTAAACTCAGTCATTCAGAATGTATTGATTAGATTCGGAAATTAAAGAATGGCTGTAAAGGAATGGGACTAGTCTTAAAGGAAATTCCCAAAGAAACGTTCCTTCCAAAAAATAGTTTGAGCAATAACAGCATCATTGAAATAAGTCACTTGCATCTTAAGTAACTACTTTGGAGACAAGCAGATCCTCCATTCATTTATTCAGCGAATGTTTATTGAAGTCCTTCTGTGCACCAGGCATTGTTCCAGACCCAATAAGGATAGAGCTGGGAACACAATGGACAAAAACCCTGCCCTCATGTAGACTACTGGAATATATGCTTATTAACAATCTGCCTCATAATTTGCAGCTAAACTTTACTTACTGAATTTGTGTATCTAATGGTTATAATGAACATCTGTGCATCTTCTTTGCAGTATTTTTACAATATTATAGGATTTTTGACGGCAGGTCAAGATTTATGTCTTTGTCCGACACAATGCTACATGTATGTAAATGATAAATATCCAAACTGCTTTTCCAGTGGAAAATCAGGAGTTGCTTATATTCAATTTCAGAGGTTTTAGTAAAAAAATGTAGTTAATACTCAAAAAAAAGACATGTTGATTTTGGGGGCTGTTTAACAAGATTAACCTTAAAAATTCACTAGTGCATGTATAAAACCAAGAATAAAAACGGGTTCGACTGAGCCCTGCAGGGAGGATTTGGTCGAGTACGTCCCCTGAGCGCGTAGCAATCTGAGGGAGAGCATTTTCCGAGCTGCCCAAGGAAGAGAGCATCCCAGTAACGCGGTAGTTCAGAACTCAGCACCCTAAACCACTAAACGGCTACTGGAAATATGTCAGTATCTGGAAATTAGTAGCTACACACCTCAGCTACTAATCAAACCTGGAGGAAAAAACAAAGAACTGGCATACTAACCAAGCTCTCGGAACTAAGGTGTCAGAATTTTGTGATTTCCCTCGCTCCCATGACCGCTGCCACCACCACCAGCACCTCTTCGTCCCTAATCCTACCGCATCTCGAACCGTTTATTCCATTTTAAGGGTGAATTTGGAAAAGGCTTTCCTGAGCATTCAAACCCCGCTGCCCCAACCCCTCGGGAAAGAGGCGCTGAGTCTGTTTATCCACGCAGTTAGCACCGCGTCCGAACGCCGTCTGAAAGGAGGAGGACCTGAGCGCGCGCAGGCCGGGCCCGGCGCCCCCACCCGCCTCCCGCCCGCGCTGCTCTTCGGCGCCCTCACCCGCCCCGCGCTCCTCCGTGCTGGCGCGCGGCCCAGCCACGCTGTCGCCTCCCCGCGGCGTTCTGCTTCCTGTTTTCCGAGTCTAAGTGCTTTTTAATTAGCCTTCATCACTTCCTCAATTTAACTACAACCATTGCGGGCTCCTGGCCGATATCACGCCCACCTGGCATCCCCCGCCGCACCTTTGCCCCGACTCCATGGGTTCTGTTTACATCTGTCCCTGCCTGGTTCCTTTGTGCTTTGGGATGGCAGGTTCCCACCGGCAGAAGCTTATTATTGTTTGTCTGGCAATATTTTATTCCTTCCAGGTCTCGTAAATATTTTCAACACTGTGTGTGATGGAGGAGGGGGTGTATACTTGCGTGCAACTGATTTTTAAATTCACGTGCAGAGGTTTTGGAAGAGAATGCTTTTTTTACATCTTTCATTTATTGTTTAATTATTTTATTTGTTTTTGTAATTTGTAATTACAAATGATCCGAAATGCCTTCCCTATCTGGGAGTCTTTCCCCTGGCCTCCCGGGAATCAGCCAAGCACTTCCTCACCTTGCTGCCTCCCACCTGCGCCAGGAGGCCATCAACACACCCTCTAATATCCAACTGAGCCCCAGAACTGCAGCAGGTAAGGCCTGGAGTGGGAAGGCCTCTGTTAGAAAAGAATCTCTCTCTCTCCCTCCCTCCCTGTCTCTCTCTCCCTCTCTCTCAGTCCGATTCTCACTCTCACATACACACACACTGACCAAGATGGCCTTAACATTCCCTTCAGCTTGATTAAACTTTACAGAGGCTTCTTTTTGACTATCGGCCCCTGACCTTGCTTTCCTAAGAGCATTTACCTTAGAAAATTTGCAATTATAAATTTTTTCTCTGCCCCCTATAGAGGTAAATCTCCCAGCCTCTTGCCAGTTTCACAACCCAGGAATGCCTTTCCCAAGGTCCTGGGAGCCATCCCTTTGGAATGTAATATCCTTAAGAAAGATATGCCCCTACCCACCAGTCTCTGTGGGAAGGTAGGAACCCACCTTTAGTAAGGGACAATTAGCAAACACAGGTGGCCTAATCACATTGACAATCACATTAACAACTTCTCTCACCTCCCCCAGTAGTTTTCCACTAGCTCACCCTGACACCTAAGAACTCTCAGGCATTTTGTTTTAGAGAAATTGAGTTCAATTTCTCCCTTATTACAATAGCCTGAAACCATAAATCTCCTAGAAGATAGCATAGGGGAAATGCTCTTTGACATTGATCTTAGCAATGATTTTTTTTGATATCACTCCAAAATCTCAGGCCACAAAAGCAAAACTAAATAGACGGGACTACAACAAACTAAAAGCTTCTGCACAGCAAAGGAAACAATCAACAAAATGAAATGGCAAGCTATGGGCTGGGAAAAATATTTGCAAGCCATATATCTGATAAGGAGTTAATATCCAAAATTTATAAAGAACTCATACAACTCTATAGCAGAAAAATAAATAACCCAAGTTTTTAAATAGGCAAAAGACCTTAATAGGCATCTCTCCAAAGAAGACATAAAAATGGCCAAAAGTTACATGAAAAAGTGCTCAACATAATTAATTATCAGGGAAATGCAAATCAAAACCATTATGAGATACCAACTCACACCTCTTAGGGTGGATATTATCAAAAAGTCAAGAGATAACAAATGTTGGCAAGGGTGTAGAGAAAAGGGAAACCTTGTATACTTTTGGTGAGAATGTAGGTTGGTACAGCCATTATGGAAAACAGCATGGAGGTTTCTAAAGAAATTAAAAATAGAACTACCATATGACCCAGCAATCCCTCTCCTGAGTATACTGTGCACCCAAAGGAGATGAAATTACCGCCTTGTAAAGATATCTGCACTCCCATGTTCATTGCAGCATTATTCACAATAGCCAAGATATGGAAACAACCTAAATGTCCAGCAATGGAGAAATGAAT
Source organism: Propithecus coquereli (assembly GCF_000956105.1). NCBI lineage: Eukaryota > Metazoa > Chordata > Mammalia > Primates > Indriidae > Propithecus > Propithecus coquereli. The sequence continues at coordinate 6,261,824 of NW_012137191.1, read as the reverse complement.
AAAGAAACTGTAGTATAGCTGGGCACGTAGCTCATGCCTATAATCCCAGCACTTTGGGAGGCTGAGGCAGGAGGATTGCTTAAGGCCAGGAGTTCAAGACCAGCCCGTGCAACATAATGAGACCCCATCTCTACAAAAAATAAAAAGATTAGCCAGGTGTGGTAGCACATACCTGTAGTCCCAGCTGAGGCAGGAGGATCACCTAAGCCCAGGAGTTTGAGGCTGCAGTGAGCTATGGTGATGCCACTACATTCCAGCCTGGGTGACAAAGCAAAATCCTATCTCCAAAAAAAAAAGCTATAGTATATACTGTACATACAATGAAATATTATTCAGCCTTTAAAAAGAAGGAGATCCTTCTTTTTATTTGCCACAACATAGATGAACCTGGAAGACATTATGCTAAGTGCAATAGGCCAGACAGAGAAAGAAAAAACATACATGATCTCACTTATATGTAGAATCTTTAAAAAAAAAGCCAAATATACAGAGATAGAGAATGAAACAGTAGTTACCAAGGGGTGGGGCATAGGGGTAGGAAATGGAGAGACATAGGTCACAGAATACAAAGTAGCCGATATGTGGGATGCACGCGTATAGAGCTCTAATACACAACACAAGGGGCACAATTAATGAAATCATACTGTATTAAGGAATTCTTCCAAATGAGTAGATTTTTGCTGTTGTTGCCACAAAAAATGAATAACTATATGAGATGATGGATATGTTAATTTGCCTCACTGTAGTAACCATTTTACTATCTATGTGTATCCCATAATATCATGTTGAATACCTTAAATATACACAATAAAATTTATTTTTTAAAAAAACTCTCCCCTATAGCAGTAGTCTTGAAAATCTTCCTTGTACGTTTAATGCTGTCCAGTTCAATTTTCCTTTCACAACACACACATACACACACACACAGACACAAAGAGCTAGTCCCTTAAAAGCAGGAACCCTGACTTTAGGTTAGGAACCATCTAACTTGGCATTCTTCTCCCTAACTCCTGCAGAGTGGAAGAGCTTTAAAGCCTGGGTAATGAATGAATTGATTAATTAATGATGAAAGAATGAATAAATGATGAAAGATTAAAGAAAATGCAGATATGCAGTTTATTTCATTTAACAATGTTTGTTGAACACCTACTATGTATGTGTCAGGCATTGTGCTAGGCACTAGCCTTGCTTGAGGAGCTTAGAGTTCACTGGGGAACACGGGCAAGTAATAATATGGATGTACCAGGTTAAACAGCCTGAGTGCTATCAGAACACAGAAGGGGGTCTGGACTGGGGCAGGGAAGGAAGAGAAGGTGGGGGGTGGCTGTAAATGAAGATCCATTACTAGACCATAAAGTGTGAGGCCAGGGGTGACAGGAAATGAGAATGAAGAAGTTCTGCTTTCAGTTAGGCTATAGAAGGTCACAAGACAGAGAGGGATGAGCCCTTCCCAGGTGAAAAGAGGGCATCAGCTTTCCTTCCCGGGGAGCAGGACAGGCAAGGGCGCGGCCTGCTGTAGGCAGTGACTTAGTGGGGATGATGAGAAACCGGCTGGACCATTGTGAGCCGTGCCCCGGCTGGCATGTTGATCAGAACCAGGATGTTCCTGGCTCAAGACACACATGGCACATCCATTCTGCACCACTGGCCTTTCACCAGGTGTGCAGCTTCAGGACACTGGAGGCCTCCAGCCAGTGAGAGAGAGATCTCCAGGGGCACAACACACCTAAAGCAGAGCTTGGGGGCCAGGGAGAGCTCGCTCCTGGGTGCTTAGATCTCACACACTGCTGGAGGCAGGAGCTAGAGCCCACTGGCAAAACTCTGGAAACCACTGGTGACCTGAAACTGACTAAAGTGTGCAGCCCAGCCCTGCCCGTCTCAGCTCCAGAGCCCATGGCAGGGATGACCCCTCATTCTGGAGGAACAGAAGAAGCAGCCGTTGCTCTTTGAAGCAAACACTACCTACTTCCGTCTCTCCTATTTATACCCTATGGCCAGCAAATAATTTTTTTTAAATATCAGACAATCAGAAAGATGTGACCTGCAATCAAAAAAAAAAAGGGAGATAACCAATAGTATCTGAATCACAGGGTTGTTGTGATAATTAAGTGAGTTGGTCAACATAAAGCACCTAGAACAGGGCTTGGCACAGGAAAACGCTCACCAGAGCTAGCTTCATGGGGGTGCGACCTGTGTAGTTGTACAGCACCCACACTTGGAAGGGTCCTGAGCTTAATGCTTAATGCTCTGCAGTCACATATTGAAATTCTTAGTAGTTTTTGAATAAGGGGCCTGCATTTTCATGTCACGTTGAGCCCCACAAATTATATCTCCAGTTCTGACATTGTTTGCTACTCTCTCAGCTCACTCATCGATTGCTTGAGAAAAATTCTTCTGATGCCCCCATCTAGCATCCAAGTTTGGTTCATTTTCCATATGGTCTCATAAAATTAGGTTTCTTCTTCTCAGAACACATATCTTACTTTGTAATTATACTTTTATGGATATGACTACATGATTAATATTTGTCTCCCCACTCGTAAATAAGCTTCATGAGAACAGGGACTGTGGGTGTGTTCACCATTGGATTCCATCCTTAAGTGTCTTAAAGTAAAGCTGAGCAAATTTTTTACTTGTTTAACTTTTACTGCACAAAAGTCTTTTTTCTCTCTTTCATATTCTAAAGAAAAAAAACATAGCCTGTTTTGATTAATTTTTCCCCTGTGTTGGAGTACACTACATATCGAGTAATGTAGCCCTCCCTTGTCTGCGAGGTTGAGAAATTAAACCAAATGAAATTTATTTTAACACTCTTTTTCTAAGGATTATCACTTCATCAGATAAACAGATTTTAAAGTTTCTCTAAACACTTCCAAGTATGTTTAACATTGGATCAGAATTATCCTATACATTTGAACAAGACTCGTACTTAACCTCTCTGGGTTTCGGTTTTCTCATCTCTGTGGTGAGCTGTTGGGCCAACACTATCTCAGTCCCTGCTGTTGTGGCAGTGCACAATAGCGAGCCCATAATAAAGAAAACAGGATGAATTCCAGAAATGTGCTACTTTGAAAGAAAGGACAAACTTATTAAATGGGAAAACAATTTAGAGTTTCAGATGCTACCAAAGCAAATGCTTTATGAATAAATGCAAAGTTCTTGGCCAGGTGCTCTGGCTCACACCCGTAATCCTATAGCACTCAGGGAGGCCATGGCAGGAAGGATCTCTTGAGCTCAGGAGTTTGAGACCAGCCTGAGCAAGAATGAGACCCGTCCGTACTAAAATAGAAAAAATTAGCCGGGAGTGGTGGTACACACCTGTAGTCCCAGCTACTCCGGAGGCTGAGGAAGGAGGATCCCTTGAGCCCAGGAGACTGAGGCTGCTGTGAGCCAGGCTGATGCCACTGTACTCTAACCAGGATGACAGAATGAGATACTGTCAAAAAAAAAAAAAGAATAAAGCAAAGTCACGATTTCATTACCTGTTATGTAACAAGAAAAGGAATCTCCTGAAGTCATTAATATGTTTGGGAAAAAACTGATACAGACAAAGTTCTTAGAACATGTAGCCTTTTTATAGTACCTGGTACCTAAACATAAAATTTTCTTCAGCAAAGAGAAATGCAAACATGGTAACTCTGAATTATTCATTGACAATTTGATCTAACAATGTAAGTACACAGCTTTCTGTTTGGATGAGAGTAAGGCAGACAAATCTGACAGTGGTTGAAGTTGTTATGCATAAAAATATGGACAGGAAAGAAGATATGAATTGTCCAACAAAATAAATAAATAATTGGCTATGAAATATACAGTAACGGGGGTTTTTAGCAACCACTACCAGGAAGGCTGGTAAATATAATAAGATTGCCCATTATATGAAATTCTCTGGATAATCTCTTAAAGCTATAGACAAAAAGAATTAGAGGTAGTCAATCACATACCCTGCTAGAGGGAAAGTAAAATAATACAATGATTCTGGAATGCAATTTAGCAATATAGATCAGCTGCCCTAAATAAACATCTCCATATACTTTAAAACCAGAAATTCTACATTTATGAATTTAATGTATGGAAATTTTATATATGTTTTAATATACACACACACAAAATGATGTTTAATACACTATTGTTTGTTGTTTAAAATAGTAAAAACTTACACACAACCAAAATATCCTACAATAAGGAATTGGTTAAATATATATGCTAATTATTAAATAATTATTTTGTTCTACATTAACATCCAAAGATTTCATCTACTAATCACAATAAAGAAGATATCTTTACTGCAAAAAAGCAAGATTAAAAATGTTATGTAAACTCATTAAATTTGGAGTATGTGAAATTCACTGTATTTAATTTCACCTTTGTCAAAAAAAAGAAAAACAAAATACATATTTAACCCTAGTTTATGATATGTATGTTACAGTGTTTATGGCTTAAGTTACTAATATCTATAACTTTAAAACTATTCAAAAGACAAGGTGCATTGGTAGATAGGTAGAAAGATAGATAGATGGAAAGATATGTATTAGAGCCAATATAGAAAAAATTTAATTGTAAAGAAACAGCTCTTTATAGCGCTGGCCCATTTTGTTTATGTGTGTTTTAAAAATTATATATTGATCCAAATTTTCTCAAAATTCTATAAAAATTGAAGTTATGAAAGTATAGTGAAGAGAAAAAGTGAAAGACTAGACCAAAATGTTGAGAGAACTTATCTCTGAGAGTACTTTCCTCTCTACTTTCCTGTGTTTTCTGTATGTTTACACTATAAGTGTGTATTATTTTCATAATTAAAAAATGAAATTATGGCAGAGGCCACTAGTTGCCTTCCAATATCTTGTCACCTCTTCTTCTTTGATAGAAGAACCCCAGTATTTTAGGTGAGCACATTACTGGCCAACTAGCAGAAGTGGTAGCCTCTTGTTCGGTTTAGTGTGGACATGTGACTAGGTTCTGGCCGAGATGGAAGCTGTATAGTGCTTGTAGAAGGGAGCACTCTTTTTTAAGAATGGAAACGATGCATGGAAGAAAAAGGGAGAAGGAGCCTGGGTCTCTGACAACATGGAACCACTTCCCAAGTCCTGGAACACCCACGTCTAGGATTCTTTTACATGAAAGGGAAGTAACATGCCTCTCAATTTAATCCATTATTGTTTAGGTCTTTATAGCTCACAGCTAAATGTATTTCTAACTCATATAAAAGGATCCATTTTGAAAAAGTAAAAAAAAACAAAAAAAATGTTAAAAGCATCAATGCTCCTTACAATCTGAATTTCTAAACATTCAGTTTCAAGGTCTGAAATAAAATGAAAATAGTAATAGAAAAGAAGTGATATTTGAAAATAAGGCTAAGCTAAAGAAAAAGGATAAAATCTGAAGGTAAGCCTAGGATCAAATAAATGGATATCTACTGGGTACAGCAGGAAAGAGGCTGTGTACGGCAGTAGGGGATCACCAGTAACTTGCCCTACTTTAGTTCATGTACATTACACTTCAAATCAGTGGAGTTGTGGGGAAAAAGAACATTGATTAGTGGGGCAGAAGATGAGGTTGGGAAAGACCAGGACTGATTGAGACACCTCACCAACTGAGGTGAGGTGGCTGCCTGGGGAAAGGACCCGGTAGTTTTCAAACAGAAAGAAAAACGAGGAAGAAAAAGACAAACACTTCACCACCTTTACAATTTTACCCAAGGCTCTCTTTTTCACTAAATCCCATCACAACTTTTATTTAAGTAATATCAAGTTATTGACTCAAGATCTTATGGTACAATAAAGGATAGACATGAAATAATAGAGAACTACCGAAAATGGAGGGAAAGGGATATACATTTTAAAGAAACTCTTCAAAGAGAAGGAGTTTTCATCAGTTAAGAGGATTTTCTACTTCAACAATAAAAAAATCTTGTAATCTGACTTAGAGAGGTAATGCTAATAAAAACTACCATTTGAAGGGTGGCTGAGAGACTCAGTTAATCTTTACACATACTCTATAAAATGGCAGCCAAATAATTTTGAAGTTCCACAGGGATTTACTGGTCCTGTGTGAAGCCACCCGGAGCTTTCAGGGAAGAATGTGGCAGGGCTGGGAATGAGGCCCAGATATCAAGCAGACCCACTTTTAGTACTAAAATTCCACAGAGTGTTAGTGTCTCCCAGGAATGGAACAAAGAAGATGAACGCATGGATCCTGCTGTGGGAGTATCCTCCCATAGGGTGCCCCAGTTTTCCCCCCAACTTTTTTCTCTGTCCTGCCCGAGAAATACACAAGTGCCTTGCTGGCTCTGTAACCAGCCAGCTGTAGGTTTTCCTCCTCAGGCTTGCACCCAAGCTTGGGCCTTGCACATCCCCAGGCACTGATAAAGGTGTTTAGGTTGTTGCTCCAAACACACAAAGAACTGGCCCTGGCAGTGAGCCAAATTGCCTAAACCCGCTTGTAAACTCTATACTGACCCCTTCATTATGGACATGCCTCAGTGGAACATCCCTTCTCTTGCTGTCCGTTGTGAACATCACGGCAGCCCTCTCTATATATATGCCTCCCTAATAAATGCTTTGGACTGATCACACTAGAGTTAAGTGCTTCTTTCTTTGGAATCCCAAACAACCACATCTCAGGAAGATTTGGAGAAGTCTCTTGTGGGAGCTCCCCTGACACTCCTTCTAGCCTCAGGTTCTGCAGTACAAGACATCTACAGATCTAACTGAAGAGACACCAGCCAGTGATAGGAAAAGGTAAAAAGGAATAGGACTAGAAAGCACAAATAAAATCTAACAAAGGAGCCATATGGGGAGTCTTTTGTGGGCAAAGAATATTAGACAGGGCTATGAGTAAAAGTGTAATATAAGGACAGGACCATACTTCATCTTACAGACAGTGGGTCCCTCTGACGAGTGGTGTTTAGGATGCTCACTGGTGTGTTAGCTTGGAAGAGTGGGTTAGAAAAAGCTACTCATCACTTGTCTGCTGCCAACTAGAAATAAAACACTTACAAGTGATGTTATATTTGTATTTAATTGGAATGGTATTAGGTTTTATATTGCTTTAGTGCAAAAGTTCTACACTTTAATTAAAGAATCTTCTGTAAGCTGGGCACAGTGGCATGCCGTTAGTCTCAGCTACTGGGCAGGTTGAGGCTGGAGGATCACTTGAGCAGGGGAGTTCGAGGCCAACCTGGGCAATGTAGCAAGACCCCATCTCTTTAAACAAGTGAGAGAGAGAGAGAATATACTCTAAATATGAGAGAAAGGGCCCCATAATCAATAAGTCGGAAACATTAAGCAAAATTAAATGCTTTACGAAATGACTTCTAAAAGGCTTTATCATGATAACGTGCACTGTGATGACCAACAGGAGGCTACAGTGGTCAGTGTTTCCTCAATCCATTTATCACAGGACATGTTCAGAGGGGAACCATCTAACAGACAAGGCCTTCACAATTCAAACCTTGTGAAAAACTTCTTCAAGAGTGTGAGGGAAAAAATGCAAACTTTCTTCAGGGCTCACTCTGCATGAAAACAATAGCAATTAGGCCAAGCTCAGTGGCTCACACCTGTAATCCTAGCATTCTGGGAGGCTGATGTGGAAGGATTGCTTGAGGGCAGGAGTTTGAGACTAGCTCAGGCAACATAGTCAGACCCTGTCTCTATAAAAAATTCAAAAACTTAGCCAGGTGTGGTGGCATGCACCTGTAGTCCTAGCCACTCAGGAGGCTGAGGCAGGAGGATTGCTTGAGCCCAGGAGTTTCAGGCTGCAGTGAGCTATAATGGAACCACTGTACTCCAGCCTGGGCAACAGAGCAAGGTCCCATCTTTAAAAAATAAATATCGTAAAAATTAACAAATGAAGTATACAGGAGATATGCATAGGGTATATGTAAATACTACACCATTTTATATAAGAAACATGAGCATCCGTGGATTTTGGTATCCAAGGGAGGTCCTAGAACCAGTCCCCCACAGATACCAGGAAACAACTGTGTGCCAAGATGTAGTTCACCCATTTTTGCACCACTGCACTCCAGCCTGTGCAACAGAGCAAGACCCAGTCTCTAATATAATATAATATAACACAATATCCCTACCCTCGTTCCCAGTTAGAAAGAGTAAAGAAAAAGGAGGCTTTTCCATGGTCAAGCTCTCTAGACTTGTTAGAGTTATGGTGAAGGTTGGGTCTTTTATTATTGAGAGGATTGGAAGTGCTAACATCCATTGACAACAACATTCTTTCTTTTGGGGTGATGAGAAGTGAGATTCTTCTCCTTTATAAAAAATTATTCTAAGTAGCAAGTAAGCAAAACTTTTCTTGACATAGAGCAAAATACAAAAACTGTAGAGCATCACAATATTGTGTTGCCTCTTGTTATGGACTGAATTATATTCCCAAAAATTCATATATTGAAGTTCTAACCCCAATGTGACTGTCTATAACCCAGGAAGAGAGGCCTCACCAAAAACTGAACTTTCCAGCACCTTGATCTTAGACTTCCAGCCTCCTAAACTGTGAGAAAATAAATCTGTTATTTAAACCACCCAGTCTGTGGTATTCAGTTACAGCAGCCCAAGCAGACTAATACACCTCTCTCTGTTGAAATCTATGTACATTTTCTTGAGGAAACAAAGTAATCCAATCCCTGCAAATTCTAGCTTTCCATATGATGCTTTGTCTGGGGGCCATCTTTTTTTTTTATGGTTGAAAGCATATGTTACATAGCAAACGGCTGGAAGTTTTAGCTAGTTAGGCAGAACTGGTCAAGGAATTATGTTTCTCATCACCAACTAGAACCATCCAAAGCATCTGTACAGGGAAACTTTTAAGAGATTCATGTTTTGAAAGGGCATGTACCAAAGACAGAAAGAAGGGCAAGTGAGTAGCATCTGTAAGATTAGGACAGAAAGTTAAATAGCACAGTGAGCTAAAGCTTAGGAGAAAATGCTAAGACAACACAAAGGTTAACCACGCTAAATAAATCAATGGAAATGGAAGGAATAAGCCCACTTCTGGAGAAAGACTGTGTAATAGTAATATATGACCGAGAAAGAAGAGAACACGAGCCCTTAACAGCCCCTGTCTTCACCAAAAAGAAAGACATTCAGATTGGGAAAAGAAGAACAAATATGGTTAAGAGGAAATTGAACAGCTAAGTAAATTACAAGACTTCCATCTTTAACATATTAGGCAGCCACTAAAAATTATGCTTCTAAAGAGTTTTTAATGACATGAAAAAAAAAAAGCATGACATAAGATTAAATAGGGGAATAGCAGGACACAAAATTGAATCACGAATATTCTTGATTTATGAAAAATAAAATCAGACAAGAAAATACCAGATGACCATCTGCCAACGCAGGTGGGTGTGTTGATTATTGGTAAAATTATGGGTATTTTTTGCCTCGATGTTATATTTTTATGAACTTTCAAACAATGAACATTTGTTACTTTTATAAGCAGATAAGAGAAGTAGAAAACTAAAAAGAAAGGCAAAAATAGGAGCCCAAAATACTTGAGGCTAGTGTAAAGCAGCTTCAAGCCAGTATTAAATGAGGCCGAGAGTCCAGACCCAGGAGTTGCCAATGAGGGAACGAGCATCAGTAACACCTAAGGACTCGTAAACATTAAGAGGCCGGAAAACTCTGGTTTTCAAAATAATGGGAATCTTAAACCCTTGGGCACTACATCTCAGGGAAACTCTTGATTTTGATAGCTTTGAAAACCTGGAAAAAGTAATAGAAAATGAGCAGGTTTAGCTTTATGCTGCCCACCACTCCCCTAAATGTGAGCTTTGCCTTGGTCATGACTATTTCCAAAACCTAGTAGAACAAGACGCAGGGGCCCTCACAGACTTCAGCACGGTCCTCCCTGGGTCCCGACGCAGTCTGCATGTAATTGATGGCATCTGGGAGTTGGGGCCTATGTTCTCTGTTTTTTTTTCTGGAGCCAACTTGTCTTTTCAGACATACCCCCACCCCCACCCACCCCCCAGGCCTGTCCTCAGGGCACTCTGCGGTCCCCCTCTTCTGGCCTTGTCTAGCCTCAGCAACGATCCCGCTGGCCCCACCCCTTCCATGAGGTCCTTCCAGGCTCCTCTCTCTGCCACAGATGTATTTGTCCATGGGCCACTGAGAGTCAGCCCTGATCACATATGAGCATATTTCCCATCACTAGAGCTGCAAGACACTCCACGACAGTCCATGACCAAGGGGACTCATATTTTAAATTTGAGAAACTCCTGCTAGGAGATTCATAATACCCATTAGCGTATTACAGGTTTTGAAAATGCTTACAATAAAGATACTTGCATAAATCTGGCCATATTTGATAAACTTCTTTATAAAAACTTTTTTAAAAAAACCCAATAAATTTATTATCTTGGAGTACACTTTGTTACTCTTTGAGGACATTCTAATGTAGCTTCCTCCCCAACAACACATTTGGCCTAGAAATAGTCTGCAGCTTCTGTGCAGATTATTATTATCTAATATCCTGATGTTGGAATTAGGACACCAAGGGCCCTTGTGAGCATCAGGCTGCAGCCTCTGCATCAAAGCTCATGACGGGTGTCCACCCTGCCCACGTGGAAATGGAATCCACCTACCACAACTGACAGACTGAAGTCCCCGTCCCCTCACTTTTTCCTTCTGACACTTTCTCCTGAGCTATGTTCTCCGTCTCACATCCCTCATATTATCCACTGAAGACCACTCTGCATAAAAGCTCAGATATTAGCTGCATAAAAACCAGCAGATATTAGCAAAGTGGCAGTTGATCAAACAACCTCCTATCCAGCCTTGCTCACTGCCTTTTTCAGGGATTTCGTAGAAGGGATTTTAACTCTTTATTGTATTTTCTCATAAACAACTCATAGCTCACTCATCGCTTCCTTAGAAATACCTCCCTGAGCGGATCAGTTCCCCTGTCTGCCGTCCCTTGTTCTCTCTTTGGCACCACATACTGCTCCTTGAAGTACCTGCCACAATTGCCACTTTACGTTTATTTGTATGAACATGTAATTAATGTCTGTTTCCCTCACTAATACTAAGACACAATAAAGACTGTATTGTATGCACTACATCAAATGTTTTACATACTGATCTTCCATTAAAGCCTCAGAACAACCCAGTCAAGCATGGAGGTGAGGAGGTTCAGTTATTATCCCCATTTTATATTAATAAATGAAGAAATTGAAGAACAGAGTAGTTAAAGAACTTAAAATTACTAGTGATGGACTGGAATTGGGATCCAAGCATTCTGATTCCAGAACTCTTAGATTTGTCCACCAGGCTCTACTGTCTAGGCCACTAGGCACTAAGTTCCGTGGGACCGAGGGAGTGGTCCCTGTCTGACTTGCTTGCCACTGTCTCTCCAGTGCCTAGAAAACCTAATCTCTCATTGCATTTTGTAATGAGTAATTGAATGAATGGATAAATAAACAGAATTCAAGTACAAAATTCAAACATTTCAGAAATATATGATATATAAAGTAAAACTAAACTATATTTTCCAGCCCCTCACCCCTTGTAGCAGATGTAGTCACATGACTAAGTTCGTTCCAGTGGGACCTAACTGGAAGGGATTGTGCCACTTCTGGGCCCAAGGTGGGTCTGCCTTCTCCCCACTGTCTTTCCTAACTTTCTAGCTAGAGCCCATCCATGGCTGCTACTCAGCTCAATCAAGATGATTACAAAGCTCTAGGGAATGGTAGAACAACACACCAGAAGACACCTGAGCCACTGAACGACCACGTGGGGCAGCACACCCCACCAACAGCAGTGTTCACTTCCGACTACTGCATGAAAGGGAAATAAGCTTCCATGTTCTTTAACTCATTTTAGGATCTCTCTTGTTTCTTCAGCTTTAACCTACCCACATAAAAACAATGTGCATCACTAGAAGCCTTACAATTAGCTCCATTCAGCTGATTACATATTTAGTAACTATACTCTTTTGGTGGTCACACCTGATCCATCGATACCCTGAAGAAATAGATTCCATCTTAAAAGGGATTGTAGAAAAACAAAAGCATAACCCAAAAGGAATGACTAGGACAGATCTCTTTTTCTGATGACAGAAAGAGATAGAGAGAAGGTTGAAGTAAACATTTATTTAAGTCCTATGACAAGCACTTTGCAAGGTGTCTCACATATATTATGCTGTTCCACTCTGACAACTGGGGTTTAGCCTGGAGCAGGAGATCCATCTTCAAATAGTTGAAAGGCCATTCTAAGGGAGAAGAAATGCTCTCTTTCTAAAATCTTTGTATACTTTTTATTATGTATGAATATATTCTCTCTGTAACACATTCTAAAAACTATAGGAGGACATAGAATAAACCATGGTAGCCCCTCTTCAAACCTCTTCCCTCTCTCCATCTCCCCTCCTCCAGAGTAATTCATAATAACAATTCCAGGCGTGTCCATCCATAGATTCATTATTTGAATTATTTGTAGTTTCATATAAAAACCAAGCAGTTCATGTGGCATGACTTCCAGAAACCTCCCTTGATTTTCTGCCCTCAAAATGAGCTCAGGTAGCTGCTCTTGTGCCATCAGAGCACTAGTCCCATTCTCTAACCTTGCACTTCAACAAAACTGACCTTATCTGCTTACTCACCTGTCTTGCCCATTAGACTGTGTGTTCTGTGAGGACAAGAAGACTTTTATTCATTCAGATAAATACACGAAGACTCCATAGTAAATTCAATAAATGTTTGTCAAACCAAATGGGAATGAAGTTAAAGGGATACAAATTTTGTTCACTAAACCCAAAGTCAAAGATTTAAGAAATTTCTGTTCAAAGTAGAACTAAATGATTGTGAATTAACTGTATTTTATGTCAAAGAGTTTTTAATCAAAGGTTTTTAGTCTAGGAGTTTCTTTCATTGTGAGAAATCCGTGACCAATATCCTCTTACCTCAAACATTTTAATCCCCTTTAAATCTTTGTTCCACTTAAAACATTTTTTGTGTTTCTGGAAGCTGGAAGAGAGAATCTGAAAATCTAACATTCTCTCCTTCTTCAGTGATGGCTCTTCTCTATTATGCTTCTGCCTGGGTCTTTCTTCAAGATTTCTAAGAGGAGACTGGAAAGCAGACCACTCATTATAAAAAGAGTAAAATGTCTAGATCCTATTTTCTTTAAACAGTTTACCACAGTTTCCTCTCTTCTTCAGTGGAAGAGGGTAAACATGGTTACCCAGTAGAATTCTTATATATGTAGAAAAATAAGCCTGCTTTTATGTCTACCAAATGCTTAAGTGTTAATAATTTTGCTTCCCTAACAAGAATATTTCACAAAAACTGCACCTTGATAAAAGCAATATTTAAGTTGAAACATGGTCATTTTTCTTCTCTTATGGGTAGAGAAGAACTAGGTTACATTTAATTTAATGGAGGTTTGTTCCTGTTTTTGTTTTTGTTTTTTTTCCTGTTTCCTCTACTCTTTTACTTACTTCTTGTTCTAGATCTATTGTTCCCATTAAATTTTCATAATATCCTATTAACTCAATGAAAAGAATTCTGCATGGTATGGAGGTTGGAAGTAAAGCATTTCCTTTCATTATTATCATGAGAAATTTTTTTTTGGTAAAAGATTTTTTTCTTCTTCCTGTGGACCTTTAGTTTGCTCTCTTTCAGGATATTCACAATTATTCTACTGTTATCATTTCCCCCTTAAGGCCAAATTGAATTGCTTTGAGTTTATCTCCAACCTTTAGCATTAATTTCAAATGATTGGATATCTAATTAGAGAAGGTTCTTTCATAAATAACATTTCAAAACTGTGCCACTGAATGGCTGAATACCTGCTGTTACTCCCTCAACCTTTTCTCTCAGGTTTTCCTAAAACAGCTTTAGCTGAACAGCGGACACTGTTGCTGTGTTGCAAAGATGAAAGCAAAATTTCATGTGTGAAGCCAAAATTGAAATCACAGAAGGCAGGATTCACACTGCTAATTGTTGCTTAGCAATAAAATGTGCAAAACCTGCTAATGGAACAGTGACACCAGGCACCAGAGGCATTTTTATCCACACTGGCAGTAAATCAGGGAGTTAGAAAGCCAGCAGTAACAGCAAGAAAAGGAATTCCATCCCTTAGGAGCCCTGGGAGGGTTTCTGCACTCATGCCTGCTTACTGCGCAGTTGAAAAGAAAGTCCCTTTATCCATTAGATACTATGTTGTGGTACTTGAAGACGGCAAGGAAATAGATACTTGGAAACTCATATTATCCTAAAGGAGTCCCTGATGGATTTGCACAAGCCTCCAAGAAATAGATACTGTTTTCTTTTCCTTGTTAAAAAGATTATCGGTAAAGATAGACATTCAAATCCCAGCTCATGCATTTGCTGAAGGAGCAGAGTGGGACTAGTGGCTTCTGTCACAGCCACCCTCGCCACATGTGTTCTGTGGGTGGTACTTACGCCTCCAGGTTTATGGCTGTGTTTCGGGAGCCAAAACAAACAAAGATCCCACAGTGTACAGGAATAAACTGATAGGAGGTCTTAACCTGAAATCCGACTCCCGCTTTTTCTGGTTGGACTTTGCTTTGGTTTAGTTCTACCTCCATTTGTTTCTGAGACGGTTTCCGAGATAAAATGTTCCACTTAGCCTGAAAAGGAATCTGAGTTTACCTATTATCTCTAACTTCTTTGATTTCATTTAAATAAACAGTGTGATAATCAGGCAGGGGATGTTTGACAATTAAATTAATAGAAACTCAATCCATATTTTCATATTAAATTAATTTTAAGGAAAAATTATACCAAAAAAAAAAAATACAAGTGTTTTCAGAGAGATAAAGACGCCTGTACCCCACGAAGTGATTGCTGAGCATCGGATTATAAATAAGTCAAGCCACAATTTGCCTGTCCTTAGCATCTCTCTCAGGAAATCCGTGTTGAGTATGTATGTGCCCTGCTCTTTGCTAAGTGCTTTGGGCTATACAAATATTTTGTAGATGATCCCTGACTTGTTAATAATGTAGAAAAGATAATCTGCCTGCACTAATTAGGGACCCTACAGACACTATATAGAAGCTATAGACCTGCATACTGAAACTAATTCATTTTTTTTTCCTGCAGTTACCTCGCTTCCTTTAATGACAATCTATTATTTTTTAGATTAGTGAATGGAAAAATTCAGGTGCTTGGTACCTGACACTTTAAAAATACTTTTTATTGAAATATACCTTACACACTGTAATGTGCACAAATTTCAATGGTACAGCTAAGTGAATTTTTTCACTTACATACCGTATACCCACGTAACTACCACACAGATCAAGATCGAGAAATTTCCAGCACTCCAGAATGTTCCTGTAATCAATACTGCCCCAAAGGTAACCACCATTTTGACTTCTACCACAACAGATTTGTTTTGCCTATTGTTGAACTTCATAAAAATGAGGTCAGAGATTATTTTAGTCTTTGATGTCTGGCTTCTTTCACTCAGCATTATGTCTGAGAGATTCATCCAGGTTGTATATTAGCAGTAATTTGTATTTTTATTGCAGTATAATATTCCATTGTACAAATACACTATTGTTTATCCATTCTCCTTTGATGGACATTTGGGGAATTTTTCCATTTTGAACTAATATAAATAAAGCTGCTATCAAGATACATATACATTCTGTATGTATCTTTTGATGGACATTTCTATTAGGCATACATCCACGAATGGAATTGCTAAGTAGGTATATGTTTAGCTTTGGCAGATACTGCCAGTTTTTTCAAGTAATTGCACCAAACTACACACCTACCAGAGATGAAGTTTCACATTCTCCACATACTTGCCAACATTTGGTATTGTTAGTCTTTTAATTGTGGCTGTACTAGTGAGGGATTGTGGTTTTGATTTGCATTTTCTTAATGAGCAGTGATGTTGAACACCTTTTTTTAATGTTTGAGATGCGTTTATTAGCATTTTTTACAAGACTGAGAGCACCTTAATTATCCTTATTAAAGAGAAGTATCATTTACATTTTGGGTGGCTGTAGGGAAGTTTCCCGTTTCAAGCATGCTTTGAGTATCACAGAGAAAATTAGCACGAGATTCTAAGAAAGGGAGCAGTCTTCCTTCCAGAAAATACCTTTCCCTTAGGCAGGTGGTTAAGATGGCACTGAGCCTTCAGGGTGTGGATGGAAGCTGGTGGGAAGCTTATGAACACTTATTTAAATGCTCGTTGGCTATTTGAGTATACACCTTTGCAATAAAGCTCCCGCAGGTATGTTTGAAAAGGCCGAGGTTTCAGGTGATCAAGATGTGAGTCTGACAACTTTGTGGGCCTCGGAGAGTCTGTCTAGGTCCTGATTAGCAAAGGACACTGAAGCCATGACTTTTGTAAAAGGGGAAGCCTCAAGAGTGAGCTGTGTGTCCCTGGAACTATTTAAGCAAAGACTAGACAAAAAGGAAATTTGTAGCGGAATGTAAATACCAGCTGGAAGGTGAGACTAAATAAACGTAAATATCTTTTCCAACAAGGCTTAGTGCTACAGAGATCCAACTACAGCTAGGTCAGTGAAAACTGGAAGGCAGAGGATGAAGCTTTTAACTATTGAGTATCTATTGTGCACCAAGGACAATACAAAGCCTTTATATGCATTATTTCATTCAAGTCTCACAACAATCATATAAGGTGGATATTAATACTATCCGTATTAGTTATTTATTGCTACGTAACAACATTACCTCAAACATAGAAACTTAAAACAACACACTTTATCTTCTCATGGTTTTGTGGGTCAGGAGGCCAGGCATGGCTTGGCTAGGTCCTCTCTTAGGCTGCAATCAAGAGGTGGGCCAGGACTGGGCTCTCACCTGAGGCTCGGCTGCGGAAGGATCAGCGACCAAGCTCACATGACTTTTGGCAGCATTTAGTTCCTTGCAGGCTGCGAGAGGGGGCCCAGTCTCCTGTGGCTGTCAGCTGCTCTCGGTTCCTTGCCATGTGGCCCTCCCCTTATGGCAGCCCACAACCTGGCAGCCTGCTTCTTCAAAGCCAGTGAGGAAGAGGGTTTCTTATCAAAACAGATGTTACAATCATATGCAGCGTAATAATGTACATGTAATCATGTATGTTCTGTTACCTTTGCCGTATTCTGTTGGTTAGGGGCAAGTCACAAGTCCCACTTCACTCAGAGGGAGGCAATGACACATCGGGGCATGAGCACCAAGAGCACGAACCATAGGAGCCACCTTAAAAGTCTATTTATTACTCTACTGTTATCCTCACTTCACGGGTGAAAAAAAACTAAGAGACGTAAAATAAATTGGCCAGGTTTTGAACACAAATGTATCTAAATCCAGGGCTTGCCTTCTTAACCACTGTAGTATCAGGGAAAGGTTCAAAGAGGAGGTAGGGGGCTGGGCGTGGTGGTTCACCCCTATTATCCTAGCACTCTGGGAGGCTGACATGAGAGGACCACTTAAGCCCAGGAGTTAGAGACCAGCCTGAGCAAGAGCAAGACCCCGTCACTACAAAACAATAGAAAACTTAGCTGGGCATGGTGGTACATGCCTGTGGTCCCAGCTACCCAGGAGGCTGAGGCAGGAGGATCACTTGAGCCCAGTAGTTTGAGGTTGCTGTGAGCTATGATGATGCCAATGCACTTTAGCCAGGGCGACAAAGTGAGACTCTGTCTTAAAAAAAAAGAGGTAGTGGGACAAGAGCTGGAATGGCTTGTTCTGAATAAGCCCAGAGAATGGGCTGGCCGGACAAACATGAGCAAGGAGGCAGGAAAGAACGGATCCATTATAGGTGAGGAGACTGGTCCTGTTAAATACAAGATTTACTTGGGCGAGTGATGGGTCCTCAAAGGCTGGATAGCCAGAGTAGCACAAGATATCTATAAAGTCAAATGGAGCCGCATCAATCCAATACAGTATTCAATAGGGAATTAGCGTAGGTTTTTAAGAAGTTTTTAAAGCATTAAGATGAATCAAGTATCACAGCCTCATTCTAATCAATATTCCTGAAACTTCTTAGAAAAATAAAGCTTGATGTTAACCAAAGTAGATATCCATCTCTACTTGGCAATACCTTTGAAAACTTGGCTGAAAATGATTTAAACAAATAAATATTGACTATTAAGTTAAAAATGTTTCTCACAGGAGCATCTTTGGTGAGATCTAAATGGAAGAAAAACTTTACAATCAAAAAAAGCAACTCTTTTTCAGGGGCCTTCCTCACCCACCTCAAGTCATAAATCCTAGAGCCCATGTTCTTGGTCAGAGCTGTGAGATAGGAAAAATCATTTACCCTCTAAGCATTCGGGGCCACACGGCCCTGCAACCCAAAGGAGCCAGCCAAATTCAGGCCATTCTGACCTGCTTGAGGTTTTATGGTACAGAATAGAGGGAAGACATGAGCCTTGGGTAAAGAAGGCTATGTTCCCTCTGCCCAGCATGCATGTCGCTAGCTTTCACTCCTTCCAAATTAACCAAATTACCATAACGTTTGGTATAATGAGATGAGATGACTGGCTTTCTGTCCACTAACAATTCCGAGTGTGGGTTTAGAGTCAGGCTGCCTGTGTTGGAATGCTCTCTCCTCAGCTTGCAAGCTGTGTGAACACAAACAAGCTACTTTGCTTACTCAAACCTCACTTTCCTCGTGTCTAAAATGGTGAGCAAAAATGAGATAATGCATAATAAGGTTTGTAAAAAGATAAAATGAGATAATGCGTCTAAAGGGCTTAATATAGGGAATAAACTAGACACATATTAAAACATTCATGATTATACCATTAGTGAATGCACAGTGTAATGATTTGCTAATAAAAGCATGATAAATGTTGTTGAATGAAAAATCCAGTAGAATGAACACAATCATGAATCCTTTTCCATCCTGTGCTTTTCCTACAAGGATGCATGTACCTCCAGGAAATACAACCAAAATGTAAATGAACATGGTGTTTCTTTCTGGAGTAGCTACCTTAGTAGGTTTGAGGAAAGGAGAACGAATTTAACTCATAAGTACCTTTTTAATTGCCTTTACATTAAATTCATAAGAAATGTTTTATGTGGTTAGATATATATTATTTTCCAAATAATACTGATTAAAAATATCTGCAAGCCAACTTTTAAGTTCACAATTTAGAACTCACATGTATAACTTTAGAAGTTATAGTACATGAGGTTTATATTGAGTATCTGGAGGAATGATTCCATTCAGAACAAACCCAGATATATTATATACATGTTTTTCCCCATTAAATTTTTACATTATACTCTTCTTTTTTCATCTGATGGCAAAAATACTAGTGTAACTTTTCTTTTTGAAAATCTTTCCTCAGATAATAAGCAATTTTTTTTGAGATGGGGTCTCACTATATTGCCCAGGTTGATCTTGAACTCCTGGGCTCAAGCAATCCTCTTACCTCAACCTTCCAAGTAGCTGTGTAAGCAATTTTTACATTATCTTTTTGTCAAAGCCAAGAGAAATATTATAAAAAGTAAATATCCATCCAAATTTTTAAGATAAAACATAAGATTTCAAAGTTTCACATCTAATGCTTTCATGGAATTCAATCTTGTTAGGTATTCAGAAATCTTAGCTACAGACATTTTTTAAAAAACTGTCTACAAAACGTATTAATTCATCTTTTTATGGCTGAGTAGTACTCCATGGTATACATATACCACATTTTATTAATCCACTCATGAACTGATGGCCACTTGTGTTGATTTCACATGTTTGCAATTGTGAATTGTGCTGCAATAAACATTCACATGCAGGTGTCTTTTGATGAAAATTAATACCTTTTGCAACAATCTGGATGGACTAGAAACCCTTATCCTAAGTGAAGTATTTAAAGAATGGAAAAACAAATGCCACATGTACTCACTATTAAACTGGAACTAACCTATGAGTACATATGATCACAGAGGGAAGTAAAACTCAGTAGAAATCAACCACTGGGGAAGGAGAGTAGGGGAGGGGAGAAACCTACCTAATGGGTACTATGAACACCATTTGGGTGACAGGTACACCTATAGCCAAGACTCAAGCATAACAAAAGCAATCCACGTAATCTAAAACATTTGTACCCCCTTAATATTTTGAAATTTTAAGAAACCTGTATATTAGTTATAATTGGGTATATTTAATAAAATCCCTTCAAAGAAGTCATATGAGATAATGCCCTAATGTCCAAACTCAACTCTTACCCACCCAATGAAAATTCACCAACTTTTTGAAGTTACAAAAAAAGTATTATTAAAAAAGAAGAAGAAGAAGAAAATGTAAGAATAGCTTTTAATTTCAAATATATTTAAAGAAAAAATAATAAATTCTAATTTCAAACACATTTAAAGCAGAAATGAAATCTACTTTCCTGCACACATACACATACCCTTAATTTTTCAACTACTACTTACACTGTAGGCAATTTATGTTTAAGTCAATACATGTTAAAGTATATTTCCATATCATTTCATATCCATAGGCTTTCTTTCCAATACATTTTTTGGGGGGTTGGATTTGTTTTGTTTTTGATTTTGTTTTTGAGACAGGGTCTCACTCTGTCACCCAGGCTAGAGGACAGTGGCACAATCATAGCTCACTGCAGCCTCGAACTCCTGGGCTCAAGAGATGCCCCTGCCTCAGCTTCCCAAGTGGTTGGGACCACAGGCATGCATCACCATGTTCAGCTGGCTAATTATTTTTATTATTTTTTGTAGAGATAGGATTTCGCTATGTTGCCCAGGCTGGTCTCAAACTCCTGGCCTCGAGCAATCCTCCTGCCTCAGCCTCCCAAAGCACTAGGAATACAGGCATGAGCCACTGTACCCAGCTCCTCTTAAATGCATGTTGAACATTCCATTGATCTTTATATCCCTCAAGCAAGGTCATCTTTGTATTACCATATGTGGGAATTCCTCAGCTGGCAGAGAACCCTCAAGTGGAGTTAATTGACATTACACACACACCAGAATGGTGGTGCATCTGTTACTGCCATTTACGCATAGTATTAGAACATACATTTCATATGTGCATTAGCATTCATCTAGCATTTCCCGATAATCGTCCACATGTGTGATCTCACTTTATCCTTGCAATATGTATGGCATAATCAGGCCAACCTTATTATTCCTGTTGAACAGATAAGAAACCTGAGCCAAAGATGAGTTAGTCACATGGCTAGTGAATTTGTTAGAAATGTTTCTCAGCCATTTGGGAGGAATGCAATCTGAAGAGGGACAGTGGAGTATATCAAGGAAGGAAAAAGGTAAGGAGAGAGAAAGACAACATTTATTAGGCATCTACTATATTCTAAGCACCATGCTAGGCACAAAGCAATCAAAAATTTTACAATCATTGCCCTTGCTCCTAGGAAGCTTGCATCCTAATAAAAACTGAAGCTGGGCAAGGTAAAATTATCTGCATTCATATGTTTATTGCAGTACTATTGACAACAGCAAAGATATGGAATCAACCTGCATGTCCATCAATGGAGGATTGGATAAAGAAAATACGGTATATATACACAATGGCATACTATTAAGTTGTAAAAAAGAATGAAATCATGGCTTTTGCAGCAACACGGATAGAACTGGAGGCCATTGTCTTAAGTGAAACAATCCAGACACAGAAAGACAAATACTGCATGTTCTCACTTATAAGTAGGAGCTAAATAATGAGTTAACAAGGAAACAGAGTGTAGAATGATGGACAATGGAGACTCAGAGGTGTGGGCATGGGTGGGGGCTGAATGATGGGAGGTTGCTTGGTGGGTATGATGCGCTTGCTTCAGTGATCGATGCACTGAAGGCCTGCCTTCATCACAATGCAATATATCGATGAATTAAAACAGCACTTGTACCCCATGAATATATACAAATATAAAGTAAGTGGTGGGGGGGAAGGCAGTGATCAGAGTCTGGGGTCCTTCCTCTTTGGGGATCCCTATGGACAACATGCTCTGCATATCTCATTATACCAGCCCTGTCTGGGAGCTGTAGAAATAACACTGTAAGTGATCCTGTATTACCCTCTAATGTAACCATCAGCCTTACTCTATAAATCAGCTAGAAAATGAGCCTGCACTTAAGGAGCTTGTGCCCAGCACACAGGAGACCACTAAGAAGTGTGTCAGTGAAGAGGGGGAGGAGTGAAGAGGGAACACACACCAGGAGCCGTTCAGAAGTTGGCACGAGTTAGTGCGTAGATTGCCAGTGAGTCTTTATTATGTGCCCATTGCTTTCAGAGCATATTCAATATCTAATAATTATACAGTTTCAAGCCATGCTTCTCAATTCTGGCTCAATTACATATGAAAATTTTTAGAAAGTAAGAAAAAATTATCCTACTTTTTTGATTCAGTTGATATGGGTTAGGCACAAGAATCTGAATTTTCAACACATATTTCCAGTGACTCTGATGCAGGAGGTCAAGAACTCAATGTTGAAAAGGTGATATAGGCAATAGAGCAAACTTTAGGCAAAAAGCATGAAAAACACACTTCAAAGTCACAGTGTCTGACCTGAGAAATGGAAGACATTAAAGTAATCTGAAAAAATTTTTCACATTCCTTTTTTTTCTTACAGAGCTTCTCCTTTGTATAGAATATTTTTGGTAACAAAAGAACCCATCACCCTCCTCTGAGATTGAGATCTTGTGCTAATATTCTTTTTTTGGTGTGGGAGACAAGGTCTCAGCTAGAGTACAGTGACATCATCCTAGCTCACTGCAACCTCAAGCCCTTGGGCTGAAGTGATCCTCCTGCCTCAGCCTCCTGAGTAGTCGGGACTACAGGTGTGCACATGCCATCATGCTGGGCTAATTTTTCTATTTTTTTGTAGAGATGGGGTCTTGCTCTTGCTCAGGCTGGTCTCGAACCCCTCACCTCAAACTATCCTCCTGCCTCGGCCTCCCGAAAGTGCTAGGATTACAGCGGTGAGCCACCGCGCGCTGCCTAGATCTTGTGCTAATATTCTTATAATTATATTTTTACTTCATGATCACTATAACTTTTAAAAACTGTTTTCGTTGTGTCTTTGGAGGAAAACAGTCATCAAATCAATGACTGAGAATTTCTTTTCTAATAAAACATATCTAACTTTTCTCAATATATTTTGGAAATTTATTTGACTACTAATGCGTTTTCATAAATAACACATAAATGAAATGCCCTAAAGAACAATATTTTGGGATTGCTGGCTTGGAGTGGCTCTGCCTCCTTGTATTCTCTTTCCTGTCTGCCCAAGACAAGCACATTATACCACCTTCTGACTGCCCAGAGTCCCAATTGAGATTCTAATCACATACCCAAGACCAAGCTACAAATTTTCAGGGCCATCCAATGTAAAATGAAAATCTGGTGACCTTTGTTCAAATGTTACTAAGAATTTCAAGATGGCAACAGCATAGCATAAAACCAAGCATGGGTTTTTTCTTAATATGGGCCCCATGTGACTGCACAGGCTGCACCCTGATGAAGCCACCCTGTCCATGCCTCCCTACTTTCCCTCACCTTCCCAGTCACCTATCAAAAAAGGAAAACAGGCCAGGCATGGTTGCTCATGCCTGTAATCCCAGTACTTTGGGAGGGTGAGGTGGGATAATCACTTGAGGCCGGGAGTTTGAGATCAGCTTGAGTAATATAGCAAAACTCTGTGTCTACAAAAAAATAATACAAACTTAGCCAGACATAGTGGAATGTGCCTATAGTCACAGATATTTGGGAGGCTGAGGCAAGAGGATCAGTTAAGCCCAGGAGTTGGAGGTTCAAATGAGCTATGATGACACCACTGCACTCAAGCCCAGGAGACAGAGCAAGACCTTGTCTCAAAAGAAAAAAAAAAAGGAAAAACTTAATTAATCATGTGAGTTGAGAGATTAATTACATCAATATAAGAAAGACCTGAAAGATTTTACTTGACAATGTACTAAAAAACAAACAAAAATAAAAAGCCTGCTTAAATCGTGGGCTAATTTTTACGAGGAAGGAGAGTATGTCTAAAGAAAGATTATAGATGGTGAAGCATTTTGGAATTATTTCGTAGGACAAAAAAAAAAAATGGGTTTAGTCTAAAATGTGTCTAGGCCAAAGAAGAGAAAGCTTGGACATCAGGAAAGTACAGAATGGTACCTACCAGCCATGAAGGCTTCATGCAAACAGAACTTGAACTAGTTTCTTATGTCTGAATAGGATTTGATGAGGACTAGAGGTTAGGATACGGAAAATAGGCAAGGGATCAATATGGGTCAGACAGCAAGCAACTTCTTGGTGAAATCTTCGTGCCATATACAAGGAAGATGGCTTCTATTTCCTTTATGCATTATTCAGAAGTAGATCACATTCAAATTGCTAAAAAGAAAAAAGAAGCAAGAATCTTGAAGGCAGCTAAAGAAAAAAGACACATTACATACAAAGAAACAAAGATGAGAATTACAGCCAACTTCTCATCAGAAATCACACAAACCAAAAGACCAGGGAGAGACATCTTGAAAGTGCTGGAAGACAAAAAGTGCCAACCAGAATTCTATACCCAGCAAAAGTATCTTTCAAAAATGAAGGAGAAAGAAAGACTTTCTCAGATAAATAAAAACTGAGGAAAAACATTGCCTTCATACTTACTCTATAAGAAGTATTAAAGGAAGTTCTTCAGGCAGAAGGAATATAATATCTGTCTTAGTCTTCTCAGGCTGCCATAACAAAATACCATAGATTGGGTGGCATAAACAACAGAGATTTATTTTCTCACAGTTCCGGGGGTTAGAAGTACATGTGCAGGATCTGGAGAGGGCTATCTTCCTGGCTCACAGGTGGCTGCCTTCTCGCAGTGTCCTCATGTGGTAAAGAGAAGAAAGCAAGCTCTCTGGTGACTCTTTTTATGATAGTAATAATAACATCAGACCAGGGCCTCACCCGCATGACCTAATTACCTCCCAGAGACCCCATCTCTGAATACCATCACATTGGGGGTAAGGGCTTCAAGACATGAACTTGGGGGGAACACAAATATTCAGTCCATAAACTTGGAGCTACACCAAAAACAAAAACAAAAGAGCACTGGAAATGAATACATGAAGCTCTGATAGAATTACCCAGTTTTTTCGTTTGGTTTGATTTTGGTTTTTTTTTACTGCTAGTTCTCCAACAGTTGGAAAAGTATCTGGAATGTGCTTAATAAATATTTCTTAATGAGTGAATGAATGCTGTAATAAATGAATGCATGTCTAATGAATTGATGTGGATTTTGAGGAATCTGAATGATGATCAGTAGCTCAATGGTACTATTATAAGCTCATGGGTGTAATCAGGTTATACCAGGTCTTGTACAAATTAATTCCAAGAGTTTTCAGTTTAAAATAAGTAGGATTCCATTCTTTGTCTCACAATTCCACAATTTGTCTCACTATAATTGCTTTAGCAATCCTGCTAAATAGGGCAGAGTTCCATGTAAATATAAGATGAGCATTAAGATGTAGGAATAATCATGCAGATCCACACTATTAAAAATGCTAAAAGAAGTACAGCTAAAATTCTAGAGGAATTTAAAACAAAATACAAAAAAAAATACATACTCCATGATTCCACTTATAAGGCAAACTCATCTATAATGAAACAAATGTGTAAATTTGTTTATTCTGGGGAATATTGACTAGAATGGGGCACAAGGGAACTTTCTGGAATGATAAAAAATGTCTATGTCTTCATAGGAATGCAGGATACACAGGTGAATGCATTTGTCAAAACTAAGCAAATTGAACTCAAGATTTATGACTGTCATTGCATATCATTTTTATCCTCAAAAAACTATAAATAAATATTGAACTCTAGTGCATGGGTTTGCTTTTGGCGGTGGTATGGGTTAACAATTCTAAAACTAGTTTCTCTGAGTCTGAATAAATTAGTAAATATTTTGGGATAGTGGGAGCCAAGTTCTTCACTGTTGGAGAAGGAAGTTACAAATATGTATGGAAAGGGGAAGGCTATAATGAAAACCCTGTGGTGTTGAGCTGGAACTGGTATCAGACATAACTCATGATTTTTAAGATATAAATAGATAAAAGAGAAATAAATGTAAATATGGGGAAGTGTGTGTGTGTGTGTGTGTGTGTGTGTGTGTGTGTGTGTGTGTCTGTTTCCTAACTCTGTACACGGAGAGCTGTTTAAACTAGAGGTAAATAGCACTCTGGTATCAATGACTGCCAGCTCTAGGTTTCTACATAGCATTCTCCCCTATAAAGAACTAAAGCTCATTGGAGAAAAAGATTGATCCACTGGGCAGAAGAAGTAAAAGATGAGCCTGGAACATCTTGCGCCAGGAAAGAAGGAAGTGCTCAAAAAACAATGGGAACGTGCCAAAAAGAGGAGCCAACTTAAGAATCTTCCACCAACCAACTGCAAGACAATTTAAGTATCAAATTAAATAATGATACTATGAATTATGAATCATTGACTAAGATAAGAATTCATGAGTCCATACTGAGATAAATAAATAAATAGATAAATGGAGGACAAGGGAAACACTTCCTTATAGTAGTATGCTAACATACATAAAAGAAAGAATAAGTGGCCGGGCGCAGTGGCTCACGCCTGTAATCCTAGCACTCTGGGAGGCCAAAGCGGGTGGATCCTTTGAGCTCAGGAGTTCAAGACCAGCCTGAGCAAGAGCGAGACCCTGTCTGTACTAAAAATAGAAAAGAAATTACTTGGACAACTAAAAATCTATATAGAAAAAATTAGCCGGGCATGGTGGCACATGCCTGTAGTCCTAGCTACTCAGGAGGCTGAGGCAGAAGGATTGCTTGAGCCCAGGAGTTTGAGGTTGCTGGGAGCTAGGCTGATGCCACGGCACTCTAGTCCGGGCAACAGAGTGAGACTCTGTCTCAAAAAAAAAAAGAAAGGATAAGTGTTAGAAAATCACTAATGAATGCTAAAATTGGTGAGTGAACATTTGATGAGGAGCGAGATACGTACAAAACTTCGAAGAATCTCCCCTCAAATTACTTATTAATTATAAGGAAAAATAATAACGTTCAATGGAAAAACCTGACAGACACCATCGTGACCAAGTGGTAAAACTTAACATCACCAATATTGGCACAAACTAACATCATGTGCTTTCTGATATAATCAAAGACACTACATCACCTCTGTAGTTTTCTTGCCAAAAGCATATAACCAAATCTAATCATGAAGAAATATCAGACAAGCCAATTAAGGGATATTCTACAAAACAACTGGCCTGTGCTATTCAAAATTTCAAAATCAAGAAACACAAAATAAAGGCTGAAGAACTGTTTCAGTCTGAATGAGAGTAAAGAGACATGATGATTAATAACAACGGGTGATCCTGGACTGGTCTTGGAGAATTGATAATATTTGAATATGGATTGTGGACTAGGTCATTGTACTGTGTCAATGTTACACTTCTTGATTTTGGTCATTACACTGTGGTTGTGTAAGAGGTTTCCTTACTAAGAGGAACATAGAGTAGTAAAACAGCATGACGTATTTGGTGTCTTCAACTTACTCTGAAGTGCTTCAGAAAAAAAATTATATGTATATTTCACACACACACACACACACACACACACACACATATACACAAACAAAATGATAAAGCAAGTGGAACAAAATGGGTATGTACAGAACTAGTGAATCTAGATAAATGGTATATAGGAGTTCTTTTTGCTATTCTTGCATATTTTCTATAAGTTTAAGTTACGTCAAAATAAAAGGGCTTTTTTTAAAAAAATAAAAAGAATATTTAAAGATGTAGCAAGAACCTTCAATCCTGAGCAATGCCAGTAGGATTATGTGTCTAACAACATCCATAATCCCTAGCTTGAATTCATGGAGTGCCAGTATAGAAGGTTGTATTTTCACTGAAAGTCATGTACCTACAATGTTAACAAGAAGAAAGTATTTTTTTCAGACCCTCAGTCAAAAACCTTTACGAAAGGAGCAGAACTACCAGCGTTGAAGACCTACCATATGGGAAGGACCAGGATAAAGGCCCACGCTGCAGAAATTATAGATCCAGATTTGAAGCCAACTGCAGCTCTTCACTATGGAACATCAGCAAATCACGTAACTGCTCTGATTTCTCATCTATAAAATGGAAATAAGAGTATCATCTAGCAGAGTTAGTAAAGATTAAAAATAATATATGTAAAAAGCCTGGAGCAGGTACTTGATAAATGTGACCAATTTTTGTGCTAAGAATTTCTCAGCATTGTCATATTTAATCTTCACAACCATACCGAGGAAGGAATAATTATTTTCATTTTTACATTTCAGAAAGCAGACTCATAACAGTTAAGTATGTCACACGATTTATAAGTAAACCACCCTAGATTTGAACCCCAGCATGACTGATTCCAAAGCCCATGCCCAGTTTACTGTGACATACTATCCTGCAAAGTGTGTGGGGACAGGAAGGACAGTGACAAGATGGCCTCTGTACCAAACTAAAGTCAAAATGACCCTGCAGCTAATGGCTCAAAGAACATCCATTGATCTTAACCTGTATTTTGAGGACTTCATTTACGTCTTCTTAATAAATGATAGAATAACTTGAAATGACATTTTCATTATTACCTGAAACCGTAATGCCAAACGACTGCTAGTGACATGTCAATTACTATGCCATTACAGTTATAAGTCTTTTTCCATCTATCTTTTTCCATCACCAGTACAGACATCACCACCGGCATTGCCACTATTAAGGAATGTCAGTGATGGGTCTAGAAATCTTTGTTATCAAGTCAGTCGTAGTTGGCTTTCAAGGCGAATTACACAAGCTAAAGTTTGGGCCATAAAAAGCCATCAACCGAGAATTAGAAAGTACATTTCAATTCCCGTGTTTCAGTAGAATGTTAATGCCATCATTTCACAGATGAGAGGACTCAGGCTCACTGATTCTAAGCATTTCTGAAGACCTCATGCCCACAGTTCGCTGAGACTCAGATCTGAAAATCATTAGCCAGGCTAGTGTAAACTATCTTAATGGCTGTGGTCGTAGATGAGGGAGAGAAAAACTTCTAACAAAAATGGGTCACAAACCATCTAGGCTCGTTTTAATCAGTTATATAAATTAGCTCCAGACCCACAGACTAAGCCCTTAGAGAAAAAGAAATCAGGCTAGTTGGAAAGATAAATAGCTATGCACAAAAATATTTTAAATTAAAGTATATTTTAAAAACACATTGATCTGTACATTCCAATCCTTAGTTGCACACAATAGAAACCAAATAAATGTCTGAGAAAGAAAGGAAGGGAGGGTAGGGGGAAGGAGAAAGGGGAAGGGGAAGAAAGGTGGAAGGAAAAGGTGGTGTTAATGACGGCTTACTGTGGCCAACACGTCGTTTTTAACCCTAGAGAGTAGAAAGAAATGGTGAAAAATTGCTAACTCCAATATTGTTGGGCTTAACCGTTTTTAACTAATCTGCAGTCCTGATATGCAGCATGGATTAAATTTGCCACCAAAGTTGAACTCATAACTCCCTGGGAGGGTGGAAGGAATTACTAAAGATTACAAAGCATGATGTAATCTTGCCTATTCTTATAAAAGCTGCTCAATCCACCCTCTCTTTCAAAAGCACTTATACAAACCTAATTGTATTCAACCAAAAGAATTGGAAAAATAGCACAGGACAAAGCTCTTTACTGAGAAGTAACTTTCCTAAACAGCAAAGTAGTTCACATACCCATGAATTGCTCAGTAAGTATTTGTTAAACAGACCTAAACTGAGGCACTCCCTCACTATACTTGGAGCTTGCCTCAAACACCTCACCCACAAGGCAGCATGATAAGAACAATCAAAATAGTAAAGATACTATTTATTAACGCTAACTATGTAATAAGCTAAACATGCTAATCACATTACATTCATTCGCTCATTTAATCCCCACAACAAACTTATGAAGTACTAACTATCACTATCCCCATTTCACATATGAGAAAACTGAGGCTCAGATACATGAAGTCATTTGCCCAAAGGCAAATAACAAATGGTCAGTAAGCGAAAGAGCTTCCAACCAGAGTTTTCTAACTGCAACGCCTGTGCTCTAAAACACAGACAAGACTATAATGTTCACATCTCTCCTTCATGTTGGAAAAGGAAATACAGAGGCTCGTTCAAAAAAAAAAAAAAAACCACAGTTAAATGGACAGCTGACAGGCCAGGGTTCCCTTGCATTTGAAAAGCCCAGGGCATTCAGTCTACCTTTTATAAGTGGGAATTCCACAGGACGTGAAAATCCATGGGTCCTATTAAATGTGCACTCGCAGAAAAGCCCCAACGTCTGCAGCCCTCATTGATGGTACATTTATCGTGGTTTTGAGGTTTAGACTTATACAACTCGCTCTGGTTTAATAGGTCTCTACTTTTTGCCTATTGCTAATGAAGCAAGGTCTTTCCCATTCCACTGGGGAGAGAGAAATCAAAGCAGAAGAGCATCTCATTGAGCTGCCGGCAGGATGCCTTTGAACACCAACAGACTTTGTAACTGGCCTCTGAATGTTCTGGGGCAGAGGCTCCGGCAGACACTGCTCCAGAGTATCTCTCTGATCTTTCCATGGGATCCTTGAAGGCTTCTCTTCTTGAAATCCTCTATTGAAATGCAAAAGTCTTCGTTACTGCCAAACAGAACGCTGAGCCCTGCTGGTTCCGACAGAGCTACTGAGTTGGCCTCCCGCCATTGCGTTCGCAGCACCTGCCAAAGCCTCTTCCATCCAACCACGTTTCCAGCATGGCTTCCTGGTGAGCCCCGGCCTGCTGCTCCCCAGTCAGGGCCCGGCAGCACTCGCTCCCTCATTCTGCATGCTCACCACCAAAGCTTCCATCTCATTCTCTCTCCACTGGCTCACCTCCCTCCGCCTCCAAATGCTGTGGCATCGTGAGATTTATCAACACCAGGATACTTCTGAAAAAGGACACAATATTAATAACACCCTGGAACAACAGACATGAATCTGCAAACCTAGATCCGGCCACTCAATCAAATACCCACAGGACTCCCCTATCTTAAAACAAAATTAAGTCTGTGCTTTTTCTAGAGACTAACCCAACTTCTTCCCCTTTCTTCTCTGCCAAACTATAGAATGAGTTGTCTACAAACATAGCCTCCACTTTCTTACTCCACCACCTACTTCCTCTCTGATCTCTAATCAATTAATTTTCTGCAGCCACCATTCATCTGAACTAATTTTCTTCATACTAAATCAAATCTCCCTTTCGTTAGTCCTTATTCTCCTAGAACTCTCTGCTCTATTTGGTTCTACTCAATCCCTGCACATCCCAGCCTTTAGCTTCCTGAAGATCTCACAATCTTGTCTGTTCTTTGATTGTTCCCTATTGTAAATGACAGATACCTTCCAATATTTGAAAAACCTGCCTTTTCTACATTAAATCTCAGTTATCTATCCCTCGTGTAGCATGATTTTGCCATCCTCTCATCCCAGCCACTTCTTCTGGCTAAGCTTTCGTTCTTCAATATTCTCCTTAAACTGTTCCATTCACAACCATAACCAGCATGGAGCAACTCAAGATGGCTTCTCATCACTCCATCTCTCTCTCCTGCTCTTAGCTTTGTGAGCAGTCTCTTCACTCTGGTGGCTTCCACCATGGTCACAGTCAACAAAATTTTCTGGGTCCTCATTTATGAATTCTTGCTAAGTTGCTTTCTTCCATCTTGACCTCATGCAGTGGATTTTTTTTTTTTTTTGTCAACCCAAATATAGGATTTTGCATTTATCCCTGTTACATCTCAGCGTCTTAATTCCAATCCGATTTCACAGCCCGTCAAGACCCTTTTGAGCTATCATCTGCCATGTTAACCTTTCCTTCTATTGAGTTGTCTAAAAATTTGATAAGCCTCCTTTATATGATTTTCTCTTTTCGATGTCAATTTCAGCTTGGCAACAGCTGATTTTTCAAACACAAGTGTTAAAGACATTTTCACTGCCTCTCAGTTGCTCTGCATGACACAGGGTGTCATCAGGAGTTCTCATCTCCCCAGCCTGGGTTATTAGTTCTATCATTTGAAACAGTGGTTCTCAAACTTTAGTGGACATCAGCATTACCTGGCACATTTGTTAGAATGCATATTCCCAGGCCCAATCATTAGCAATTCTGATCTGGTAAACTAGAGAGGAATCTAAGAATAGTGCCTTTAACAAGCACCCTAGTGATCCACAAATAATCCACACATGGTATTTAAACACTTCTTTAGGGCCACAAACTTCTGCTTTTCTAAATCTGTGTTTGTGTGTGTGTGTGTGTGTGTGAGAGAGAGAGAGAGAGAGAGAGAGAAGAGTAGGAAACAGTGGTAGAGATGAGTTATATTTTCTAACTGCCCTCTCAGCTCTCAAATGTCTTTTAAGGGAACTGAACATGGTACTCTGTCTACATTCAGCTACCCTTCCTTCATATTTTCTAGGTAAATTCATATTGTAAGTAAATGGTATCAAATGACACCTTAAAGGACCAGACATTCAATTTGAAATTATTTAATAAAGTGAACATGTTTAAATGTGGGGGTTTTTTTGTTGTTGTTTGTTTTTTTTTTGTTTTTTTTTTTTGAGGCAGGGTCTTGCTCTGTCTCCTGGGCTAGAGTGCAGTGGCATCATCACAGCTCACTGCAGCCTCCAACCCCTGGGTTTAAGCAATCCTCCTGCTTCAGCCTCCTGAGTAGCTGGGACTACAGGCACACCCCACCAGGCTCTGCTAATTTTTTTATTTTTTTCATAGAGACAGGGTCTCACTCTTGCTCAGGCTGGTCTCGAACTCCTGAGCTCAAGCAATCCTCCTGCCTTGGCCTCCCAGAGTGCTAGGATTACAGACATGAGCCACCATGCCCAACCTAAATTTCTTCTTTATGGTCTTCAATTTAAATAGATTATTTGGAGTCTTAATTTATATGTCTTTAATCTTAAGTTTATAAAACAATTCTTCTGGTCATACATTTATAAAATGTTATGTCCTAATTGTTAAAAAGAATTTCAAATATTTCTATGCTGTATTTTTAGTTTATCTCATTGCAAATTTTATTTCTTATTTATTTTTAACTTGCCATTATTTCGTTGGTTTTTAACCTCGTGGGTTTAGTTTCCCATTGATCTTTTTATACTCATCTCTTTAAAAATATTTTATTTAAAAATATATCACAGTGATAAGGTACTACTTTATCTTATATTTAAACCTTGTAGCTTTAAGACGGTCTTGCCTTCTATAAGTTCTTTCATTTTGCTTATCCATCATTATTCTCATCTCTTGCCTTACTATTTTTGGTCTCTTGCATTCACAGTGCCTGACAAAAAAAAAGTGGGTCATAGCAATGCTCAAAATGGAAAGAATCTATAATACAACCAGAGAAATATTGAAGCTGTCCAGCCACCTTTGTACCCGTCCTCTGGCTTCTCCTAATTCCTCATCCCAAAGGCTCAAGAGACTCACAAGAAATCCCATATTAGGTACCTTCAAATAGTCTACCTACAATGTTTTATGTCATTTTTCTTTTGCTATTGATTTAAGAAAGTCTATTGTATTATAACTACTAGTATTAGGATATGCACGTTCCAAATTGGTTTTTGCTATCCCTACCTTCATGCAAAGTCAAATCATTCAGTCAAAGAATCCATTTGGCATGCATTGATTCATTAGGCCAACGTGGAAAGAGAGAGATAAATGATAGTGGTTACCATTTACTCATCTACTATGTGGCACGCTCTGTGATAAGTGCTTTCTACACATGATCTGGCTAATCTTCACAAAAATTCTGCAGTGAAGATACTGGTATACTTATTTTACAGATAGAGAGCTGACACTTCCCTGCTCCTTCTACCACACCACACAGCACTTCAGTCGAGTGGATCATTGTGGAGAGACAGAAATGCTGGTTGTGGAAGACATTGTGATGCCTGGAGGGCTTAGCCTTGGAGCTTCTTGCACTGATGCTGCCTGCCAGCTGTCACCATCAGACCTTGCTGAGATTCACCCTCAGCTGAAGAGAGCCCACATCCCACAGTCAATCCCTTCCTGGGGCAGCCTACATTCTATAACTCCTCCCACAAAGGGAATGTAAGGGCCACCCTCCTTGCTCAAACCCCAACTTGGAGTCTGCCTGTCCTACCTCTTTGCTCCCCTCCACCTCATGGATCCTGAAAGCAAATTTCCTTATCAGAGTCTGCTGCTTGGAAAACCTGACCCATGATATTAGTCTTGTGGTGAAACACAGCAATTTTGATGTATGCCTCCTCTTTAACAAGAAAGCATCAAAAGTAGTTTTCACAGCTATGTAAAATGCAACCAGTTAGTACCTTAAAGGTAGCAGAGAAAGAATAAAGAAATAAAGAATAAAGAAAAGCAAAGTAAAGGACATAAATTGGAGCCAGGCATGTGGCTAACCCAAAAATGAATCCTTTAGCTGGGCTGGAAATCTAGCTCTTTATTGCCAAGGCAAGATAGACTAAATGCATCAATCCTACAATTTGTAGTAACTTGAAGATGTTTATTTAAAGTCCCAGATACTCAGGAGAAACCAAGACCAGAGAGAAGTGCCTCCTGAGAGTTCATATAAAGATCTTCACAGCCTCACCTTAGATGCACAGGTGAGTTTCATGGGGATATATGACTGGCTGGTAGGGTGACAAACCATCCAAGTTTGTCCAGGACAGAAAGTTTCCTGGGATGTGGGGCTTTCAATTCTAAAACCAGGACTGTCCAGGCAACTGTCTATCTTGCATAGTTGGTCACCCTGGTGATGGTACAACTCCAATCTCCAAGTCAGTAAAAAGCAATTTTGCAGAGGAACAATATCAATCAATCCAGGTGCACAGATTTCCGCTGGTCTGGCTTAACCCAGGGGTAATTTTAGGTTATCTAGAGGAGTGTTTAAACTGCATGGCCTCCACACAACCCTTCATGAATATTGTTGATCTCCCCTGAGCTTTTGAGAGATGATGGGTACAGTGAGTTTAATGTTGCATTCCTCAAAAAATAACTGAAGGACAGCTATTTTATGCTGTCACTTCAGTAAAAATCCTTATACGTCAGCAGGCAGTTGAGCTAGGGATAGAGTTAACATTCTTAAGTGAAAATTGAAAAGCCTGAAAGCATGTAAAGGTGATTTCGCCTCCACCTGACAGTGAGCAAAAGGAACGAACATTTTGGGGCAAAGACAAAATTCTCCTTTGAAAGGAATTTTGAATCCTCTCTGTTACACAAATGCCTGTACTGAGGTAAAAATATTCTACTCAAAAAATTGGGTCACCATGATTTTAGCCTGGAAAAACCAGAAACTGAAAAAAAGGCAGTTGTTACCAAAAAATCAATCACAATAAAACATCTATGGAAAAATTAACTGACCTCTTTGCCACTTTCAGGTAATTCTGCCATGATGAACTATTTGAGGGATTAATTTAAAAAGTAACTGAATAATTGCCCATAACCTGCATCTCATTAAAATGAGATATTTCCCCATATCCACCATCTACTCTATATCTAATATAATCATCCACTAGTTCTTAATGCTGACTTGTTTTTCTAATGGACGGAGCCTAGGAGTTAAGTCAATAATCCTGATTTAGAAGTTCCAGAATAGCAGCTGTCTCTCAGCAAATAACCTTTAGAAGTCATTTAACAAATAAATATTCCCTATTCCTGAGTGATCTAATCAGTAGTCATATGGATTTTCTTTTCTGGTTAAGTTCTAGTTGTCAATTGTAGTTTGTAAAAGAAACGGGAGGAAGTTAGAAACAAAGATGGCAATTATGCTGCTAATCGGGGTTTGTATGTGGCGGCATACCCTTCAGACGTTTCAGAATATTTTCTATTTCCATTGACAAAGTTTCCAGGTGATTGCTAGCATTCTTTTTCATATTCTATTGTACAGACAAACATAAGTAAACCCAAAATGAAGACATTCTAGGATGCCAGATCTGCAAAGCACACTGTTGGTAGTGACAACTGTCACCTGCATTCAGAATCTCATCAATAGAGGTATAGTTAGTTTTATTTATTTAAGCTATTATTTTCTCCTCCCTTACTAGTTGAGTTGGTTGAAATATCTGCAGAGTAGGACTCAGAAGAGTGGGCTAGAAAGTCCAAACGAGGAAAATTGTCTTTCCTGTGCATTAGTTGTGCTTTTCCAGGAGAAGACAACTCTTACAAAGTATCTCAGGCTTTCTCCTCAGGAAAGCTGGGGCACTGACATCTACGTGGAGGGCTGGGGGTGCTGGGCTGTGGCAAGGGCTCAAAAAGCGTCCCGCTCTGAAAAGCCTTGTTTGTATTTCTTCATCGCCTTATTCACCAGCTGATTTCCAATGCTCCACCTCATTTTATGCAGAGTCGATCTAGTGGAGGACAGAATAGCTGGGTACCCCAGAACCATGTACTGAGGACGCCCAGCGAGGCGTTTGACTTCTTCTCGGTCCCCTCCCTGCTTCATGTGCTACCTAAATTCCATTGCATGCCATTTGGCAATTTGCATTGGCAGCTTTAGTCATTCAACAGGAGGGAAGGCACGCCCTTGACTGCACAATGAAGTTATCTACTTCCTCAGCTCAGCACACAGGCGAGCTCTTCTTCCTTGTGAATACCTAGTTTTATCTGTGACTAAGAGGTCTGAAATTTTACTGCTCAACCTGCTAACTTTTGCATTGCATCAAAGGGAAGGCCAGTAATCTTCTTGACAGAAGATTTAAAACATAAGAAGCTTAGCATTCAGGTCTAGGAACTTAACCCTCCATGCCCTCCCAGCGCACGTCTAATGGAGCTCCATTTCAGTTTCCGGCTGGCTTTTCAAAAGAGCTGATGAGGACAGAACAGCTCCTCCGTCCTCCCCCTCCCATTTCACCCCCCCACGCCCAGTAGCTAGGCCTTTTCTACACCTCTGAGCAAGCTCAGGGGGGTGAAATGCACCACCGAAGCACACATCCCAGCCCTGGGTTTGTGAACTCTTGAATCAAAGTAATTTCCAAATACATCTCTGTCGGCACACACCTTGAGCCTGCCATCAAGGAACCCAGAAATTGGACTGCCATCGTACTCTTTTCTAAAGGTGAAAAACGAGCCCTTGCTTAAAAAAATTTAGTTCTATTTTATTGTGGATATTGTTTTGCCATGAACAAATGAATTTTGTATAAGCATCTTTCAGTCTTTAAAGAACATACCGTGTCTATTTCTAAAATGTACATGCATACATTTGTTTAAAAATAGCTGCCTTCATTATCATAATGATTTTTCCCTGTGTTCAGGAGCTCAGGGAATTAGTGGTAAATGTAAATGTAATCAAGGGCACCACCGTGCTTTTAATTTGGCGAGCAAAAACCACTTATATCTCCCATCGCTGTGGCAGGACAAGTCAGTTTTATTATCAAAAGAAGCTCGGAAGTAGTGTGATTGCCATCTGACTTTCTTTTTCCATGTTTGTGCCTTGCCAGGATAAAAATCCTGCTCTTACTGTCAGGCATCAGTACAGTTATGGGGACAAGGACTGTTGTTAAGAGTGTAAGTTGGTATTACCTTTCCAGGAGACAATCTGCCAAAATAGAACAAAAACATAAAAATGTGAATATCCTTTGACCTAGAACTCCCGCTTCTCTAAATTTACCCTGATAAAGTGGCACTCATAGAAAAACACTCATTGTGTTGCTGTTTACAAAGCAAAAAAAAAAAAAAGAAAGAAAAAGAAACTATTAAATATCTAATATTAATAAAAGGCAGCTAGCTGGCCAGGCGCAGTAGCTCACACCTGTAATCCTAGCACTCTGGGAGGCCGAAGGGAGAGGATCACTTGAGCTCAGTTTAAGACCAGCCTGAGCAAGAATGAGACTCCATCTCTACTAAAAATAGAAAAATTAGCCAGGCGTCTTGGCACCTCCCTATAATCCCAGCTACTTGGGAGGCTGAGGCAGGAGGATCGCTTGAACCCAGGAGTTTGAGGTTGCAGTGAGCTACCATGACACCACTACACTCTTCCTGAGGAGACAGAGCAAGACTTTGTCTCAATAAATAAATAAATGAATAAATAAAAGGCAACTAGTCAAATATATTATGGTATGCAAATAAAATTTAAAACAACTGTTTAACATAATCGTATAACTAGGATATTTAAAATATTGCTAAATAAGAAACATGTGTAGTATATAGAATTGATAGAAAATTCATTCATTCAACAAAGATTAATCAAACACTAAGTGGCAGACATTGTTCTATAGCAGAGGTCAGCAGACGTTTTCTGCAAAGGTGCACATAGTAAATATGTTAGGCTATGCAAGCCACATGGTCCTTGTGCCGCTGCTCAGTTCTGCCACTGCATGAAACAGCCACAGGCAATATGTAAATAAGCGGGTGTGGCTATGTTCTAACAAAACTTTATTTACAAAAAAATAGGCTTCTAGATGCATTTGGTGCCTGGCTTTTAGTTTGCTGACCACTGTTCTGGACTATTGGAATATACAAGTGAAACAAAACATACGAAAAGCTCTGACCCAATGGATCTTGCATTCTATAGCTATCTATTTATCTATGTGTATGTATGAATAATATGATTAGATGGGTGTTCACCAATCATTTATTAAGCAAATTGTTGGAGATTGTGCTAGACGCTATGGCCAGTGATTCAATGGTAAACAAAAGAGATTTGGTCTCTGCCCTCAGAAAGCTCATGGTCTAGTGAAGAAAACAGACAAGAAAGCAAACAGAAAGAAAAAAAGTTTGTTAAAATTCATAGGAAAGAAATAACATTATTAACATGGTTATCTCTGGGAATAAAATATCTAATGAGGTTTTCTTTATTCTTTTTTAATATCCTCTCGTTTGAAGTTTTTACAATGAGCATGTGTTACCATTTCAAACAGTGAAATTAGTCTCAAAAAGTAAGTAATGAAAAGGATAAAAGCTTAATTTGTATCCTCTTCTGAACATGTAATCCTAATGGATTTAGAACAATGGATGATCTCTACATTTTCTACAGTGATTTGTTTTGTCTTTGAAACTCTCTACCTAGAGTAAAAGGACTTACCATTCTCTAAATAAATAACAAAAATTCTGTCTTTGGTATATGGATGAGGGTCTTAGTGAGGAATAGAAGAGCTCTTATTCTTCTCCATTCACTTGCTAACTTCAAATATAAAACAAAGTGTTTAAGGAAGTATAGGAGAGCACTAATTCCAAAGGCTGGCAACACTTTGAGATTGCTGGCTCTCTCCCACAAAAAAAAAAAAAAAAGAAAGAAACTTTTTATTTTTATTTTGAAAGAGAAGTGTGCAGTACAAAATGTGGCTTTACCCAAACAGAAGTCTGCCCTTAGCTTCTGGGAGGTAATCGCTGTCAGACCTGATGGCCACATCTGCCAGTCTCAGGTTGGAAGCTAGCCTTGCCAGAAAGACCAACCATGTTATTTAAGATGGGAGTTTTGGGTCACATGGTATCAGTTGACCTGGTGATTAACTTCAACCACATAGGCAATCAATCAATCAATCAATTATGCCTATGTAAGGAAGCCCCAATGAAAACTCTGGTCACCAAAGCTCAAGTGAGATTCCCTGTTGGCAGTACTCCATGTGTAGTGTCACACACTGATACCACGAGGACAAGGCATGCTGAGGACAACAAAATCTTCATGTTTGGACCCCCCAAACTCTGCCCCATGAGTCTCTTCCTTTGGCTTATTTTAACCCGTATCCTTTCCTGTAATAAACTATAACTATGAGTATTGTCAGTTTCAGTGAGTTCTGTGAGTCTTTCCAGTGACTTATGGAACCAGAGGATGGTTTGGGGGAACCCCTCAGACTTGCAGTTGGCATCAGAAGTGAGGGTGATCCTATGGAGAACTGTGACTCAGACCTTGCCATTTGCTAACTCTGTGCAGGGAGCACTAGGAGAAAAAAGAAGGGAAGACAATGTGTTGGTGTAACTTCTCTCCATTTGTGGTGAGACTTCATGCTCTGGGCCTCTTTCTGTCAGTGCTTCTGCTGGATTTCAAACGTCATTCACCAGATTTAACAGAAAGAATAACGTCATAGAACATTCAAATTTTACAAAGAGGCACAGCTGTTCTAAAGAAGGTATATCTTTGGGCACATTTACAAATATTTTCATACTTTACATGTAACTTTGCCTTAGAAAAATTTAAGTGCAATCTTTTGGTCCTCTAATACATCAGAAGCAAATAAGGACTCAAATCAGTGCATTTCCTTAATGTAAAGAGCACAGATTTTGCCAAAATATTTGGCCAACAGGTTTTTTTGTGAGTCAGAAAAAAACATGTTTCATTTAGTTTTCTGATTTATTCCTTTTAAAAAAAATGGTTTCCTAGAAACTTAAGGTTTAGATACATTCCATTTTTTTCAAAACAGCTACAAAGACTGTTTTGAAAAACTACACATTTGTGAAAGTTCAGCTGTGTATGCAAATCTGTCTTCTCAATGGTTGACATCCTGGGTGGCCAGCAACTTCTACTGAGCCTTTCTGGGGGCAGCCTTGGGCTTTTCATAATGGCAGCCTCTAGTCCATTTATCTTTAAGGTATAAAAACTTGAGAAAATCCCTAAAGCTTAGAGATTTCCCTAGTGGCTCTGCCAGTTAAAAGTGGGTGTATCATAAATCCTAGGTCATCCGACCCATTATTTTTTAAGTATCAAAAAATAATACCAGAAAATTAGCATTGTGAACCTTCATCAACAATTTAGGCTGGCATGCAAAAGTATTTATCTCCTTGCTTGAATTTCACCTGCACAAGTCATTCGTTATTCATTTTAAAGACTTGAATTTAAGATAGATACAACCTCTAAAAACTCAGTCTAGTTCTGAGCTTGTCCTTGACTGCAAGTTCTGGTGCCTAGCACTTGAAAAGATCAGGTACAATTCAATTATGAAGTCGTGTCTGACTTCTTGAAGTGTAAATCCACTGCACTTGAAAATGGCAAGTGTAAAATCCATTCTTAAAAAGCACTTGACATTTTCACATACAGCTTTACAGCCATAGAAATGTGAGGAGGCTCACAAGAGACGGCCAAGAGTGGCTTTTTAAAAAAATGCAAAAAGAAAAAAGGTTCTAATGCTTGGTCAGGAGCAAAAGCCTGATTTTTAGCTCTTTGTTTTGACTAGAAAATTAGAACTTCTTTAAAAGCTCTGCTTTGTAAAACTCATCTCTGTGAGCTGATTTTTTTTTCTGATAATGTTTAACTTCTGATTTATGTGCCTAATATCACAGGCCTTTCTCTTCGTGAAGGCTTTATAGGTTATCTTGCAGTCTTTATTCTGTACTTGCAGTCCAAAGTCATCATACACATCAGTAGTTGGCAAACTTGGTCTAAACAGGGCCAGAAAGTAAATATTTTTGGCTTTGTGGGCCATTTGGTCTCTGTCAACTCTGCTGTTTATAGCCTGAAAGCAGCCATTGACAATATGTAAACAAATAAGCTTAGCTGTGTTCCAATAAAACTTTATTTATGGACACTGAAATTTCAATTTTATGATATATTCATGTGCCATAAAGTATTATTCTTCTTTTGATTATTCTTCAACCATTTTAAAAAATAAAATCTATTCTTAGCTGGTGGGCTGTACAAAAACAGGCAATGGGCTACATTTGGCCCCCGGGCCATCATTTGCCAACCCTGATACTGACGGCAAAAATAATGTAACAAAGCATAAATGGCAGTGCACGTATTCTGAAGTTTTACACATTCTGTGGATCTAGTGCGGATCCTCAGTATCTCTGAGCATCAATAAGCCAACAAGTCCACTTTGATTCTATCGGTGGTTAAACAGGCCTTACCCTGCTGAAGTCAATGCTCTGGCCTGCCAGGCTCCTCATTGGGCCACAGCCAGGCCACCTAGGAGCCCAGTCCCTTTCAAAGCTATCCTCACATGAGCTGCACGGGCATCACCTAGGAGTGAGTTAGAAATGCAAGATCTCAAGTTCTGCCCCCAAACTTTCTGAATCACAATCTACA
The DNA here is from genome assembly GCF_000956105.1 of Propithecus coquereli. Taxonomy (NCBI): domain Eukaryota; kingdom Metazoa; phylum Chordata; class Mammalia; order Primates; family Indriidae; genus Propithecus; species Propithecus coquereli. The sequence goes on along the minus strand of NW_012137191.1, from coordinate 6,219,908 downwards.
TTGTAGTGAAAGAAGCCAGAACACAAAAGGTCACATATTGTATGACTCAATTTATACAAAGCCTCAGGAATAGGTAAATCCATAGAGACAGAAGCATTTTGGTGGTTGTCAGGGGCGAGGGTAAGGGAAGAATAGGGAGTGACTTCTTGATGGGTAGGCGGTTTCCTTGAAGATGAAAATGGGGATGAAGATGTCTTGGAACTAGATAGAGGTGATGATTGCACAACATTGTAAATATATTAAATGCCACTCAATTGTACACTTTAAAATGGTTAAGGATTAATTTTATGTTACGTGAATTTTGCCTCAATAAAAAATGCAAAAAAGAAAATCTGCATTTTAAGAAGACCTTAGGGGTGATTCATATGTACATTAAAGTTGAGAAGCAACTTCTGCTAGATGAAGTTATCAGGTATTTTCAGTCTGGCTTATAGAAACACTGAATTTTCAATATAAAGGAGTAAAACTCCATTCATTGATGCTAATGCATATAGTATTACAAAATTAATGGTTATCTAAATATTGTTGATACATTGCCTTAAACCTTTGGCATAGAAAATATTAAGATAGACTCTTCTTCCCAAATTTTTCCACATATTCAATAGGGAAATTGCTAATGCCAATGAGATATCACATATGCTTCTCCCATTAAATTTGAGTTTGTACATTTTTTTTTTCTGGTTCCCAAAACTGTTCCCTAGCACCACCTATTTCTTCCTACCACTTATTCAACTATAACATTCTTTAAATTTTTTTTAACTTTCAGATGAACTCTCCAGAAGAAGTGCTACCCTACTTGATATTCAGTATATATTTTCTGGTGACAGTTTTATGGTACAATTAAATTTCATACATTTTTTCAGCCTTCCCTGAATATGCATTAGAAAGTCAACTATCATAATTCTAAGCCAATTGGCTTGATTTGCTTATTTAAGCCCACCTCTCACAGGCCTGCTACATTTCCATACATTCCATCCCCATCTACACTCCATCCACCTGCCCAAAGTTATTGATTGTGCTGACAGTGAAGGAAACCACAGGACATTGGCAATCAAAATATAATTTCCATTAGAAAGCCCTTTAGAAAACATTCTGAACTTTAATATACCAAACTGTGCAGTGGTGTCAGTTAAAACCAGGTCACAGAAGAAACTGAAAATTGATTACCAACAGCAGACTGGACCTGTGCTTTTCAAAAGCGTTATCAGAGTTTAGAATATAAGAAATTGTTATCATAACTTAGCATGTCAGAAAAAATCCAGATGTTTAGATGGACTAACTAACTTAATAAGGCTCATTTGGATGCAAAAATAAATGAGCATCATGTTAGCATTAACTTTTAATGCTTGCCATTTTATGTTAATCCGTATTTTTAAATTATGGCTGATTCTTTGCAATCAGTCTATGGCTAATTATATCTCCAACATGTAAATCTGACAGAGCACTGGGACCAAAGAACAACGAAAAATATCCAACAAAGACCTTGGAGACTCAAAACTGTCATGTACCTCCGTTAACTGGTAAAATCCAACCTGCATAGAAAACCTCAAGCTCTGAACTTCTGTCACCATTGGTTCTCAAAGATCAAAGCTTAATTTGCTTAACCATGGAAACCATATTGATGTATCCTGTTTGCAGACATTTTTCCTGATATTTTCCTTATAACTGATGGCTCTATCCTAAGACACAAGATCTATGTGTTAGGTAGATGCAGACTGAATTTTTAGGGAACCTTTGAGCTAAAATCATCTAAATGAGAAGAAATCCGGAGTTAAAATACATTCTCCTACACAACACTAAGAGTCTATGTGCTCTTCAAACTCCAGACACAAGGATTCTTGCAATTACAAAAAGATATTCAGATCCAACTCTTTTAAAATGAGGATGTATCTAATGGCACAGTCTTATCAGAAGCTTAGCTTCTAAACAACACAAAATATGATACCTACCATTTAATGAGAGTCTCCCCTGAGCCAAGCACTTTGAAAATGTTATTTATCTCACTCTCCACCATCACGCCTCATGAGAAAACTGAAAGTCATTTGATTAAAGTTACCAAGCTAGTAAATGACCAAAGCAGAATAGTCTGATTTGGGAGTTAGGTAGATCTGGGTTGTTCAAATCCAGATGCATTTAACAAATATTTGGTGTCCACTGTGTTTCACAGGTGAAGACACTGAGGCTCAGAGAAGTAAAGCAACTTGTCTGAATCTGCACAGCCAACTAGTGGCAAATCCAGGACCAGAGCCCGGATCCCTTGTCTGCTCAGCCATCATCCATCCTCTACATCAGGGCACGGAGCTTTAAAGTGCTTGTAAGTCACTTAGGGATCTTGTTATTAATACAATGCAGGTTCTGATTCAGCAAGCCTGGGGGGGCCTGAGATTCTGCATTTCTACTGAACACACAAGCTATGCACCACACTGCCATCATCACTGGTAGAAATTAGAGGCCTGGAGATGTGTTTCAGATTTCAATTAGGAGAAATTACAGTGTAAAATAACGCTTCTGCACCACCAGGGGGACCAACTCCTCCCTATTTGCCTGGGATTTTTCCCAGTTTTAGCACTGAAAACCCCACCTCCCTGGAAATCCCTCAGTGCCTAGCAAACCGGGAAGGTTGGCCACTCCATCCTCAACTGCTTTATATGCCACACAGCATTAAATGTGGGAGAAAAGATGCAACACAGGTTAGGAAGGGAGGAGGCAAAGGGAGAGAGGGCTGAGAGACGGAAGGCAGGGTCGGCTGCACAAGCATGCAGCTCTGCAGTTGCACAGAAACCTGAACCCAGAGGGCTCCATGCTTGCTTTATGGCTGCTGCTGCTGTCTTGAAATTCTTAATAATGTTTTTATTGAGATATAATTCATATACCATAAAATCACCTTTTAAAATGTGCAATTCATCTTTTTTAGTATATTCACAAGGTTGTGCAACAATCACCACTCTCTGATTCCAAAACTTTTTCATCACCCCAAATGGAAACCGTGTACCCCTCAGCAGTCATTCCCCATTTCCCCTTCCCCTAGACCCTGGTAACCACTGATTTACTATTGGTTTCCATGGATTCGCCAATTCTGGGCATTTCATATGGAAGGAATTGGATACTATGTAACCTTTTGTACCAGATTTCTCTCGCTTAACATCATGTTTTCAGGGTTCATCCATGCTGTAGTATGTATCATTCATTTATTTTTATTGCTGAATAATATTCCATTGTATGATTACAATGTATACAATATATCCATTGCAAGCCACATTTTGTTTATAATTCATCAATTGATGGACATTTAAGTTGTTTCTACTTTTTGGCTATTATGAATAACGCTGCTGTGAACATCCCTGTATGACTTTTCGTGCGGATATATTTTCAATTTCCTCAGGTCTATACCTAGGAGTAGAATTGCTGGTTCATATGGTAACTCTAAGTTTAACTTTTTAAGGAGCTGCCAGACTATTTTCCAAAGTGGCTGCATCATTTTGCACTCCCACCAGCAGAGTCTAAGGGCATGAAATTTTTTTTAGCTTTTTTTCCGTCAATCTCCCTTGTGTATGAAAGGCATGAAATTCTTAATAATTTTTCAAAAAGGGGTCCCTCATTTTCATTTTACCCTGGACCCAACAAGTTATATAGCTGAGCAAAATAACTATAAAAAGAGGTACAAGCACCTCTGCCCCCAGTAGCCACACTCCTTCCTTGTTTTCTCCAGAGACACAAAAACCTGGGGTGTGGGAAGAAGGGGGAGAAAGCCACCCATTTATGACATTCCCATCAGACACCCTGGAGGAACTGAGGCGGGTTTATTCTCAGAGTAGATGCGCTAGGATTTCAATCCCCTCATTCCCCTAAGCCTCCCCAACTCCCCCAGCTCACCCAAGCCTTCCCCTCTCTTACTCCTTCAGCTTGGATTCCTTCAAGTGAAAAAGAAGCTAGTCTTTCATTATTCATTCAACAAGCATATTCGCCTGCAAGGTACTGAGCTAGATGCTTGGGCTACTGGGGTGAGCTGTTCAAGAGTCCAAGGATTCTCAAAGCTTGGAAAAGGCTTGAATTCAGAGGACTGGTTGACCATGTCAATTAGAATTCATTCACATTAAATTAACATTCTGTGTATTAATCAACAAATATAAGTGATACCAAACCAGTTTCTGATGGAAGAGAAGGGAAAAAAAGAAGGCATCAGATTCCTTCGGTCAGCGGGAGAGGCAGTCTGTTAAAGGGTAACAGAAGATGAAAGGTGGAGAAACAGAGAACTTAGAAATATTTTATAAATTTGCCGAGGGGTGCCCTGTTTGCCTGCATCTGGGCAGGGCTGAGAGCCACTCTGTTCAGAAGTTTTTTTGTCTTGCCAGTGCCCGAGGCAGTTCTGCCTGGCTTGATTTATGAAGGAGATTGGAGCATATTTTTTTTTCAACATTGCCTCTTTCCCTGAGGATTTGTTAATTAAGGTATCACCTTTCAAGAATCATTGAGTAAAACTAATATATTACATTGCATGTTTCTGATTTCCACCAGGGCAATTATTTCACAATGTGTATTGAAGGCAGGACCACGCTCTTGAGCATGTCAACTAGAAAGCAGTTTATTCGGGACCAAACTGGAAGAAGTTGCTTTCCCTAATTTACACACTAGAATTAGACTTTATTTCATTTCTTTATCCCATTTCTAGAAATGAAATCATAAATTTCTCCTGACAGGTCAGCACAGGTTAGTTTTAAGTGCTCATAATTCAGTTATCTTTGGGTCGTCTTTGACCAGCGTTCAACAGAAGTCCATCACACAACTTCATAAGACCCAAAATTGTACACTTAAACCTTTTTAACATTTTGAGATGGTTACTTCCTATCTAGAGAAAGGATTACAAAATAAATAAATTCCAGGGTTTCCCAGACGTCTAGCAATTTGGGAAAATGGAAGTGGGGTCCCTTAAGTATTTTTATGTTCCCGAAGTCCAATAAAAATCAAACAATAGATCGGCACAAGCCAGCAACAACAACAAAAAGTTTATCTGCTTTTGGCTGCAATTGTATCAACTCTCACATTCATCAGACATCTGGTTGACAATCATACATTGTTATTTAATCAAATAAATATTAGAAATTACTTAATAAAGTCATTTTGTAGACAAAGTATTTCAAAACCTGGGTACATGGGAGAGGTAGAGAGGTTTTAATTATAAAACAGGTTCTTGGTATTGAAAAGTCTGGGGGAAACCTGGATTAGACTATAAAACATCAGAAAATTCTGTTCCTTTAGCAGCTATTGCTTTTTTTTTCTTTTTTTGAGACAGAGTCTCACTCTTTTACCCTGTCTAGAGTGAGTGCCGTGGCGTCAGCCTAGCTCACAGCAACCTCAAACTCCTGGGCTCAAGTGATCCTTCTGCCTCAGCCTCCCGAGTAGCTGGGACTACAGGCATGCGCCACCATGTCCGGCTAATTTTTTCTATATATTTTTAGTTGTCCGATTAATTTCTTTCTATTTTTAATAGAGACGGGGTCTCGCTCTTGCTCAGGCTGGTTTCGAACTCCTGAGCTCAAACAATCCGCCCGCCTCCGCCTCCCAGAGTGCTAGGATTACAGGCGTGAGCCACCATGCCCGGCCCTCACTTTTGAGTGCAAAGGTATTCAGGAACTTGTGTTCCTGTGCTCTCATCCCTGTTCACAGGTCTCCTCCCACCCGTCACTCCCACCTGTGACCTAGAACAGAGCACACCTGAAGGGTGGGGCTTCCCAAGCAGGTCCTCTTAGAAGGTTAAAAAATTAAAAGGTCCTGCATTGTTGATATATTTTCTTGGCAACACCAGCTTTGAGTTAATATTTGGATATTAGCAGCAACTATGTTCTCTCTGCTCAGTGGAGGGGCTCTTGCCCAGCATGAAAACCCACTGAAATCCAAACGGGCATCCCTGCTCCAGGGAAGGTATGAGTGAGGACCTCTCTGGTTAACATAGCACCTCCCTACTGGGAAGTTTGAGGAAGAACCAGGTTGACAAAGCACCTTGAATTGGGTCTTTACCAAATGACTTCCAACATTTGTTAGAAGTGAGTTCTAGCTCAAATCCAGTCTTATCGAAAATTAAGTTTCAATGTGTGCTGGCCAGATGAGGTGGCTCACACCTGTAATCCTAGCACTCTGGGAGGCTGAGGTGGAAGGATCACTTGAGTTCAGGAGTTCGAGACCAGCCTGAGCAAAAGCAAGATCCCATCTCTACTAAAAATAGAAAAAGTTAGCCAGGCAACTAAAAATAGAAGAAAGTAGCCAGGCATGGTAGCACGCACCTGTAGTCCCAGCTACTCAGGAGGCTGGGGCAGGAGGATCGGTAGAGCCCAGGAGTTTGAGGCTGCTGTGAGTTAGGTTGATGCCACAGCACTCTAGCCTGGGCAACAGAGCGAGACTCTTGTCTCAAAAATAAATACATAAATAAAAATAAAGTGTCAATGTGTGTATCAAAGTCAAAGGGAGACCGGAAAGAAGCAGAGATGGGCAGGTGAGCAACAGTTTCTTGTACTCTTTGTCAAGAGTGGTAATAATAACAATAACAATAATGCATAATGCAAGTATTTCATTAATACTTTTCTGTCCAAAAATATTGAAATGCTTCACAGAAATCTGCACAAGCTAGAGTTCACCTCTCACAGGGGTACATAAGCTAACAAAGTCACCTGGGTAGCCTTGGCTACACTGTGTGGGTCAACAACAGCTCTCCTTCATGCCTGGCAGAGAGCATCTGATTCAGGCAGTTGAGACACTGCAGGGCCAAACAGAATAGAAGAGGTTGGATGCTGTGTTGTGTTTTGGTTTTTCTTTCAGTGAGTAAACATAGTTACCATTAGCCATAAATGCATGTTATTCACATCCTAAAAATTTTTTTTTAATTATTTTTTTCTTTATTTCACAGGCAATGAAAAGTCATGTAAGTTTTCCAAACAAGCAAATGACATTGTCAAACCTGTGTGCAGGAAGACAACTTTGGAGGCTGTGGGAAGGATGAACAGGATGATGGAGAGACTGGGAGTCAGAGACACAAGGAGCTTCTTGAAAAAGATGGTGCCAGGCCAAACCAGGGTAAAGATAGAAAGGGTAAGGAGGTAAGAGAGAAAAGAAACATTGCACAGAATAAAAATCTCTAGCAGTTAGCTCCTGATTGGGGGTGAAGTAGAAGGAGGGGTAGAAATGACTCTGAGAAACTGGCTAGAGGAGAAAGACATGTATGGATAAGCTTAAAGTAAGAATATGTGCTGTGGTTATTTTGCAGATGTTCATGAACCCCTGCCCATGTGCTCCAATGAACGGCAACTGCCCACCAGAACCTGTTCAAATGGCTGGGCTGTTACCTGCCTCCAACCAAAAAGGGAGAAGTAATCCCGTGGGTATAGCAAAGCAGAAAAAGTACAGGTTTAGAATCAATTGCCTGGGGTTTGAATGCCTGTGTCCATCCTTCTCCTCTCATCTCTGTGTGATCGGGGGTAAGCTATAACCCTCTCTGGGCCAATGCTTCCTCCTTTGAAAATGAGGAGGACATCCCTCGTAGGGTACAGTCTTATGCAGTACAGCACCTTATGCAGGACTGGCATGTATCTGGGGTCTAATAATTAGTAATGGTAATTATCAGCCACACAAATGTTTCTGTACTGGGGCTCAAAGACAGCTCAAGTTCATTCAGTAAATCAGTAATAAAGCCAGAACTCCAAGTTGTTTTGTCTAAAGTAACCTTCCCCTTAAGCTGTACTTCCCAAAAAGCAGGGACAAGAGATGCTTGCTCCCACATGGCTTCATGTTCTCTATGTCCTATGCACATTTCCTTTCACATCCTAAACAATGTCCAAGGCAAAACACTAAAGAAGACCTTCATTCCCAATATCAAAACATTTTTCTGCTTATACAGTGTTTATTATTATTTTCTTTAGCCCATGTTAAAATTTTTGAATGAAACCATTTATAGCATTGTTTAATTTATCTACTGTGACACAAAAAATTGCCTCAGATCTTACTGGCTTGAAACAACAAATTTGTTATTTTTCTCAATCATTACATTTGCTGGGCTCAGATGGATGGTTCTTCTGCCCCACATGGTGTCAGTTGGGGCTACCCTTGTGGCTGCCTTCAGCGGGGAGCTCAGCTAGAAAGTCTGAAACGGCTTCACTCCTATGTTTGTTGAGTCTGTGTGTGTGACAGGAACAGTTAGGGGATGTTGGGTCTTTCTCTTTCCACATCCTTTAGCTGTCTCACCCAGGCTTCTTTGCAAAGTACTTGGCTCCCAAGAGTAAAGCAGAAGTTCCCAGTAGTCTTCAGGCCAGGGCTCAGGAGTCCAGAAGTTCACCTCCGCAGAATTCTGTCATCCAATGAGTCTCAAGGTCAGGCCAGGTGCAAAGGGAGGGAAATAGACTCCATCTCTTGATATGCCCATACTCCCACAATGAGAGGGAGGAATTGTTGGGAGGAAGCATTGGTGGCCATCTTTGAAAGTGTCCACCAAAAACATTATTTTTAAAATCTGGGCTTCCAAGTCAACAAAGAACTATTTGATTATAATTTTTCAGAAAATATCTCATCCATTTGCAAACAAAACTTCTTTTGTATAAACATTCTAACACCTTTCACCCTTGATTTCCTGGGAAACGTTTATTTGAGAATTATAGTAGGTTGGATAGTGACCTTCAAAAAGACATCCAAATCCCTAGACCCTATGAATGTGACTTTATTTGGAAAAAGAGTCTTTGCATAAGTAATTAAAAGTCTTAGAAAAGACCAAACTGGATTAGCCAGGTGGGACCTAAATCCAATGACAGGTCTCCTTTTAGGAGACAAAAGAGAGAAAGCACGTAGAGGAGAAGGCAATGCGAAGATGGAGGCAGAGACTGGAATGATGTGTCCTCAAGCCAGCGAATGCCTGGGGCCACCAGAAGCTGAAAAGGCAAGGATGGGTTCTCCCTTAGAGCCTCCAGAAGGACTGCGGCCCTGCTGACACCTTGATTTAAGACTTTTGTCCTCTAGAACTATGAGAGAATAAATTTCTATTGTTTTAAGCCACCCAGTTTTCTGTAATTTGTTACAGCAGCCACGAGAAACTAATATAAGTATCTTCCCTCTTTATGATTAAGACTAAATGTTTCCCTCCCATTTTAGGATTGTGGTTTATAGGGCAGTGGCTGTGACTCTTAGCTCTTACTTACCCCACAAACTCAGCACAGGTACTGAGTACGGGCCTTTACCTGAAAACCCAACTTGGCCCTGGTCCTGAGTGAATCCCAGCAAGAACTTGTAAGACAGTAGAAGCCTCTGTCTCGCCAGATCTTCTGAAAACAGTCTTACTGCTCAAAGTCCCCTGTGCCAGCTCCTCCCTACACCCATGTGATCATTCACAGGCAGGACCCAGGCTTTCGGATCAGACAGGGTTGAGGTTGCAATTGGATAACGTACGTAAATTTTCAGCGCTCTACGTTTCTTTCTCAGTCATATGGGATGATATCACAGATCTATTTCAGGAATTAAATAAAGTAAGTGAAGCACCTGGCACATATTAGGACCTCAAGAAATGGTGCCCATTATCGCTACCACTTTTACGCCCTACGTCGCTTGTCTGTTTTACATACCTGATGCCCAGTGGGGCTTGAGCCACACTCTTCACCCCAATCCGATTAGCAAGGCCTCTGACTTCCTTCCTAACCTTCGCCAGCCATTCAGCCCCTCAGCCCCTCCCAAATCAGCTTCCTCCATGACCTTCAGTATTACGCAATTGCTGCGCCACTGTTGCTGCACCCAACCCGGTAGATCTGACCAATGGGGACATTACAGTGACGCAAGTTCACTGCCCCTTTGAATTAAGTCGGAATCTCAGAGATGCAGGGGTCAGTATCTTTCAAAGCTCCCAAATGATTCTACCGTGCAGTTGGGGTTCAGGGTTGGAAACACATGATAGGGGATCAAGGCTATTTCTCTTTGCTCAGTTTTCCTCATGCTGGTCCTGCCAGGTCCTAACACCTCCCTTCCTTATGGGCCACTGCTACTGAATTCCCTGCAAGTCTCATAACCAAGGTCACCCTTTGTTCAGAAAATAAATACCTTTGTAACTCTCTCTGCTCAGCACTGTGGGAGACACAACAACACACTGCCCAGATATGCCTTCAAGAAAAGACTGCTGCCCAGATGCAGTCTCCAGCAGTTCACTCCTCCAGGTCCTGCTCAGCTTTCCAGCCAACGCCAGGCTCTTCCGGGGACGGCCACAGCCAATGGCTGAGCGTGACTGTGTGCTCCAACGGCCTGGCATTTCTGCCAGGGTGGGGACTTCGCTGGGCAGTCTTGGCTCCAGAACTCTTCAGTGGACTGGCGGGGACTTGGGGAGGTCCTCCTTGTGGTCTGGCTGCTCCCTGGCCACTTCTAATTCCACCCATTTCTTTTGCACAGGGCTAATACAACTTTCACCCTTCTAACTCCATCTCCTCCTCATAGGACCCAACTGACGCTTCCACCCTACCACAGCAGTTTTCAAAGTGTGGTCCCCAGACCAACAAGCAGCATCAGCGAAACCTGGGAACCTATTAGAAATGCAGATTCTCAGGCCCCACTCCAGCCCTACAAACTCAGAAACTCTCTCTGGGGTCCAGCATTTGGATTTAACAAGCCCTCCAGGTGATTCTGATGCATGCATCTGAGAACGGCAAACCTACTTTGATACATTTCAGTAAGGGTTCGCACTACCTGATAGCTTCTGCAGCAAAAGAATCACCTGCCTGGACTTCTGTGAGAGATGCTGCCTGCACCCTTAGCAGACCATGCACATACAGAGAAATATATCATTTGCCGGGCAGCAAAACCCAGCCTCAACCAAGGCATCTCTCTTAATAGCTGACACACTGGATGTACACAGTCTGGGGCTCTCCAAGCTCAGTGCCCCTCCTCAGCACCCTGGCCACTCCATTGCAGAACCAATGCAGTAAAGTTAACCCAAGGTCAAAATCAGAGTTTGAACCGTAAAGGTACAACATTTGACATTTATATTGCCAACTGCTTTCTAGAGCATCTCAAGTATTTAACAAGTGGCACCTTCCAATATTTAATTTTTCAGGGCTCACAGTGTATTTGATGCTTCATAGCATGTGGATCCAGAGATCGACCTTATCCTTCTCTTAAAAATCTGCATTTATCTTACCAAGCCCCCATGAACTAGGTTATAAAAGCAAACCATGTTTACAAAATTCAGAGCCAACTGCAAGCACCCAACCGCTGGGGCATTTCCTGCTCTGACCCACCCTGGAGCAGGTCCTCAGACTCTTTGGCCCCTCCTTGTAATAGTTCAGATGGATTCTGTTATTAAAGCTTCCTCCTTAATTACTGACATACGTGCAATGCAAGTTACTTTCTTGCAATTATGTTATTCAGCAATAATTGGATTTCAAGTTTTAATTGGGCCCTAAATTAGCGATAGCTTTCATGGAAGCCATTACAGTGATTTCTGACTGCAGTTTTTGCTGCTTTTTGAGTACATCATATTTTAAACAGAATGATTCACCAGTAGAAGAAGTCACAGCTGTGGTGAACTCTTACACGGGTTCCTATTAATGATTACAAGCTGGGTACTCTTCTGTTGTAACTAAACATGTGCTGCAAATACTATCCACTGAGCATTGCTGTGTCATAAAAGAGGCTGCCTCCTGCCCAGGGTGAGAGCACACAATTATGTTTGGGATTAAGATCCAGCCATATGAACAGATATTTAGCTCAGCTAAGTGGGGAAGAGAATATATTGCTTACCACCTGCTACTACAGATAAACACTTGAAAATAAAACAAAAGAAAACCAAACTATTCTTGAAAGCTATTGAAATCAACATTTTGTTAAACCTACCAAAAGCATAACCCCATGGCTGTCTTCCTTTTCTAAAGGGACTGTTTACTCTAATCAGTCCAATAAATGCTAAGCATCAGCTCTGCACTAGGTATTGCAGAGGCTGCTAAAGCTCATAAGAGACAATACAGTGATGTGCTCTAGAGCATGAGCTTTGGAGTCAGGCCACTTGGCTTAGAATCCCACCTCTGCTATTAATATTTCCCGGCTGCATGACTTCAGGCCAATTACTGACTCCCTCTGTGGTTCTGTTTTCTTATTTGTAAAATATACCATAAGGTTGTTGTATGGATTAAATGAGTTACTACATGGAAAGAAAGGACTTTTTAGAAGTACCTGGCACACGGTAAGCACTTATTAAATGGTAGTTTTATTATTCTAGTTCAAGGTGATAAGGACGTCATCTGTCTTGTCCATACCGTATTCTCTAGCATCCAGAATAATGACTGACAGGTAACAAGTGCTTAATAGGTGCTTTTTGTCTAATAGGGAAATCCAAGACTCCAGAAAGTGCCCTAAGAGAGGAGAGATTTAAAGGAGAGCACAACTGTCTCTACTTTGGGGCTATAGCAGTCAGGATCTTAGTAGGAAACAGATAGCACATTCAAAAGGGATAGTTGAGGAGCATTTCATGAAAGAAGTACTTACAAAGGTATGGGGCATATTAAGAGAAATGAACAAAAATGGTGAAGCACCGCAGGCTGGTGACAGCAGAGAGCTGTTACCACCCCAGACCTACAGGGGCCTGGAAGGGCTGGCAGGAGCTACAGCCTTCAGTAGCACACGCGACCTCTCAGCAGAGAGGGAGCCTCCCGCAGCCGCATAGGAGGGGAGCCAGGAGAACAAAGACCCTGACCTTACTCTCGTCAGCTGACCTTGTCCTGTTGGCCAAGTCCAATTGGAAGCAATATATTATGTGTGATCCTTTATTATTGCTTTAAATAATAAAATCTAGAGACAGGTGTAATAATGACCATAATTTTGAAGTGAAAATATTACTTGTATATATCTGCAACAATAATAATGTGATATGAAAAAAAATCTTTGATTTGGATTGCTGACAACATTTCCTGGGGTTTGTTGCCTACATTTATAGATGAAGAAAATGCTTACGTGCAGCTAGAAGTGAAAGAAAATAAAGACGTAGTCTTTTCCCCATCCAAGTTCATGGACTCCCTGAGTTAACCACCTCTGGCCTAGTCCTACCATGCCTGTTTTCATCTCCCCAACAGGCAGAGGCTACTGAAAGCAAAGCTTACAGGGCTTCCCTAGAGGAACGCTGACCCAGAAGGCCATTACCTCTCCCTTGAAGGTCGAATATGGTTGAGTTAATTAGATTCACTGAGCCTTCTCTGTGCTCCGATCAAATCTAATACATAGTATGAGTGAGGTGGTCACAGCAACCTATACCATCTCATTGGTCTACGATCAGTGTTCATAAAACTGATTTATTTAGCAAATAGATATTGAGCATCTACTATGAGTCAGACGCTATTCTAGATACTAGGGATATATCAGTGAACAAGAGATTCTTTTTTTAATTCCTTGCTCTCATGAAGCTTAGATTCTAGTAGGGGCAAGGCAGGGGTCAAACAATATACAAAAATAAATTATATAAATGGTATCATATGTAAGGAGGTGACAAGTGCTGTGAAAAAATACAGAGAATATTTTAAGAAGAATAGGGAACCAGAGGGAGGGTTGTAATCTTAAATGGGGTAATCAGGGTAAAGTTTATTAAGAAAGTGAAATTTAAGAAAAGACTTGAAGGAGGTGAGATCAATCACGCTGCCTGGACAAATGCGTTATCTCACCCAAAAGTGACCACATCCTTCGATGTCAGTAGTCCGCATGGTTCAACGGGAACAGCACAAGAATGGGTTCAAGAATCCTTGTCCCTGTCCTCTCCAAAAGTTGGCTCTTTCTGGACTTGGTTTCCTCATCTATGAAAGCAGAGAGTTGGGCTAGGTCAACGGTTATAGAATTGTGATCAGCACAGCTGTGATCGGGTGGTGGGGGCGCCTAGGGCCCTGGAGGGAGGTGATACTGGGGGCCACGTAGACAAAGATTTGCGTCACTTCCCCAACTTCAACCTTGAATCTGTTTTATACAATGGGGCTGCAAATCAGATTTTGTTTGAAAAAAGTGTTTCCCTACAAACCAAAGGGAAAAAGTCTGAAAACCATGAAATCATGATCATGGATTTTTTTTCTTTTAAATAATTGTTATCATCCAAAAGAAAACCCATGACAATGTTGTCTAATGCTGGCTTGACCCTTCACTTCTCACAGCTTGCTGTGATGCTACGACTTCTTTTGGTTTGATTTCATTACTTTCCACATGGAGGTATTTACAGTGATGATAATGAGTTTCAAAACAATCTAATAAAATGTGCATTTTCTTAGGATTGTGAGTTCCCAGAATACACAAGCATCGATTTAGGGAACCAAATTACACAGCAACCAGGAGCAGCGGCTGCCCCAGGAAGGTGAAGCACCTCCTGCATCTCTTCGCCCTGCCCAGCAGTGTGCTGCCACAAGCATCCTCACCCGCTCCACTAATGCACTCCAGATTTATTTTAATAAGGAAATATCTGATTATCCCCACTGAAAATGGTCCTCCAACCTCCACACACACGCTCACCTGGAGGAATTTTCTAATAGATGATAGATCCTCCGTACAGGGTCGGCTTCAGTCAGATGTCAGACATAGCACAGCCACATAACTGATTATATTGCTCTCCCCATAAATATTCTACCACCAAGGAAGAGATTTACGATATTGTATCTTCAGTTCAATTTTCAGAACGATTTACAGCTCACACACATCCAAAAACTTATTACCAACTGCATTATTTGAAAACAAAGCGATAACTTGCTATCCTCGGAGAGGACCCAGGGAGGCTTCCGCGGCGCCTTGTATCCATCTCTGCGCTATCTCCGCCACTCCTATGGTTGTAATAAATATAACAAACATCTTAAGTGAAATTACAAAACACACGTGCTACATGGTGGGTAGCAGTCTATTAGGTGAAAAGCCTTCAGAGGATCACATATTTGTCTTCCAGCTAGGAGACTTGACAAGACTTTTCAAGAACCTAAGAGGCGGAAAGCAGATTGTGCTGAGAAACGATGAGCTCCTCAGAACACATTCCTGCTGATAAGAACCGGCCTTGGAAAATGTGACCGCCTGGCACGGGCGCTGAGTTGACTCATCCCCAAAGTACCATGTTCACCTGACAGCGTGGCTTGGATACTGTGCCAGACCAGTGTGCCCTGGAAGCAGTGTTCCTAAGCCCTGGCTGCGCTTCAGAACCCCCGAGGGAACTTTAAAAGAAAATTCTGATCCTCTGCCCCATAGTTAGCCATTCTGATTTAACCAGCCTAGAGTCAGGCCTGGACATCAGTATTTTGCAAAAGCAGAACCCGCAGTGATTCAACAACTATAGCAGTGTCGAAGACCTCTGAACTTTAGTGACCCTAAACTTCAGTTTTCTCAGCTGTGAACTATGATTAGTAGGTATGAACTTTAACAAGTTGTGCGAATGGATACACAGGTCTGCCTTGTTAACCATCATGGCCCAACACTAGTGCCTGGCACACCTTGGTAACTCAATAAATATGGGTCAAATGAACCAGTGCATAAACACCCAAGTTCTGGTATTATATCATAATCTTCAATAAATGGCATCTCACATTGTTATTCAAAATGCCTTTTAAAACCTTTTAATTTACAGTTTTCACCAACAAAAACGTTTTTGACTCTCACTTTTCCAACCCAAAGGCATTATTTTCTTTCTGGACCAATTTTTTTTATTGTATCGTCACATCTTGTCACGTAATAGAGCTGTAAAATTACATATAAGAAAAGTACCACCACCTAGCATTGAATGCATCTTTTTACCCTAAAATATGTTCCTATGTCCTATTTCAGTGGTACATTGGAGAAGAAATGTTCCTTGTCTCCATTTGTCATTCTTCATTTATGGGGAACATATTTTTCCCCATGACTAACTTCATACCATTAAGGACATTTATGTAGCTAACTTCCACATTTTGGAAAAAACTGAGAAAAACAACTCTGTTTGTAGAAGCAAAATCACAGAATGAAAAATGTTCGCGTCCATATTCGGTTTAGTTTCCGCAGCATCCAAGTCCTTTGCCCTTCCAGTAGAGGTGGTACCTATCTCTGCAGGAAATGGAGCTCATTGTAACACATACAGTACAATCATTCTGGCCCATTTCGTTGCGTGGTGCCTGTGGCCACACAGTGAGTCCCACGGGGGAAGCGGCCCTGAGGACCTTCATCCGCGATGAAGGTACTAAAGGGTTGGCTCTCCCCAGCTGAGTTCCAATGGATACAACTGCAGGCTCCATTATACAGGAGAAGGGGAATTTTGAAAAAGTAACCAGTGACGCGGTCCACACAATGAATGAACCCATTTAATTGAGATCCACCCTTAATTCCTCCTTCTGTTTTCTCAGTTTGACTTTCTTTCCACGTCACTCAGGAGGCACTGTGACTCACTTATACTAAATCTTCTTTTTAAAACCAAATACTTCACAGTCACGATTTAAAACTTTTGAGTTTCATTCAGATTGGGTCCCTTTGAAAGCCAACTTCAGACTCTTCTTTAAAACATGAATAATTTTCACCCCCTCAGCCAATAGGGTGGGCCCCCGCCTCATACTTTTGAGGTGTCTGTTCCCCCAGGATTGCCTCCGAAGCTTGCATCTCTGAAAAATATCTGCAATAAAAATTCAAATACATTCAAAAATGAACATAAATAAAACATAATTTCCTACAAACGATTTATAAAACACTAAGCCATTCAGTTCCCTGTCTCCTGCCTGTCAGGAGTGCCGCCGCTCGCGTCCTTGGGGCGGCGCTGCCCCGCTTTGCGCTCCGAGCCGGCGCTGCCTCGACAACAGAGAACACCCGGAAGCTGCCAGTTCCCGCACCACGTCGATCTCACTTTATCCATCGAAGCATCGGCGTGGATTTTATCCGTGGAGAGATAGTATAACTCTATCATTCCTCCTCAGAGGGCTCTAATTTTAGGGAAAATGCTGAGACGCGAAAACCAGTCAGGACAGCAACAAGTAGGGAGCGGCAACAAGGGAATGACACACACTTTCCCAGGGAGATTTTCACTCCAGCCCCAATCTCAGCGAAAGGCACTGCAGAATAGGTTCGTTCCTCCACCCTTCGGCCCTTCCCCCACTCCCTGCCAGCCCCCAACTCCCTGTGGCGGTAACCACGGAGATACCTCCAGTGGGTCCAAGGTGGGGGTGGCACGCACGGAGTCTCCTGGAGAGTGGAAGAAACGCAGAGCTGGGGCCGGCTCCGGAGTTCCCGATTCGGCAGGTCTGGGGCGGGGCCTGAGACCGCCTTTCTAACAAGTTCCCAGGTGATGCTGACGCCGCTAGACTAGACGACACACTTTGGGAACAACTCGTCTAGGGTCTCAGGAACCAACGCGTCCTCGATGGGACTCAGGTGTGAATGTTGTTGTGCTCAAATACCCTTCTGGAATATGACATGGCATATGACATGATCAATACGATATGATCATATCATATTCCAACAGAAGACTCCAAGGCTGTGTGATTCCCAGGGGATTCTACACACACACACACACACACACACACACACACGCTTGTGCAGGAAGATGCAGGGCACGCTGGGAATAATTCAAAATGAATTAGACACAACCCTTCCCCTTGAATAACTGATAGACTAGTGGAACAACAGGTAGAAAAATAGAGTACAACGTGAAAGTGCTTTAGAGAAAGTGAGTATCAAATGCTGTGGGAGCCCCTGGACTCAGCCCAGGGGAGTTAGGAAAGTTTCAGAAAGGAGGTGACATTGGACCCAGGACGTGAAGGGTGAATAGGAGTGGAGAGATAAAGTAGGGAGTTCAGCAATCAAAGGAGTAGATGAGAAAGACAGCGGAGACAGCTGAAAGAGCCTCACAGTCACAGAAAATAGAAGAACTTCACGTGTACTCAAGGGAATGTTTGGAGAGTCTTGTATATAGGACTTTAAATACCAAGGTAAGGAGATGAATCTTGAAACAACTTAAAGATTTTCAGGTCAGATCTGTGTTTGCAGAACAGACCAGCTCACTATTCTTCTGGAATATCTGGGCTCCAGTCCAATTCCCTGCAGCTGTCTGTAGGCTCCTAGGCCGTCCTGGCGTTTGAGGAAGGGTTGGCCACAGACATCAAACGAATTCAATAAATTGGCTGGGAAATTGAGAGACAACACAGAGACCATTCACCAAGCTGCTGTCGGAGAAATTACAATGGGGAGATCTTCCCAAGTCCAAGTCCCAGGAAGCTCACATGGGCAGGAATTTTCAGCGTTGGGCCCTGTGATGAGGAATCCACGCGTGCCACGTGAGTGTTCTCTGGATGATCATGAGGCTGTGCAGATCATGAGGCTGCACTCAATATGCAGTCACTGATCTGGACACAAAGATGATCCAAGTGCATAATAATAATAATAATAAGTGATAAGATAGCTATTGTACAGGTGTACATTTTTGCAGTCACAAACTCAGATGTTCAAAAACAGATGACTTAAAAAAATTTTTTAAAAATTGTTTCCCTATAACTCTGGCTACCTTAACTCTCAAACCCCATTCCACCGGAAGCAGAAAACTTAGTCTAGGCACTTCCAGGAAAACTTAATCCAAAATTCTCAACCTCTGCTTTTAGCTTTTAACTCTTTTTTTTTTTTGGCCCAGAGATTATTCATGGAGGCTCAAGCAGCCGCCCTGTTGGGAGAGAGCATCTTTTCCCCATCTCAGTCTGTCCTGGTCACATGCTATGTCCACTGCTGTTAATAATATAACTGGCCAGATGTTTTTACTCTTCAGGCACTAACCACACTACTGCTGCTCTCTGGGCACCGAGCCGTGCTGGTCACCTGGATCCAGCTTGTCTGGACGGCAAGGCCACTCGGGTCCCTAGCCGTTCTCAGCCACTTCCTCACCCCCTCTCGAGGGCACAGAAAACTTTCTCTGCTCTTCCACACTACTTCAGGGACCAGGAAACTTGACGACAGTAGGTGGTCAACACTTCTCTGCTCACACAAACCACTCCAACATTTTCAATCTACTGGGAACCCATTGGCGCAGGAGGCTCTGGGTCTAAGAGGCTTTCTGTTTCCTCAGACTTCACCTAGGAAGAAAAGCACAAGCAGCCCCGCTTTGGAACTTTCCCCAGACTTATCCGGGCTTTCCCTCGTCTAACTCCTGCAAGGACTCATCCCAGGAGGGGTGGGATCCCTTCTCCAGAACCCACCAGCTCTGGTGATAGCCCCTCCTTCTAATCCACCTCCTACTACCAACTGATTGAACTTTTATCTTTTTTTGAACAGTAAAATCAGTTACTTTAAAAAAAAAAAAAAGTAAGCTACCTCCAAATTATTTAAATCATAAACCTTGGTCATTCATTTGTTTATCAAATATTTATTAAATATCTACTAGTGTCAAATACATCCTAGGCACTTAGGATACATCAGGAAACAAAGCATAAAAAAATCTCTATACTCACTAATCTTACACACTAGAGGGAAGAGACAGACTAAACAAAAACTGCAATACCTACTATTGTATTATTACAATTAGTATATTATATATACCGTATAAGATAATATAGCATATGTACTGATTGAATAGCATATTAGAAGATGATACATGCTATGGAAAAAGAAATCCCAGTGCTAAAGGCTGAACATAAACAAATAAATGAGATCCTGTGGGTGGGGGGGCCCTGGCATTGGTATTTTTTAAAAGCTCCCCAGGCAATTATAATGTGCAGCCAGACTTGAGAACCTCTGCTTCTATCCATAGACATTATCACTATTGCTCTGTGAGAGGTCTTCTTTTGTTTTATTAATTGATTTATTTGTTAATTCATTCAATACATATTTAGTGAGCACTGATCATTCTTCATCCTTGTTCTAAACACTGGAAATATAGCAATGAAGAGGCAAAGTACTTGCTCTCATGCTGTTCACACACCAGAGGATTGTTCTGTCCTTTCACCATCTCATTTAATTCTCACAACACACGTGTGTAGTGATCATTATTATCCCCGTTTTCCAGGCGAGGAAACTGAGCCTTGGTCAAGTTCAGAAACTTGCCCAAAGTCATACAACTACGAAATGACAAAGCCTGGACTCACACTCAGAAGACCTTGCTCATAAGAGTATTTCCCGGTGAAAGACATTTATTCATGCTTTTTTTCATTTTATTTTATTTTCAATACTTCCTGATGGATCAGTTTCATGATATAATTTAATGGATTAAATTTGAACAGCTCAAAATTGTGTAATTGATTACATTCCATTTCCATCACAAATTACTAATTTGATTCACACCTGCTGCTGTGACATCTGGAGGGAAGGAGTAGAGGTGGGTGGGTGGTTAGGTCTCACTGGTCTGCCACATATGTGCTAACTAATTGCATAAAATAAATGTTATTTAAAAATCTCAAATGGGCCATGACCCGTGATTAGGTAGACCACATAGCTATCATGGGCTTACCTGTTGGACACCTGGAAATTATTGCAATCAAGCCTGATAAATTCTGAAATCAATTTTCATTAAATCTCTTCTATATTGGAGACCATATATTTACAGGACATTCTAAATTTTTGATCAGCACTTCACATTCAGTACAACTTGAGTTATTTTAAAGACACATGCTGTTATGGACTGCACTGTGTCCCCGCCCTCCCATAGTCCATATGCTGAAACTCTAACCCCCAGTATCACAGAATGGGAATGTATTTGGAGACAGGGCCATTAAAGAGATGACTAAGTTAAAATGGGGCCATCAGGGGGCGTAATCCAATCTGGCTGATGAGTTTATAAGGAGGAAATTTGGGAACACAGAGACACCAGAGTTGTGTGCACACAAAAACCATGTGAGGACACAGTGAGACAGTAGCCATCTGCATGCCAAGAAGAGAGACCTCAGGAGAAACCAAACCTGCTGACACCTTGATCTTGGAAATTTCTGTTGTTTTTTTTCTTCTTTCTTTTTTTTTTTTTTTTTTGTGTGTGTGTGTGTGAGACAAGGTCTCACTCTGTCGCCTGAGCTATAGTGTAGTGGCATCATCATAGCTCACTGCAACCTCAAACTCCTGGGATCAAGTGATCCTCCTGCCTCAGCCTCCTAAGTAGCTTGGACTATGGGCATGTACCACCATGCCTGGCTAATTTTTTTTTTTTTTTTTGAGACAAAGTCTCGCTCTTTTTTTTTGCCTGGGGTAGAGTGAGTGCCGTGGCGTCAGCCTAGCTCACAGCAACCTCACACTCCTGGGCTCAAAGCTGGGACTACAGGCATGCACCACCATGCCCGGCTAATTTTTTCTATATGTTTTTAGTTGTCCGATTAATTTCTTTCTATTTTTAGGAGAGACGGGGTCTCGCTCTTGCTCAGGCTGGTTTCGAACTCCTGAGCTCAAACAATCCATCCGCCTCGGCCTCCTAGAGTGCTAGGATTACAGGCATGAGCCACTGCGCCCGGCCTAATTTTTTAATTTTTTTGTAGAGACAGGGTCTTGCTATTGCCCAGGCTGGTCTGAAACTTCTGGCCTCAAGCAATCCTCCCACCTTGACCTCCCAAAGTGCTAGGGTTACAGGCGTGAGCCACCACACCTGGCCCTATAAATTTCTGTTGTTTAAGCCATCCAGCCTGTGGTACTTTGTTATGGCAGCCCTAGAAACTAATATCCATGCATATTACATTCAATTTAACAAAAAATTACCACTCTAAAGCTATACTGTTAGGGGATGTCATGGACCTTTTTTTCAAGGAACTTACAGTCTCCTAAAGTGAAACATGCATTGATAAGGCAATTAGAGAATAATAGGAGGTCCAAGGCCAAATGAGCAGAAGAGGTAAGTGCTTCTCTAAGAAGCTCAAAGCCAAGATGGACAAGCACGGATCACAGAAAGAATAGGGTTTGAAAAGAAGGGAGGTGTCAAGATGAGCGAGGGGGTGGAATGAACAATAGTACAGAGGTATGAGTGTTTGTAAGACACTAAAATGGAGAGATGAATTCAATGCAACAATCCCACTACCGGGTATCTAGCCAAAGGAAATGAAATCAGTATGTGGAAGAGATATCTGCACTCCCATGTTTACTGCAGCACTATTCACAGTAGCAAAGATGTGGAATCAACCTAAGCGCCCATCAACAGACGAATGGGTAAAGAAAATGTGGTATATATACACAAGGGAGTACTACTTAGCCATAAAAAAGAATGAAATCATGTCATTTGCTGCAACATGGATGGAATATTATCTTAAGTGAATTAAGCCAGGCACATAAAGACAAATATCCCATGTTCTCGCTTACATGTGGGAGCTAAAAAATTTGAACATGTGGAGGTAGAGAGTGGAAAAGTAGATAACAGAGACTGCGAAGGGTTGGGGAGGAGGAGAAAGAGAAATGGGTTAAAGGGTACAAACATACAATAAGAAAGAAGGAATAAATCCGATGTTAGATATCAGCGCAGGATGACTGTACTTACCAAATATGTACTGTACTTGAGCGATGGACACCCTGAACACCCTGACTTGATCACTACCTATTATGTACACGTAACATATTTTTTCATATACCCCATCAATTTGCACAAATCTTAAAAATTGAGCCAGAAAAAAATAAAATAAAGAGGCAAAGAGAGTGTATTTTGGAGCGGTCACTGACACTAACTGGACACGAGCCCCTTAGTGGTTATTTTCAACTGGAAATGCTAATGCACACCTAGGGGGTTGGTGACGCTTCACCGAGACAGCACTGTAGGGACAATTTTCTGGAGTGCACTAAGCACTCAATAAATGTAATAGAAGTATGGGAGGACAAGGAGCAGAAACAAAATCACCTAGGTTTAGCTGGTAAAAGCATCGGTTCCTGTGCCCCACCCCTAATTCAGTTGATTATAAGGTAGGAGAGGGGGGCTCAGTTCTGCATTTTAACAAGGTCACTAATGTTTGAGGGACTGGCCCGCATTACACTGCATGAAATTTGTGTGCTAATGACACATTGACCAGGGGGGCATTTAGAGTCTGGCAAGGATTGCACCAGCTCCAAGTAGGTTCGGTCATAAAGACAGCTGTTTGGCATTTCCCATAAAAGCAAAATTATAAATGCTCATTGGGCTCAGATTAACCAACCAAAGCTGGGTTATCCATAGTGTGGCTTCACTATGGAACTAATAACTTTGTACTAATAACTAAAGAAACATCAGGTACAGAACACAAAGAAAGAAAACATGGTGGCTCGTAAAACACTCATTTCCTGGGGTTCATGTTTTCTGCATATTTATGAGTCAGAGAATACCCATGCCCTCATGGCATTCCCACTCCAGACATGAAGATATGCAGTGTAAGAAAGGAAAATGGATACCAGACATTTAAATCAAGCTCCGTGAGAAGCCACTTCTAAAAGCCAGGTGGTTAATTCAAATTAGAATACATTTTGTTTCTTTTCTGAATAACACGGAAGAGCAGAAAAGACAGATTTTCAATGACGTTTATGGAGGATTGATTTCCTTTTCTTTCCAACTCAGGGATGCTCCATTCACTTCAGAGATACCACCCTGAATACGAACATGATTAACAATCATGACTTGGAGAGAGGCGTGTTGAGCGTGAAGCAGCTTCTTCAGCATTGATGAACATTTATTGAGGACCTACTATCCGTAGGGCATAAAACAAAACGGAGATTTGAAAATATTTAGGCTTTAGCCATGGAGACCTAAGAGTGCCGGTATCTAGGAAGGATAAAAGAAAGATTAAGCTGAGTCCTGGAACAGATCTGGAACATTTAGGCAACTTCTACATTCAGTCTGACCAAAAAGTCATAAAAACACCAGAATGTAAGTTTCCCTCAATTGCCCCATCCACTAGCAGTGTTCAGGGAGCAGGAACTGCATTCTCCCGGCCGCCCCCTTGTCTCTCCAGAGCAACTAGAATAGAACAAACAGTCCCTTGTTCCAGTCAATGGCTACAGATATTAACAATTTGAGGGGAAAAAATCCATGTATCTTCTATTATTATATTTTTATTATTATCTGTTAAGAAATACAGATTGTTGAAAGATGTTATAAATTCAGTGTTATCATAAAATAAATAACTTGTATTTTATTAAACAGCAGTATCTACATTCTACATGTATCTAAAAAGTAATTAAACTGTGTGCTTTATTCAGTCTACAGACAACGCTTGGTGCACTTAGGAGTTTGAAGATCCCTTTAACACTTCCAAGGACCCAGAGCGGAGGTCTGAGTCGCACAAGCTGAGATCTTGCCCCAGCCTATTATCTCAAGGGTTTTTCCCTACAGATTTTTCTTAACTCGGTCTGTGGAAAGAGATCCCTGGTGCCCTTGCAAAAGCAGGGAGGTTAGACCAGTTAGGAAGAGGGGAGCTAATGCCAGATTTCTGCAGATGGTTTACAACAGTGTTTTCAAAAGCTGCCAGGGTCTACACTGTGTTTAGAATTGAGGACTGAGCCTAGACTGTCTCAAAGCAACTACTTGATCCTCGGTGAAGATGTGATTTCACCCCAGAAGACACCCTGACTGGCATAACACGTGGAAGATTGTAAAAGGATGAAGCAAAAAAAGCATTATCAAGCAGGTCATAAACGTCCAATTCTCTCTAAGGGAGGCGAGCATTGTCCTTAGGAATATTTACCCTATAAAACTGTAGGCAGCAGAGAAGTGGGTTATAGCAGATTGTTCTTAAGGTTTATTCCTCAAAAGTCAAACATGATTTCAGTTTGGGGTCATCCACCAAGCATGAAGGTTGTGAATAACAGTATTATTAATATTCCATAAATTCTTTATATAGTACTCAGTGGAAAATCATCATTTGTAATATTTATCTGGTGCTTGAATGAGAACATGCGATAATATGACAATTCAATTTTCTACTTTGACATTTCAAATATGACCAAGTCATGATAATCAATCAGTAATACATTTATCATCTACATGAAGCCAATTATGCACCAATAATCAGTGAAATTTCGAACTTGTAACCTAGACCTGCATGCAGCGGTGACAGGGAAGGTGGAGACATTTGCTGTAATTATGCTGTTATTGCTTCTAACAAAATGTTTTATACCTGAAAGGGCAGGCAGTGCTTTTAAAACCTCAGTTCCAGTCTGGCTCTTTATTACAAATTGCCTTTTGAATCATAAGCTTTTTTGAAGGGCAATACGAGGCACAGTCACAGAAGACAGCACCAGTGTATGGCTTTGAATCAGACTGTGGTTCAAATCCTGGCTCTGCATTTATGAACCGAGTAACCTTGAGCAAATGACTTAAACTCTTTCGGCCTCGGTTTCTCCATCTATAAAGGAGATGTTACACACTACCTGGCGGGGTGTGTAAAGATTCCCCATGATGCAGGGCACATAGGTGCTCAATAAATAGGAACTATCATAACCAAAAAAAAAAAAAAAATACATAGCTGAAGTTTAAAGGTTTTAATTTTAAAACTTCCTATATAGAGGAACCAATGTTGAGAGAATAGAAATATTTAAAACGTAGTACCCATTATAATCAAGTATCTTTTAAAATATTCTGATTACTAGACAGCAATTATATGCCCTATTTTAATAATACCATAAAATGGTTGCACTTTGTTCTTTGTTTATTGCATTCTGAAATCTCATGTTAGAATTGTAGGCATATAAACTGGGGCTATTAAGAATGCCTGGGGAAGGCACTTACTGATGCATCATTGAGCCTGTATCTTGTCTTTAGATGAGAGAAATCCAAATGGCTGCTTGTTTCAAATGTCTTTCAGATACATAGTGTTCATTTGAGATCATCTAAATTGTGTATGTTTGTGTGTGTGCGTGTGTGTTTTAACTCAACTTTCCACAGCACCCTGCAGGAAATTTCCTTCCCTGTTGGACATATGAGAATACTGTCTGGGACCAGGATGAATTTGGAGGCAGTCAATATGCATGGGATGTGTCACTATAGGAAGCCTCCCATCATAAACCTCTTCTCTGGTCCCACATTGTAGGCTTCAGACCTCATGGGGCTACAGAGTTACCGCCAGGGATCCTTGAGTCAATATGAGCACAGTCATTCACTGTGTGCAAAGTACATAAAGCATATTATCACACATAGACGTGTGTTTCAGTTATCTGTTACTATGTAACAAACCACCCCAAAATTGAGAGGCTAAATATTACACAAATTTATTCTTCTCTCCTAATTCTGTGGATTGCCTGGTAGTTCTACTCTTCCACGTGGTTATCGGCTAAAGCACTAGGATGGCTGCTGTCATTTGGGGACTTGGCTGGACTGGAGCGTCTAAGACAGCTCTCTCACACAGTGGCCTGTTATTGGCTCTTGGCCAGGAGTTCAGCTGAGGCTGTCCACCAAAACACCTATATGTGAAATCTCTATGTACATGGGGCTTCTCACAGTGGCTGGGTTGCAAAAGGTAACACCCTGAAAGCGAGGATTTTAAAGAGCCAGATGGAAGCAGCAAGACTTCTTATGACCCAGCCTTGGAAACAACACAGTGTCATTGTATTGGTTACACAACTCACAGGGCCAGCCTGGAATTCAAGAGGAGAGCAATTAGACTTCACTCGCAATGGAAGTGCTGCTATTTTTCAAGTGTCTTTCAATGTGTAGTTGATAAAATACAAATTTATTGAAGGGCATATTGAATTCTTAGCAAATTTCAGTCATTAAGTATTTTTTCAAATCAACTCATAAAAATGTATAAGCAATCTAACAAGATGATTAAGAGCTCTGCAGTCAGAAGGGTCTGAATTTAAATCTCTAAAGCTACTGGCTGTGTAACCATGAGAAAATCACTAAGCCTCAATTTCTCCACATCTAAATCGTCAATAGAAATAGACTGCACAGGGTAGTTCCAAGGATTGCATGAGAAAATGCATGGCAGATGCTTAGCACTCGGGAAAAGTTAGCCCTCATAGTTGCTGTAAATGCCAGGAACCTGCTCCAGCTACCCCTCCCTCATTCCCTAGCTCCCTCCCCTACCCCAGCCTTCCCCCCACTTTTATCCAATGTTTATTTGAACAGATAGGGTTGCTAGTATGCCTGACACAAGTGTCTATAGCTAGAATCCCACTGGAATGATACATTTTACCATTTGTTAATACAAATACATTTAAGAATGACAAACACATTTTAAGGGGCATATGTTGATAGAAAAAGATGGAAAAACTATAAAAGTAGTCCTGGCTGGGGTGCGGTGGCTCACACCTATAATCCTAGCACTCTGGGAGGCCGAGGCAGGAGGATCCCTTGAGCTCAGGAGTTTGATACCAGCCCGAGCAAGAGTGAGACCCCATCTCTATTAAAAATAGAAAAATTAGCCAGCGTCATCGTGGAGTGTACCTATAGTCCCAGCTACTCAGGAGGCTGAGGCAGGATAATCACTTGAGCCCAGGAGTTGGAGGTTGCAGTGAGCTATGATGACACCACGGCACTCTATCCAGGGCAACAAAGTGAGACTCTGTCTCAAAAAAAATAAAGAAAGAAAGAAGCGATATTATGGCCGGGCGCAGTAGCTCACGCCTGTAATCCTAGCACTCTGGGAGGCCAAGGCGGTGGATCATTTGAACTCAGGAGTTCGAGACCAGCCTGAGCAAGAGCGAGACCCCGTCCCTACTAAAAAAAATAGAAAGAAATTAGCTGGACAACTAAAAATATATATAAAAAATTAGCTGGGCATGGTGGCGCATGCCTGTAGTCCCAGCTACCTGGGAGGCTGAGGCAGGAGGATCCCTTGAGCCCAGGAGTTTGAGGTTGCTGTGCTAGGCTGACGCCACGGCACTCTAGCCCAGACAACAGAGTGAGACTCTGTCTCAAAAAAAAAAAAAAGAAGTAATATTATAATCAAGTATCTTTTTAAAAAATGTCTTAAAACCCCATTAACTGACAGCGAAGCCAGGAGCTAACCTCTACTTATTAATCACACACAATGAGTTAGTTCTGGCCCTCTTACCATATTCCTTGGGAGAACATTGACCAAGAGGCAGAAGCCAAGAACTGTAGTGCAGTTAAAAGTGGGCATCTGAATACACAGTGGGCAGATCAGGCCCCAGGCCAAGGGACACAGGGGCAAGAGGGGCGCAGGCCAACGCAGGACAGATAACCAAGAACCAAGAGAGCTCTGAATTTAGCCAGGGTGGGTAAGGTAATCAGGGCAGATTTAAAAAATGGGAGGCAGGCAGGAAACCAAACTGGGTAGAAGCCAAAGGTCAAATCTCAGAATCACTGGAAGGCCACAGAAAGAATTCTGCTGGCTACCTTAGGGCTGTTCCCCTTACTGTCTGTTCCAAGCAACTCTTTTCTACCTGGAGTGGAAAACGTCACTGCATTGCTTCTGATCCATGCTCAGTCCAATCCAGTCCAAGTTTAGCCCAGTGAAGGTCATGGTAAACTGAGAGTTCAATGCAGATTTTGATGTGGAAATTTTGCTCAATTCAAATATTTTGTGGGAAGGAAAGAAGGGAGTTCTCTGGCCCTGAACTAGTCAAGTGACTATCTGATGAAGAGGGAACTGACCCAGCATACACATGTATGAGGTTTCTGCCCCATATTCTGAAGCCATCAAGAGTTATGCACATGAGAGGAGCTGTGGAATCTACATTAGAAAATGGCTTGGCAATATTTATGAAAGTTGCATAGAAAGGGCCTCCCTCTGGGTGACACAGATATGGCATTTTAGGGTGAAATAAGTTTCTAACAAAGATCTCCTGGTGTCCCCAACATAAAGCTTTCGTAAAAGGCTGCTAGAGAGATCTGCCTACCTCTGTACTCCACATTGTAGTGGAGTCTTGTTATATATTAAGACCCTAATTCACAAGGCATTTTCAGTAATGGTATTCCTCCCAGTCCTTGGCCTATACATGCAAACTTGCTGAATGGCCTGTATTCATCATTTGCAGGTTTGGTGCTATATATATAATAATGTCGAACAACAGATTTATAGGCAATACACTAGACACTGAAATTAAACTTACACTGAGACTTTCACATCTTATTACAGTATTCGTTATACTGTTGAGAGCAACTTTTATATGCTAAACTTTTCTTAACTTATAAGCTAGAAGGGAGAGCCATTATTTTACATTCCTGGTGGTGCATTTCACGTTCTGTCAGTACCACCAAAGAAGAAACAGCTTGCTGGGACTGTCAGGTCTCTTCGAGAATTTCTCCAGTGCATTGATAGTCAGGGGAGCCCTCTAGTCACTCCTTGGACGTGTATTGCTTATATACTGTATTTTTGTTTAAACTCAAGAGATTATAGTTGGATGATTGAATGGCTCAACTGAATCTCATTGCTTTTTGCCTGCTCTCACCCTTAGGAGATGCTTTTCCAAAGATCTTCACTGGCTAGGCTATATTGTCATTGAAAAGAAGGGCCTCCATTACACAAGCCTGCCAGTCATCCTTTGATGATATTAGGTGGTTATCCCACATCTTCAGGCAGCCATTTGCTGCTTATAACCATTGTGTCACAGAAAATTTGGTTTATATCTTGTAGAATTGAATCCTGCTGACTCCACCCTGCCAACTACTTACATTTAAATGTGCACTTAATTGAATGGGAGTTTAGCTGGGCAAAGGTGGAAGATCTGCAGCCATCAGGCCATGTGGAATTGACTGTCATTCATTAAAGTTATCCTTAAGATAAAGATTTAAATCTATTTCATTTCCTTGCTGAGTATCACCAAAGTAAATAGGACGAAGACATGGGTATTGAAGGAGATTTCCCAGCCAAGAACATTGACAGCTAAAATATAATCAGTTTATAAGATTTATAATGCTATTGACTTTTCTTTTGCATCATAAATTTCCTGCTGACTTTCTGCCTGGGTTTTATTATAATATCATATCATATTAGGGAGCTCGGCTTTGCTGTTGACGAATGAAAATCACTGATATGAAAAAAATTCCCATTATCAGCTCATCACCTAATCATATTAGCATCTTTGTATCCTATTATCAACTTTTTTATATAAAATAACATTTCCTAATGACAGGGATTTCACTAATGCTATATGAGTGTCGCTAATATCATTTGAGAGTTCTCATCATGCATATCCTACTTGAAGGCAGAGTATATTTGTTTTCTACACAGACTTTGAAAATTGCAAATAGCAACTAGCAATTCAGGCAAAAATGATGTATTATGGAAAATCTAACCTCTTGATTAGCATCGAAGGCCCTTCACAATTTGGTTCCAACCTTCAATTAATAGTGTAATATGATGACTCACAAAATGTGAAGACAGTTACAACAGATAGAAAAAAGAAACTTCGAACCTACTGAACGCAAAGTAGAATATCTATAATTTCTTTAGTTATTACTCATGCTTTTCTCAAAGTCAAAGCAGGGTAAAGTTCAGCCCAATTAACTGTTACCTGAAACCTCAAACGTTCTATCCCAAGTGCTTGTCAATGCCATTGACTAAGAGAGTTTTTAACCTGTTTCTTAGCAAATGTCCAACTTTCTTAAGCTGGGCCAAAACTTGATAAAGAAAAAAAAAAACAGCAATTTTATGAAATCCATGTTTTAGAATGTGATCAAGTCATTGGGGTTTGTGGCTAAATCTGCAAGATGCTGAAGCAGCCAATCGCCTCAGCAATTCAGTATGACAACCAGTCAATGCAGTGAGAAAATCAATTTTATCAGCTCATTGAACCGAACGGATGCCTGTGGACACATGCAAATCAAAGGCCCTCCGTGGCTTCTCATCACTACCATGGCAGCTGCTTCTCTCTTACCGCAGAAAGATTCTGACCCAGCCAGAATTTCCACAAAAGGAGAGCCTGGCTCTTTCACATATTTTTAAGTTCCCCTGGCACATGGCACTGAACTAACAGACACTTGCTAGACAGCCCTGGAGACCTCTCCCAGCCGACTCCAGCCCTGGGCCCAGGAGCACAGCCCAGACTCCCTTGATGAGTTCCCTGCCTGCCCCGCTCATCCCTTTTAGAACCCAGGATTCACTTTTGGCCCTGCTATGAGAGTATCCTCCCACCGTCTCCCAAACCGACAGGCACACCAACTCCTCTCCCAAATTTCTTCCAGTGAGGAAGTCCTCATTATACAACCTCATATCTCCCAGATCAGCTATGAGATTCTGGAATTCCTAGACTGGTTATATAATTTGCTTGACTTCTCCACGGACTCTCCCTACGTGTCTCTAGCTGAAATGTTAAGTCCTTGAAATAGACGGACCATATCTTTATAATCCATGCAGTGACTGACAGATCACAGGGTTTATTAAATATCGAATGGCTGGATTAATTAATTCATTAATTTAAAGCAGTGATTCTCAAACTTTAGTTGGCATTAAAGAAAAAAATCACCGGAAATCTTTTTTAAATACAGATTCCTGGGGCTGCAGCGTGATGGCGCACATCTGTAATCCCAGCACTTTGGGAGGCTGAGGCAGAAGGATGGCTTGAGGCCAGGAGTTCAAGACAAGCAAGACTCCATTTCTACAAAAAATTTTTAAAATAGCCAGGCATGGTGGCATGATCTATAGTCCTGGCCACTCATGAGGCTGAGGCAGGAGGATCTCTTGAGCCCAGGAGTTTGAGGCTGCAGTGAGCTATGACTGATCACTGCACTCCAGCCTGGGTGACAGAGTGAGACTCTGTTTCTAAAAAAATAAAATTTAAAAATACAGATTGCTGGACTCCACTCCTCCCAAAACTCATATTTAATAGGTATGGGAATGAGTGCAGGTATCTGCATTTTAACAAATAGCCTGGCTCACATTCTTTGGTTTAAAGTATCAATTGTCTCCCACCCATCTGATCCATCTCTCTTAAAAAAAAAAAAAAAAAAAAGCTATGCAAATGTTTGATACAAGAAAAATTATGTAAGTTGACTCATTTCTGCTGCAAGTATCTGTTTTTGCTATTGTTTTGGTGCATCATTTAAATAAATGAGCCTACGAGAATGGTCAAGCATTTAAAACATATTTCCAGCCCTGAGTTTCAGTGGAAATTGGTTGGGAAGCCATCTCTAGTGAATGTGTGAAAATATTTTCATGCAAAATATCTGAAAATCTTAATAAACGTCTCCCTTCTCAGTTGGCTTTTTTGAGTTACCTCAGCCTCGAATATTTCCAGGCGCCCAGCAGCAGAAGGAAACACACCTAGGTCTTGTGCGGTTCCCACCTTTAGGGAGAAGTGGGAGCAGTCGCAGGGAAGCATAACCACACTATCAGGAAAGTGAGCAGAAGAAAGTGAGACAAGCCAGACATGGTGGCACACGCCTGTCGTCCCAGCTACTCGGGAGGCTGAGACGGGAGGATCTCTTGAGCCTAGAAGCTTGAGGCTAGCCTGGGCAACATGGCAAGACTCTATCTCTAAAAAAAACAAAAGGAAAAAGAAAGTGAGAGAAAGCAAGCTGACGCTAGGTGGAAGCCAAACAGTACAGAGGAGCTGAGGGGGTTAAAAATGTCATAACTGCAGCTTTCTCAGCTCCTCCTAGCAAGGGGAGCTGCTCCCTGTCCTGCGCTCCTATTCTGATGTGGATATGTCTATATGACAGTGCTTGTCACAGCAGAGTGTACATCACTGCTGGGCAGTAAGCTCCTTCGGGATGGGACCTGTGGCTGACAGTGTCATGGTTAAGAGCTTGTTCTAGAGGCAGACCTCAAATTCAAATCCAGATTCAGATCTGCCACTTATTGGCTTTGTGGGCTTGGCAATTTATCCTCTAAACCTCAGCCTCCCATCTGCAAAATAGACACAATGATAACTTTCCTAGAGGGATGGTTGCATGGATTAAGTGAGGTAATCCACATAAATCACTTAGCAAGCTTGCATTGTGTTTAATAAATGTTAGCTCTTATAAATTATTATTCCACCTGGGTGCCTAGTACAACTTGTGATCACTGAAATGGAAATGAGGACCTCTGGTAGCCATCCTGCCACAGCCAGCCTTACCTCCCGCTGGGCCCCTCACAGGAGAAAAGACAAAGCCAGTCAAAGCTTCACTGCTGATAACTCTAAATATTTGCTGAGAGCCTTATGTGAAATGCCTAATCCTTATGCACATGCACCAAAACCCCAGGCTGGGAGACCCTCCATGACCTCTTCCCTGGATACACACTCTTGTTTTAGCTCTTGAGATTTCACCACTCCATGGAAAGAAGATGTAAAGAAAAAGGAAGCCAAGGAAAAGAACACCAAGAGAAAGGTCTTCCTGAGCCACACTCTGGGGTAGGATGACCCCTGCCTTGGTTTGCCTGGGGCAGTCCAGGCACAATTATTAACAACAGGCCCTTTCTCCTCCATATTCAGGTTTGGATAATAAATTCTGTGGTTATCCAGCCCCCAGGCATTGGAGGCAAAAATCCCTCCATGTAACTTGGACCAAGCTGGAAGCAACTTGAGGCTGTCCTGTGACCCCACCCCACTGGCTAGCAGAGAAGAGAAACAGTCAGGGAGGGGGAAGGCCTCCCAGGGTGTAAGCTGCTGCCCCTGCCCACAATCCCCATAGCCCTGGGAACCCCTGTGGCCCCATCAAAGCCCCTCTCCCTCAGGTGGGAGGGAGCCCAAGGGAGGCCTGTGCCTCCTGGAGAGTTTTAAACATGCCTCTACATTCTGCTCCTAATAGGGACCCCAGTCCATACTAGAAACTCAAAATATTAACTTTTACTTTAGAAAAAGGCTTTCCATGGACCTAAGAGCTAGTTTGCTTTTGGTGGCCGTAACATTCTTGAGTAAGGGACAAAAGACTATCTAACAAACTATTGATTGTACAATGGCCACAGTGTATCAAAGGTACAAGTTAAAAAAAGCACAAAAAGCACAATCTGCCACAGTAACTAACTCCTATCAAGCAATGTACATTCACAGTGTGCTTCCACACATACGACCTCACTTCTGTCTCTCAGCTGCACCAGGAGATCAGCATTGTTAGCCCAAAGTGTACGAATGAGAAGCAGGGTGCTGAGAAAGGTTAAGGGATTTGTCAGATCACATAGCACGTAAGTGGCAGACCCAGAACCTGATTTTGATTTCAAATCTTCTGATTCTCTCAACTATGGAGAGTCACATCATATTCAGATTCATTTGAATTCAATTATACATTCCCTGGAAAAAAACAAAAGAGGAAAATACAGAGAAAAGAAAAAGTGAGAGGGAGAAACCATTTACCTAGTGCAAGCAACATCTCTGAGCTATCCTTTTAATGCAGTCGTGGAACCTGCAATCGATTTGAAACAGGACGACACTATTCACTCCATCGAACTCTGTTCTCAGATGCTTTCATAACAAGAGCATCTCATCTCACCAAATGTGATTTTAAGATTTAAAGGCATGTATTTTTGGACAACACACCCCCTAATGACAGATGAACATAGCTAGGTCATCTGGTGCTCAACCCACGGAAACAACCATACGTGAGATGCCGACGGAAAAACCTCAGTGAGGGACAACATGTCACACCCCCACGTGGCAATATTTTGAGATACTGCATTATGCTTTTTCTCTCTGCATTTATGCTAAAGGGAAGGAGGGGCTGGAAACCATCAAGACTCCTTCAGAGCAGGCCCCCAGATGTGGGGCTTTCAGGGCCAGGCAAGCTTCTAGTGCCTGAGCTTGGTCCAGAAGTCACAGAGCTGCCTGCCTCCCAGGCACAGGGCTTGGGCAGTGCAGGCGCCAGTTGTGACCATGCTGGGCTGAGGCTTGGATGATCCTTCCCATGAAGCAAGGCACCACTAAGCCTCCTTAGTTCTTCTACAACCCAAGGGAGTTAGAAGGAGCCCCAATAATAACTGTAAATAAATTTCTCGCTCACCTTGGGAGACAGGCACTCACAATCATGTTCTGTTGCCTTTTTTAATGAAGAAATATGAAATCTCTTGCAGAACTTGTTTTGTGATTGCAATTTTTTCCCACTACATGAATGAGGAAAAATAAGATGCCAAACATCCACAAAGGTATAAGAGCCACGCTTGTTTGGAATAAGACATTTAGTTTGTGAGGTTTGTGGTTCTCCCTTTGTCCCCTATACAGACCACAGTTGTTCAAAGTGACTTTGGGGGACCCCTGTTCGTGACTGACTGACTGGATGGATTGTCTCTAGCACCAGTTATGATGCTAGTATCACACACGTGGTACTGCTAAGTATATGGTGCCAGACCAGCCTATGTGGCATCTTGGAGATCCACAAAAGAAGGGGTTCCCGAGGCATGTGGTCATTAAAGAACTTTTCATGCCCTGGTGTGAGGGCCCTTCATCAGGATATAAAACATAGCTCAGGTACATAGAAACATTCCCTGTCATGCCATGCAAAAGTCTATGAATATAAACTCAGTTGATACTCATTTCATATAGCTGAAAATGTCTCCTTCCCAGCTGCCTACTCAGGTCTTGATCTGCTCCTACTCTGCAGCTTAGCTTTCGCTTGTTTTTAGCATTTAAGGATACCTTTTCTCCCTTTTAAGCTCAGCTGTACATTTAAGGTTTTCTATTATATTTAATCCAGTATGTCTGTATGTTCAGAGCCTGAGAGGGCTTCCAGTGGCAGCCTGGTTTGCATCTTCAGGGCAGTCTCCATCAAAAGTTCATTCATTCAATTAACATTTCTCAGTGCTTATGAGGAGTCAGGCACTATGCAAGGCGCAGAGGACACAAACATGAGTAAGATGTGTCTGTTCCCAAGAAGCTCATAGTCTGAAGAGGACAAACCAATACAGTGGGGCTAGTGCCCAGCATAGGTGTGAACACAAGGGAACAGGAGCAAAGAGAACTGAGCCACTGATGCCGTCAGGGAAGGTGGGGAAGATTTGCACATATGGCTGTGTGAAGAACAGTGTGACCAGGCTAAGATCCATCCATGTTCAGCATGGCAGGGAAATAAATTAACCTTGACATTTGTGATCTGCACCTGTTTTAAAATACAAAAGAGCATAACGGGCAGATGGGTTGTTAGACGAATCCTCAAGAAATCTGGGTCAGAGTTCTCGTTCTGTATCTACATGAACTTGAGTAAGGTGTTTGCATTTCTAGGCGTCACTTCCTTACTGTTTTATTTAACCAGTTGGGTTCAATAATTTGTAAGATCCCATCCAGCTGAAAACTGCATGATCATTATACTCATCTGCCACCATTGTCCCACAAAAAAAAAGCATTTCTATAAAGTTATTTAGGAAAATAAAGCTAAATATATCCATTTGCTAAGATCAACACACGCAAATTTAGCTGAAATAACAGACCAGCAGGAGAAAGCAGACACAAACCAAAGGCCGAAAGCGGTTGTTGCTGGTGAGCACTGGACGCAATGTGCACAATTGCACAATCATGTACGGACACAGGGAAACGCAACTGAGGTTGTTTGGAATCAATAGGCAGAAAGTCTATTTGACTGAGGATCTGTGAATCACCTTTGTGACCACAAACTTCTCAAAATGACAGATCACGTCTTCTCACTGCAGCCCTCTAAAGAGCACCAAGGGATCTTTAATAAATACAAACTGGTTATGAGGAAGAAGAAGAGAGTGTGCTTCTCTCGCCGTTTGTTGGGTGCTGCGGAGAACAGCGTGTCTTTCTGACCTGCCCACAGCAACAACGGGCCCTCCTGACATGCAGCCGGTTCCCTACACGCTAATGAGCACGGACCCCCCTCGAGCACGGAAAACAAAAGCTGCACATTCTCCAGAGCAGGTACAAAGCGAGGTAAATCATGATTGCAAATGCGTAGCTTCAGTTGGCTCGCCCGGTTCTGAATATGTTGTTTACCGTCTTCAGCTCAGCTCTGCCAGAGTTCTTGTCCCGTCACCAGGGCGGGCAAAAGGGGAAGCACAGCGCCACCTGCTGTCCGTCCGAGGGGAGAGTCGAGGCTGCTGGGAATTGCTACGGTTCCTTCCTGTGCGACTGGGACTCCATTCTCCAAAACAATTCCCTCCACTGTAAAGGAATACGTGCAATTTATTTCTTAGAGTATGAGTTGTATTTATTTTTTTTTTAGTTTTGTCCGATTTCAGACAGAAATGAAATTTGAAATTTAAAACCTAGTTTACAATATTTTAATGTATGCACTTCATAGAACCATAGCATGAATTTCGTAATAAAGCATCTGACCCTAATTTGCAATGCTTTCCTTCGCATTCCTTTTAAGTACCATAAAGTTAATCCCATACACACAAGCTGATATTTATACAAATATGAAGGAAGAGAGAAAATGTATTCAAACTATGTTACAAAAGAAGTAGCACCTTGTGAGTTATTAAGGTAAATATTTTAAAAGTAACATATTGGAATTTAAAGCAATTGATTTAAAAGTAGTCTTGGTTTCCTAAAAAAGCTGAAACTTCACACCAAGTTTGCTAATCTTCTCTTAATTGGATTCAGTATATAATTCTATTTTAATACAGCCTATTTTCAGACCTGACAGTGAACCACTGTGATTCTTTCAAGGATGAATGAATAGGTGCTGTTTAGTACTAGCTATTGGCTCTCTAACTTGGATCATTTGTAGCTTGTGTTATGACCAGAAAAAAATGGCGAACAGGATGTCAAGGACAGCCACAAATGTCGGAGTCCTCACCTCCGGTACTGCCACCCCTAAGATTCTGAATCACCATCATGACAGGGACCTGGACAGCAACGCCCAGGGACAGCTTCCTCTGGCCACTTCCTCCCAACAGCTGATACCGGTTGATATTTATTAGTCAAGCTTCTATTCTTACAACTTGAGGTAGGGCAGGCAGCAAGAAGTAGACTGTGCTTATATTTTATTACAAATATTCCCAAAAATATTTGGAGATGCTAGAAATAGCATCTCCATGAAACAAACTATAGGTTGAGCCATAAGAAATTGCTGCTGCTTGACTATTTTTTATCTAAAATAAAGCAATTTCCTAATACTTAGGAAACTCAAGGATAGGTACACTGACATGGATGTGACTAGGACATGACATCCCTTGTAAATGCAGTTTTTAACTGCACAGATGTTTGTTCACAGCTGAGGCCGTGTTTATGAGAAATTGATTTGGACAAATGTTTTAGCTTGTTATATGAGTTTTTAAAAAGAGCACCATCATTTAGCAGAATGCACCAGCTCAAATCAGCTTTCATTAGGGGCTGTCAATTTGGTTGTTAAGACTTAGTTTCTCATTCTAATTTACTAGTTAAGTGTCTGTCAAACTTTTCTTGTTGTGATGTAGATAAGAACTATATATAAAATTAATATTTTCATACATCAGCTCATAGACAAGCTACATTGCAGAAGTCTATTTTTTTGTTGTTCAAAACTCCATTTTTAAGTCAGTTGCTTAAAAGTAAGCAAGCACCTCCTCAAACAAATAAAAAAAATACACCTAAGAGTGGTTAAGTTCCTAGGTCCAGTCATCAGGGTCTGCATAATTCATAATTCAGCTGCACTATGACATTATTTGACACACCTGAATTGGAAGCCCAGGATGCAAGAAGACAAAAAGGAAAAGGAAAAGTACCAAAAACTGGCAGTGTGATACTTAGTACTGATAATACCATTTCCAGGATTCTGGTAAACTATTTTAAATATTGAATACATATTTAGTTCTGAATGATACTGGCATTTTAATATTTGAGGGAAAAAATCCTAAATCTGAACACTTTATGTATTCAAAAATCAATGACTCAGTTTTTAATTTATGCAACAAATCTGTGCTCATTTTTTAACATCGAGACAGGACTACACCCATAAAGATTGCAATAAGCAACCAGATGTGCAATTGCAAAGCTTCCACTGAAAGCATACGTCTCAGTCTGTACGTGATGAAACTACAACAGACAAAGACAAACAAGAAATGCTTTCTTCAAAACAAAATAGTACAGCTTGCCATAATAAAAAGATTGTCACTCTAGAAAACAAAAAAGAGTACGAAAAATTTCAAAAAGGACTCTCCAAAGAGATGGGGCTACTTGAAGATGAAGGAGTCAAAAGAAAAAGTCTGGAGGTAGCTTAGAGCTTGCTCCTCACCCCTTTCTGGCATGTATAGAATCACAAAGAGCGTGCTGAGCAGCTGGAAACATTTGTACGAAAATATGCTTGCAACTGACTGATACCATTGACCTCATTTTTTAAAGTTTATACTTCTTAAAAGAACTATAAATTATATCAGATACTTGATTTTACCTTTTGTGATTAATATTCTTTATTTTATAGACACTATTTTAATAAGACATTATTTTGTATATTTTGTTGATAATTTATATGATCTGTATACCGTGGAGTACTACACAGCCATAAAAGAAAATGGTGAACTAATACATCTTTTATTAACCTGGATGGAACTGAAGCCCATCCTTCTAAGTGAAGTATCACAAGAATGGAAAAATAAACACCACATGTACTCACCGTCAAATTGGTACTAATCGACCAACACTTACGCAAATATATGGAAGTAACATTCATCAGGGATCGGGCAGGTGGGAGACGGAAGGAGGGGGATGGGTAAATTCACATCTAATGTGTGCAATGCACACTGTCTGCGGGATGGGCACACTGTAACTCTGACTCGGGCGGTGCAAAGAAAATTTATGTGACTAAAGCGTTTGTATCCCCATAATATTCTGAAATTTTAAAAAAGAAGTCAAAAATAATGATTTATACCATCATAATAAATCCTTATTTTCATGAACTTATATATTACTTGAGGTGCTCTAAGTTTATAATTTTTATATTTGAAATGTATGACATATTTAAGTCCCACCGAATTTTTTTTTGGGAATTCCGAAATTTTGCTTTAAATAAATTATGGATGATGTGTGTATTTCAGTGTTTGCTTCACTTAAAATCAAAATAAATACTGAAGAACCAATCACATCATTTTCTTCTGGTATACTGTAACATCTAGTGGTGCTCAAACATAGACAGCATTTGGAGGAAGAAAGAACAAGGAACTGGGTCAAAATACCTAGGTTTCAGGCTGAAATAGGACCGACCTAAAGAGGCCACAAATACTGTATGGTGCCCCCTCACCAATATGTAATTAAAAATAAAACCAATATGGAGCCATAAACTAAGTCTAACAGAGTCTTTATTTTTTCCCCATAATGAACAATAAACATTGTTTGTAAAATATTTTTCTCCCCTCAAAACTTATTCTGGCGTTCCTGATTGGTTGGTTCCCTAAGCATAAGACAGGTTCCGTGTATCTACAAAGTTCAGGCCTCTTCAGCCTGTTTTCCCCCTCGCTCTGGTCTCTCCGTCGTCACTAACCTCTCTAGGCCTCTTTCTTCAGCAACACAATGAAGCATTTTGATTAGATGACATCCAAGCTCCCATTCAGCTCTTTTTGTTTTTTATTTCAGGATATTATGGGGGTACAGATGTTCAGGTTACATATGTGGCCCTTGCCGCCCTCCCAAGTCCGAGCTTCAAGCGTGTCCATCCATCGGATGGTGCGCATGGCACTCTTTGTGTACGCATATACCCGTCCCCTCCTCCCCCGTCCCCCCTGCCCGACATCCAATAGTTGTTATTCTTATATGGCTCTTAAGAATTGCTCCCAGCTTTGGTCCCTGCGGAGTCAGTCCTTGGCAATGTTTGCTGAACCTTTGAAATCTTCCCACTTCCCTTTAAAGAGAGCAAGCTGTTGAGCTAACTCACAGGGCTTGTGAATGATAGAGAACCTTACTTCTTCCAGGTGTGTTTTGTCTTAATATTATTAACCATGAGGCTTTAGTTAAGGGGATTTCAGGCATTTTGAAGATGATTGCTTTCAAGGGTTGTAAGCGTGGTGTTTGTTGAGACCAGAGCTTTAGCGCGTGACTAACAGGGGTTTAAAGACCAGTTCTACCAAATGAGCAAAGACACTGCTTTGGCAAAGGCATGGGAAAATAGGCACTGCTCAAATACTCCTCTAGGGAGAACAATTTGGTTATATCTTTCACAATTTCAAAAGTGCATATCTACTGACTGAGCAATTCCATTTGAGGAATTTGTCCTAAAAATAAACTCTCAAAAAGGCAAAATAGAGGTAGAAGGACATTTATGAGTGCCAAGTATTCTAAGGTGTAGTCCGTGATAGTTAGTGACCGACTGCTTCTCAGCCCACACCCACCCTTCCGTGCTATGTACTCCGTGCCCCTGGGGCTGGGAGTGTGCGGACTACATTTCCCAGGCTCCCTTGCGAGCTGGCTTCCCATTTGGCTCTGCCAGTAAGAGACCCTGCTGGGTAACTAGAAGGTCCAAGAAAAGAAGCGAACATTCTGCTTCTGGCTCTGGCGGTGTGGTACTTGCTGTTGGCGGCTGGCAGATACCGTAATGGCAGCAGAATTCTGAACTCTAGCATAACAGGCAGCATCTTTTCAGCTATTTCAGTTCTCATCTAGGTGCAAATCTTTGCAGTCCGCAACCAACTAGTTCAATAGTATCTCCAACAGCGCAGCAGCAGGTGGAGGCCTCTACCCCAGGGGGGATTAGCAGCGCCTGATCTCAGATTATCACCACCTTCCTTTTTGCCCAGGGCCCCCTAAGTCTTCTTCCTCTTGCTATTTCAACCCCTCTAAGATCATTCTAATGAATTCCCTGTTGGAAATACACAGTAAATTCTGTTTTTCAAAATGAACCTAGAATGATATAAAAGTCATTCATTCCAGTATTGTATTTAATAAAACATGATTTTAAAACAATATGTCACTGAGGAAGGAACTCATTAAATAAATTATGACACATGTAAACAATAGAATACGATACAGCTGTCAAAAAGACTAATACAGCTCTCTATGTACCAATGTGAATAATCTCCAAGTTATCATAGTACAAAAAAAAACCAAGGTGCAGAATACCATGGATGCTACACTACCATTTGTGTTGATCTCTCTTTCAGGTGAATTTTAAGTTCATGGGCTCTGTATTCTGGCCAACTGCTGTGGTTTAACTGGGTCCACCGCCATGCTGAGGTCAAAAAAATGCTTTTTTATCCAAGTGTGGTGGCATGTGTGTAGTCTCAACTGCTGGGGAGGCTGAGGCAGGAGGGTGGCTTGAGCCCAGGAGTTGAAGGCTGCAGTGAGTTGTGATTGTGCCACTGCACTCCAGCCAGGGTGAGAGAGCAAGACCTTATCTCCAAAAACACAAGAAAAAAAATTTGAAAATCCTTTTTCATTTTCTTTTTACCGTTTCCTCTGTTTATCTCCTACTCCACAGAATATTAAGTTTCTCTTATGATCTATGATTAACAAGATTAATGTGAGTCTAGAATGTAGTATGATTAGATTCTCAGATCATTTCTTTTCTTTGGGATCTAATAAGAGATTGAGAGTTCAAATTATAAACTGCAGCTTGAGCTTGTTTGGTCTACAGATCTGTTTTTAGTTTTTTAATTCTGTGGATGTGGAACTAATGCAAAGTTTTTATGTGTACATGACCTTTGAGCCTTTAGAAAACTCTTAATATATGAAGATTCCTCTTTAGAATTCTGGAGTAGAGACCTAGAGAAAGACTGAGCACCCCATTGTGTCTAAGAAGTAATCAACCCTTTTCCAGTCCTATGAGTAAGATTCTCTGCCTGAGCCTGAACAAAATAATATGAAATGGGAGGAGAGAGATTGTAGGACTATAATTTTACTGTGGT
Organism: Propithecus coquereli; assembly: GCF_000956105.1. Taxonomy (NCBI): domain Eukaryota; kingdom Metazoa; phylum Chordata; class Mammalia; order Primates; family Indriidae; genus Propithecus; species Propithecus coquereli. The sequence continues at coordinate 6,177,441 of NW_012137191.1, read as the reverse complement.
GACAAAAGGAAGGATGATCTATTTTTTGCACTTTATCTGTCAGAAAAACAGAAAGGTTTAATAGTGAGGTGATGTGGCCCGTTTCTTGGGGCTGAGGAATGAACACAGAGACAAAAAGACACAGACACACGTAAAGACGGTACACGACTGCAGCCACTACAAAAAGACACAGACACACAAAAACGGTATAAGACTGCAGCCAAAGCTCTTGCTGTAGCTTCTTTATTTATAACGCAACCTGTTTGGCAACTGTCCCACTGCAATTTCTTTGTTCCCACACTGTCCCGACTCAACACGTCCCTGTTCCTTGTTGTTTGGTCTCCGGTGAGCAGATGTTTGCATCTAAAGTCTCTAGCCCCTCCTGTTTGCAGGGTTAGGGCGCCCTGGACTTGCATGCAAGGCCACAGACATGTTCTTGAGAAAAACAACAAGGAAACATTCCCAGACAAAGTGTCCTCTACATATCCCCCTTTTTTATTTTGTTTTAAGGCGCAGGACTCTGTGTTCGCACATGTTGCAGCACCGCCATTATTTTATGATGTTGTTGTTCTTTATTCACTCTTCTTTGGGACCATCGCCTGTAGACTATGAAAAAGCAGACAACAGCCAATAATGCAATGCATAGATTGCTAGTAATTGATGTAAGCCATTCCTTAAGGTGTTTAAAAGGATTTAATTGGGCAAGACCATTAGCCAGGTCTTGAAAGATCTCAACTTTATTTATCTCAGGGAGATTGTCATGGAACGCATCAGTTATTTCTCGTTCCAAATTTTGGAGATTAGAGGTCATATTGACACTGCCAGATAAAAGATTCTGGAGTGAGTTCCAATGTCGGCTCGCATTAAAAGGAATAGGGGTAACACAAAATCGGGAGGAATTCCAATCACGGCGGAGAAATGACTGCGTTGTGAGTACTTGAATGTGGTCACCTAGCCACTGTACCGTATGTTGCAAATTCATAATTTCTCCTTCTAATCTTGTATTAATTTCATGTTGATACTGCCATAGTCAGTGGGAGTCTTCATGCCACCGACGAACAAAGTCAGCCATTTGGATACTTTCATGCAAGGCCAAGCTAGCTGCTGCAGCGGAAACAGAAATGGCTACCAACCCTATAGCAGTGGTTATAATTAGGCCTATCGCTCTTTTGGCTCTATGTGCTAGAGCAGACATCTTGTCGAGTAGGGCACTGAGCGTGGCAGACTTGCTCCACGGTCTTGACAGATTCACAGGAAGCCATAGCTCAGTCCGAGCCTTTAAAATGTACAGACTATGCGAGCTCTCATTGAAAGATTGCCAAGAAGTGTGGTTAAGACATGTGTGCAGAGAACAGTTACTTACACAATGAATATGGTTAATTGATGAATTCCAAGTGACTTTGCCCATCAGCAAGAGATATGGATAGGGGACACAGGCCAAAATATATATAGAATGATTCTTGTGTAAGTGGACCTGGAAACCTACTGAGTTATTATAGGACATGTTACCTGTCCATATATTTATATGTTCTCCAGATGCAAGCAGTTTCCATATATGGCCTTGCATCGCAATGGTTCCCAAAAGATGAGGTTGAGGAGGGGATAAGCCCTTATCATGCCATATAATAGTTTCATTTGCTGAGGCATCTAAGAAGTTAGACTTACGATGCCACTGAAGTGAGTGATTAGAGAATTTTTCATGAAAATCGTCATGGGGGCTCCAATCAACAATCAGTGGGGTTTCGCTTAAAAGCTTCAAAGCTTTGCCTCTACATTTAGTCCACTCTATATGTTGTAAGGGAGCATCAACATATGGCATAGCACATATGGGCAAGGGTGACTGGCTCTCAGTCAGATTGGCAGGTTTTCCTCGGAGGCCTTTTACGGATAACAAAACTGTAAAGGCCGCAAAAGAGAAGGTATTATACTGTAGCCCCCAGGCTTCATGGGAAATAGGCAGACAAGGCCTAAGACCGAAGCAGATAAAATATCCTTCCACACTTACAGAATAATTGGAGATTAACCTCCCTTCCTCGTTGTTATACAAAGACTGAGTTTGGTAGAGAGCAGGCATCCAGTTGGAGTCATTGGTGTACGTCATGACTTCTGGGTCACCCCATGCTACAGCTTTGAATACAGGGAGATATGGGACATAAGTCCAATAGGTATAAGTAGAAGAGGGACAAACACAGCCTACCTGGCAAGAAACGATGGCGACCATTGCCAGAAAAAGAGTACCAGAGTTGCGCGGCTGTTGAGCATGCATTACCACATTTTCAGCCTCCTGAGTAAACTTCTTAAGCTGTCCCCATGTTGGTAGTGTGGCCCGAGTCGTGGCCACCGTGTAGGTCCTGCTGCGAACGGTCAAGTTCTCGAATTCCTTGAGAAAGTCCTCAGTCCGCCCTTGCTTGGCCATCGCGTTGCTTAAGACAGCACGTTGGTACCCACTCACAGCCGTTATCTGTGGAAACATAAGCATAGCCCCAACCCCACTGTAGTACCACCCCCTCCCTCCAATCACCAGTAGATAAATGGACATAGACAGGATAAGGAGAAGAAGGAGCTACAGGTTTAGCGGGGGTGAAATGACGCTCCACAGCAGAGGTTCCCAATGCCTGCCAATGATTCAAAAAATTTAATGTGAAAAGGGCTCGAAGAAGATGACGATGAGGTGACTCTGGAGTTCCCCCTTTTTGTTTTAAAAGTTGAAGTTTTAAGGTAGGATTGGCACGTTCGATGATAGCTTGGCCTTGACTATTAAAGGGCATGCCAGTAACATGATGAATGGAATACAGGTGAAGAAAATCAGCCAATTTGTGAGAGGTATAGGCCGAAGCGTTGTCAGTTTTGATAGTATGAGGGAGGCCCATAACAGCAAAGCATGAATGTAGATGGGTGATAACTGCATCAGCTTTTCTAGAACTCTGAGCTGTGGCCCACTGAAAATGAGAACAAGTATCAATAGTATGGTGAATATAGCGAAGACAGCCGAAAGAGTGAAAATAGGTAACATCCATTTGCCAAATCTGGTTGCGTTGAATCCCCCGAGGATTACAACCTGGTAAAAGAGAAGGAAGATTAATAGGGGCACAAGCAGAATATGAGTGGACAATCTGTCTGGCTTGCTTACGAGTGATAGAGAAGCGACATTGCAGTCCTCTAGCATTGGTATGGTGCAAGGCATGCTCAGCGTGTGCCTGTTGAACAGAAGCAATCAGTAAGGAGTCAATAGTAGCGTTGCCCAGGGTGAGAGGGCCAGGAAGGCCAGAATGGGAATGGATATGAGCAATGTAAAGAGGGACTGAACGAGACCAAAGGAGAATATGGAGATATGAAAAAAGCTTCTGTAAGGAAGAGTGAGGGTTAAGAGGTAAAGATGTGGTAGGGAGTTGAGAAGTAACATAAACAGCATATTGAGAGTCATTGAGAATGTTCAAAGATGTCGAAGGGAAATCCTGCAAAACCAAGCAAATAGCATATAATTCACTCTGTTGAACTGAAGAGAAAGGAGAAGAGACAACTTTCTGTGCAATTGAACTCCAATACCCTGTTTTGGAGGAGCTGGATGCATCAGTGAAAAATGTAGGGCCTGGAACAGGTTGCGATGCAATATTAGAAATAGGAAGAACAGAATGAGTTTGAAGAAAAGAGAATAGTTTATGAACTGGATAATTATTATCAAACTGACCGACAAAGTCGGCACAGGCTATTTGCCAGGCAGTTGAAAATTTAAAATTCGCCTGTATATCTTTGGCTGTTAATTTAGTAACAATACGACAAGGATCCCGGCCAGAAAGTTGCCTACAGCGTCGTCGGCCGTGAATGATCAAAGAAGTGAGTTTATCCAAATAGGTAGTCAGTTTCTTGTTCTGTTGATTGGGTAAAAACAACCACTCAAGAATGCCATGGTCTTGTCCTAAACACCCAGAAGGTGAATGGGGTGTATGAAATACATAAAAAACTATAGAGCAGGAAAGGTCAAGGAATGTCAAAGTTCCAGAGGTAAGTCACTGTTCCACGAACTGCAACTCCTTTTCTGCCTGTGGGGTAAGTGTACAAGGGCTAGTCAAGGAACTATCACCTTCCAAGGTAGAAAATAAATGCTGTAGGCGTAGGTGGGAATGCCTAAAGTTGGGCGGAGCCAATTAATGTCTCCCAAAAGTTTTTGAAAATCATTTAAAGTCTTTAAATTTTCCCTGCGAATTTGCAATTTTTGGGGTCAAATCTGCATTTCTGATAGGCAATAGCCGAGATAGTCGATAGGCAGGTCAGTTTGAATCTTTTCTGGTGCTAGAATTAAATTATAAGAAGTTAGTTGTTGCTGGAGATCAGAAAAAGCGGCATCTCGTTTAGCCGCAGTAGGAGCTGCTAACAGAATGTCATCCATATAATGGTACAACACAACAGCAGGATGTTGCAGACGCACTGGATTCACAGCGCGATCAACAAATTCCTGGCGGGGGGTGGGGCTATTTAACATGCCTTGGGGCAAAACCCGCCACTGATACCGTTCTGTAGGACGGCCATTGTTGTATTCTGGAATGGTAAAGGCAAAACGTTCTTTGTCACAGGGTTGAAGAGGTATAGTGAGAAAACAGCCTTTTAAATCTATGACCAGCATTAACCATCCTCTAGGTATCATAGAAGGAAGGGGCAAACCAGGCTGTAAAGGACCCATAGGTTGGATATATTTATTGATTTCTTGCAGGTCCATCAACAAGCACCATTTACCTGACTTGTTTCTAATGACAAAAACAGGAGAATTCCAGGGGGAAGTAGACTGTTCAATATGACCTGCAGCGAGCTGTTCAGAAACCAACACTTTTAAGGCCTCAAGCTTTTCAAGGGGTAGTGGCCATTGCTCAGTCCACACAGGAGTATCTGTTCTCCAGTGTAGGGGCAGAGCTCGAGGAATTTCCTGAGCAGTGGCAACTAGTTTAAAGAAGTAGAAGAATCTATAGGAAGCAGGGGGTTATACCCCATTTTAAGCATCATGTTTTTGACATTGGGAGCAAGGTGAGGGATAGATAAAAATGCTCCAAATTGATGAAGGAGATCCCTGCCCCATAGGTTAACAGCAATGTCAACAATATAAAACGACAAGGAGGCTTGTTGCCCGTCAGGGCCAAGGCATTCCAAGGTGTCATTGCTGTGATAAACACACTGAGCTTGGCCTAAGTCAGATAAGACTGTAGGGACAATAGTTTTGGGCCAATCAGAAGGCCATTGAGAGAGGCTGATGATGGAAACATCAGCACCAGTATCCACCAAACCTTCGAATTGGTGACCGGCAATAGTCAGTGTGAAAACGGGGCGAGTATCTTGAATCAGGGTCTCCCAAAAAACTTTATTACCTGTGCTACCAAAACCACCGGTTCTTTCAACATCACGTGCAGCAAAAGGAGTGTAGGGCAGCAAAAGTAATTGAGCTATACGATCTCCAGCGTATATCTGAGTTGTATGAGAAACTGAAACCATAATTTGTATCTTCCCAATATAATCTGAACCAATAACTCCCAAATAAACAAAGATACCTTTAACAGTACAGCTGCTATGACCAATGATCAGACCCACTTTACCTTCTGGAAGGGGACCATATACCTGGATAGATAATTTGTGAACACTCCCAGCAAGTGTTAAGGTATAGGTCCTAGCGACCGCCAGATCGGCGGCTGCACTCCCAGAGGTAGCAGCATACAATTGTGTAATTTTCAAGGATTGATCTGTTGATGTGCAAGGCCTTGCGCACTGGAAACTGTTGAAGCCCCATATTGTTGTTTGGGGGGCCCCAGGACTGAGGGCCCCACAAACAGTTTCCTGACAGTTTGTCTTTACTCAGAGGCGGCAGAGGATTTCCATTCTTATCAGTTTTGGAGCAACACTCGCTGGCCCAATGAGGCCCCTTTCCACAACAGGTACAAATCCCCGGAGGAGGAGGCTTTTGAGGTTTATGTAACAAAGCCCTGCCTTTCCTTCTGTATTCTTTACAAATATGGCCAGGTCTGCCACAATTATAACAGACAGGCCGATTAGACCCCTTTTGAATAGCTCCGGCCAACAAAGAAGCATGATAAGCAGCGCCACCAACCCCAGCACAGGCTCGCACATATTCATCCAATGTCCCACAGCTAGCCTTCAGAGGCCTGAGAATCTTTTGACAATCTGGATTGGCATTCTTAACAGCCAAAGATTGTAGAATAAGGGAGGCAGCTTCAGAACTTCCCACCCCACGGTAGACTGCCTCTTTCAAGCGAGACAGAAAGTCAGTATAGGGCTCCGTGGGACCCTGCAAGGTCTTTACAAAGGATGGTGCAGACTGACCTGAGGTTTGAATTTTTCTCCATGCTTTGAGAAAAATTAACCTCACCTGCGTTAAGGCTGGGTCCTCCATGGCCGCCTGCACGACCAGGGTAGAATATTGTCCCGACCCCATAAGCTCCTCCTCCGTGGGACCCAGAGGTCGCTGCCGTGCATTGAGTCGTGCTTGAATTCTAGCTTCCTCCACCCACCAGCTGCGTAATTGCAACCATCTGGGGCCTTCTAAGGCTGTTTTACCAATATTCTCCCAGTCCAAGGGTATAAGAATGTTTTCACTAGAAAAGGCATTCTAAAGACCATGAACGAAAGGGGACTATGGACCATAAGCTTGGACGGCCTGTTTTAAATCCTTCAGGAATTTATACTGAAGGGCATCATAAGTAACATGCTGTCCCCTGTTCGGGTACTGTGGATCAACACCAGGGCTGAAAGGCTGCCGTACTATAGGGAAAGCAAAAGTAGTACCAGCCCGAGGGAGAAAAGGGGGATTATCATCAAAGTCAGGAGGTAAAGGAAAATCGTCATCTGGGCCAATAGGGCTATTAGGAATCTGAAAAGAAGCCCCTGCAGGTGGGACTGGCGGCGCTGGCGGCAGCAAAGAGACAGGATAAACCAAGGGGCGCTGTCGGGCTGAGGAGGTAGTAACAATAGAGTGTAAACACCTCTTCAATAAGGCAATAAGTTCTGTTATTTCAGTGTTAGGGGATAGAGAGTTAACCCTTTCCTGACTATCTATTAGAGGAGCCACTTCTGGGATCTCCTCAGGGGGAGGAGAATCCAGCTCCTCCCCATTCTGCGACTCAGCTTTCTCCGAGTCTGTTTCTAACAGCTGTAGTGCTTGTGTTATGGCACTACAAACAGTCCCAATTTTTAAATTAACCGTGTCGCCTCATTGGTGGGCTACACGAAAAACTTTAACAACTTGTTGCCAGCTGCACAAATTTAACCGAACCTGGGACTGAAACTGAAACCAATTGCAGTGCTGCTGCACTAAGTCAAACAACCACTTTAAAGTAGTATCTTTAACTTCCACTCCCACTGAATGTAAAAGTCCCTGAACTAACTTTCGATATTCTCGTTCTGCAGCTGAAGGGGAATTCCCCGTAATGCTGGAGGTCCTCTGTTGGTTGCCACTTACCTTATGCCAAAGAGGTCCCACTCCGGTTCCTTGGTCCCGAGTGATGCAGACCCTGCTCGCTGCGCCACTTGAAGTGGCCCATTTCTTGGGGCTGAGGAATGAACACAGAGACAAAGAGACACAGACATACATAAAGACGGTACGGGACTGCAGCCACTACAAAGAGATACAGACACACAAAGACGGTATAAGACTGCAGCAAACTTTTTGCTGTGGTTTCTTTATTTATAACACAGCCTGTTTGGCAACTGTCCCACTGCAATTTCTTTGTTCCCACACTGTCCCGACTCAACACGTCCCTGTTCCTTGTTGTTTCGTCTCCAGTGAGCAGATGTTTGCATCTAAACTCTCTAGCCCCTCCTGTTTGCAGGGTTAGGGCGCCCTGGACTTGCATGCAAGGCCACAGACATGTTCTTGAGAAAAACAACAAGGAAACATTCCCAGACAAAGCGTCCTCTACAGTGAGGTGTGCTTTAATTTTTTGTTGGGAAAAAAGACAACATTAATAAGAGGAGGAACTTAGAACTTCTCTGTGAAACGGAGGGGTTTACTTGCCAGTGAGGGGAATCTTGTGATCAAATTTGGGGTGTTTTGTGTTGCTGGCACATTGCCCAATGAGCTAACTAGGGACAGGGAAATAAGTAAATCCCCCTGGGGAAAAGGGTCACGGAGCCTTCAGGTGTACTTACTTAATGCTTTCCCTTGACACATTTCAGAATTTCTGGGAGCGATATATAAGAAAAGAGGAATTTGTAAAAGGCCTTCGGGGCCAGGCGTGGTGGCTCATGCCTGTAATCCTAGCTCTCTGGGAGGCCGAGGCGGGTGGATTGTTTGAGCTCAGGAGTTCGAGACCAGCCTGAGCAAGAGCAAGACCCCCTCTCTACTAAAAATAGAAAGAAATTAATCGGACAACTAAAAATACATATAAAAAATTAGCCGGGCATAGTGGCGCATGCCTGTAATCCCAGCTACTCGGGAGGCTGAGGCAGAAGGATTGCTTGAGCACAGGAGTTTGAGGTTGCTGTGAGCTAGGATGACGCCACGGCACTGACTCTAGCCCGGGCAAAAAAGGCCTTCAGGGGCTTCACTGCCTTTTAAATTAGTACTAAGAAATGTCTGAGATTTTTGAAGTGACCCCATAAAGATCCAAACAGTATTTAGCAGCCTGGATTTGGTCAGAAAACAGAGCTACGACAAGTATTAAGAAATAAGAAGTTTATTTGTCTAACTTAGAGTACTAGGAAAGCAGACGTTCAGATTTTGTGTCAAAGCAGTTAGACTCTGCTTGTTATTTTTTTCATACTAGGATCACAGCCCTTTTAGATTAGTATTAACTACCTACGGCACTCAAAGATAAAGAATTGAACATTTGGCCAGGTGTGGTGGCTCACTCCTGTAATCCTAGCACTCTGGGAGGCCAAGACAGGAAGATCGCTTGAGATCAGGAGTTCAAGACCAGCCTGAGCAAAAGTGAGACCCCGTCTCTACTAAAAATAAACAAATTAGCCAGGCATGGTGGTGGACACATATAGTCCCAACTACTCGGGAGGCTGAGGCAGGAGGATGGCTGGAGCCCAGGAGCTTGAGGTTGCAGTGAGCTAGCTCAGATGTTAGCTGATAACTATATAATGAAATAGAGATAAGCTTTAACATTAAACTTAATTGTTTAAGATTAAATAATTGTGTGAATCCAATTTGCAAATGGCAATATAAGCAACCTATCCTGAATATTTTATTCAGAATGTGCAAATGCAAATTCTGGCTCTCCAGCTTTCCGCTACTTGAAAAAAGTGGTCACCCACTTGAGAAAACCTTGTAGTCCATTTGGTCTGACACGGACTTCATCTAGTAAACAGCATTTGGGGATTCAGAAAGCACAGCATTAAATTCCACTCCCCATGCAAACCACAGACATATGTTTATTTCCTGAAAGCTATTGCAGAGCTCTCCCCAGTATATAGGCCAACCAACATTCTTGACGTCTTGACTTTAAAACCAAGACAGTGCTTTCTTAATTCCCCAAGAGGGAATGTATGTTGTTAAAGAAACTTAATTCACAATGTGAATTAGCTTTTGATAGTAATTCATCCAGTTCCACCATAACGGAAAGCTCAAAACCATTCAGATGCACTTCCTTGAGACTGCTGAAAATAAGATTCTTTTCAAAGCAGTAAGTACTAACCATTCCTGAAAATCAAGGCCAAATGGGGCAAAAATGAGAAGCAGTTTGTAAATTCTGAGTTTGGGCCCACTGGAGCCAATTACTCTAACAAGAACAATCTTGGTGTCTTTATTTGGACGCTTGAGATAGCCTGTTTGCTACAAGGCAAATGAATTGATGTGCTCTGTCAGTGTAATTGAGGAGAAACCTCTTGGATCACAAATTCATCCAGTAATTACTTTAGGATTCCTCTGAGAAAGTGTCTACATAATTTCCTTTGTATGTGTTTTCCAAAAGGACATATGTCTCCTATGCAGTGTTCTCTAAACCACAAATGTACCCCATTGATTTTCACAGTCTACGGTGTGTTGATTTTCAGCCCATAGTGTATAAGGTGAAAGGAAACAATAACTGAATATAGAAAATATTGATCTGTAACCATTGATTCAAGGCCCCAGGGTGTCAAAAGATTAGTTGCTTTTAAGAGAAGTACTGAGGTGACTTTCAACTACTTTTTATTGACTAACACAGACTGGATAAACTCTTCCATTCAAAGCCAGACTCTTCTCCAGAAGCCATAATGAACAGACCATTTTACTCCCTTGCTTGAGATCTGCATGAGACTGTCCACATCATTGCTAAATCCATATAAACATATGATGTGCTCTTACCAAATGATTCATGGTATTCTCATTTAACTATAGTAATAACCAATACATTTAGTGTTTACTGTGCCCCGGAATTGTTCTAAGTGATTTGCACATATCAACTTATTTAATGCTCACAGCACCCCTCTGAGGTAAGTACCAGTATTATCCCCATTTTACAGAAGAGGAAACTGAAGCACAAAAAGGTTAAGTAACTTGTCCAAAGTCAAACAGCTATGAAGTGGCAGAGCCACGCTTTGAACTCAAATAACTTGGCTCTCCAAATTATACTCTTGACCACTACTTGATGGTAGCATGCAAATGTTAATGAAAACATAAGAAATCTCATTAAACAAAATTGCAAATGAAAATTATTCAAATATTGGCCATTATTCTGCATCTGAAGAAGGTGAAGAGGGAAAACCAACTTTTTAAATTGTAAGTACTTTTCTAGTTTATTGTTTAAAAAATAATTAAGAAAAAGCAAAATTAAGGTATCATCCCATGGCTTAATAAAATACTCAGGAAAGATTTCCTATCGTCAGTTATACATTTTAAAACCCCCACACTATCATCATTAGAGAAATGCAAATCAAAACCACAGTGAGATCCCACTTCACACCCATTAGGATGACAATCATAAGAAAAAAAAAAAAAAAAA
>NW_012137191.1:6155699-6165652 GCF_000956105.1 Propithecus coquereli | reverse complement strand
CTGTCTCAGCCTCCCGAGTAGCTGGGACTACAGACATGCGCCACCATACCCGGCTAATTTTTTCTATATATTTTTAGTTATCCAATTAATTTCTGTCTAATTTTAGTAGAGACGGAGTCTCGCTCTTGCTCAGGCTGGTTTCGAACTCCTGAACTCAAACAATCCACCCGCCTCGGCCTCCCAGAGAGCTAGGATTACAGGCGTGAACCACTGCGCCCGGCCTGTGTTGGGACTTTTTGATAAAAGCCATTCTCGCTGGGGTTAGGTGGTATCTCATTGTGGTTTTGATTTGCATTTTTCTGATGATTAGTGATGTTGAGCATTTTTTCATGTATTTATTGGCCATTAGTCTATCTTCTTTTGAAAAGCTTCTGTGCATGTCTTTTGCCCACTTTTTAATGGGGTTGTTTGATTTTTTTTCTTGCTGATTTGTTTGAGTTCTTTGTAGATTCAACAAAGTGAGACCCCATCTCTAAAAAAAATTTTTCCATGCATAAGAAGATGGTAACAACAACAAAAAAAAGAAACAAAAAAATTATTATTCAGCCTTAAAAGGAAGAAAATTCTGATGCATGCTATAATATGGATGAAGCTTGAAGACAGTATGCTAAAGCTAAGTGAAATAAAGCCAGTCACAAAAGAACAAATACTATATGACTCCAGTTACATGAGAAACCTAAAGTCAGATTCATAGACACAGGAAGTAGAATGGTGGTTTCCAGGGTCTGGGCAAAGGGAGAATAAGAGTTATTATTTAATGGGTACAGAGTTTCCAGTTGAGAAGATGAAAAACATGCTGGAGATGGGTGATGCTCATGGTTGCACAACAGTGTGAATGTGTGCTTAATGCCACTGAAATGTACACTTAAAAATGGTGATTGGTCAATATTATGTATTTTTTACCACAATAAAAAAGACCGCATATGTTCATGTGTATCTGTGTGTATATATATGCATCCAGATAGATACAGCCTTTCTTTTTTATACTAATCAAAGCTATGAACACTGTTCTGTACCTTTTTTCCTTCTCATAACAACATATCTTAGAGATAATTCCACATTAGCACATTCTTTTTAATGGCTGCCTATCATTACATAGTATGGGATACCATAATTTAAGCCACCTGAGAGCAATGATCATTTAATTGTCCAAAGTCTTTTGTTACAATAAACAATGCTGCAACAGCAACAAAAATCCTCCAGAACAGAAAGTATACAATAGTTCTTACATTAGGATAGATGAGGCAATGTGATACTAAAAAACAACCTCAAACCTTTTATTAAAGTAAAAAAGAACTCCCAAATTTTCTTGACACAACAAGAGTTTATTTCTTACTCATGCTACATGTCCTGTAGGAGTCAGCGAGAGCTTCTGCACCACACCATTCTCCCATCTTCTGACAGCATCATCCGGGAGATATAGCCTCCCACCTCGGTCATCAGGCTTACTGTCTCAGCCCAGAGGGAAACTCATATCTCATTAGCTAGAATGAGCATTTGCTCTCACCAAATTGAAAAGAGGCTGAAAGATGTATGGAAGGAAAATAAACTATTTGATGAGTATTACAACTGTCTCCTCCGTACTTCAGTCACGCAAATAGAAATAATTTCCTCACTATGGGTAAGTCCAAAGTTTAAAAATTATTTATGGAAGCATTTTTGTAACTCTCCAGTGATTATTTTTCATTTGACAAATATTTGTATCATTTCTACTACATACTGAGTACAGGTCCATGGTAAGCATTCAATAAATATCTGCTGAATAAATAGTGAATGAGCCCTAATTATCTAGTAATTGCTGCTGTTTCTCCCAGAGCAATCCAACTACTAGAAATGGTTAGGAAGAGCAAATAAGAAATGACTTCTGTCCTTTCTGCTGGTCACTTGGCCAGAGCCCAGATGAGCTTAACTTCCTGTTTGAGAGTAAACCTTGACTGTCAGGAGAAGAACCAGGAATCTGACTGAGCCCCTAAACTGCAACTAACCCATGATCATTGTCCAATTCAAAATTCTTATTGTTTCAAGGTGAATCCATGAGCCCTGGCTGATACTTAAACATTTCAGCTTAGAGCTCACATTTGCATTTTGCACAAACATTATGCATAGGTGAGAGAAAAGAATACGATACAGCCTAATCCAATAGCTAATTAGCAACACCTGCACCAAGACACCATTAGCATCTTGCTATTAGGTTACCGTTTGCATTACATGCTAAGTGATTATACCTGTCAAACTATGACAGGACTTGCTTCATTTTTCAGTTCATGTATAAATTTAAATGCCATATTTTTTAAATAGCCCCCCAATTTTTTAGATATGACATTGCTATTTTGTGAATGTTAGTTACAGCTGTCAGTTGTCAATGACAGAATTACAATTTAATTCCTAAAAAATTAGGAAGTTATATTTATATAAATAAGCATATCCTTTTGATGACTGGTATCAGAATATCTCCTCTACTTGATCTACCTATTCTCCCTGAGGCTCCAACAAGTAGATATAAACTCTAAAGGTAGTAGCACATGCTAATGCTCATAATTTTATCTCTGTCCTCCAGAACACCCAGCATGTGTAGGTGCTCAATATACATTTGTTGAATTAATTAAGTTCATTTTCTGCCTCTATGTTGATGGCTCCCAAATCTCCAGTTACAACCACTCTTCAAGAGTCCACTCAACTAAATATCTTTCTTGGAATATTTCATGATTCCACAGAGACTTTACATGCTCTACTTCAGTAAGTATTTACATTATTTTCTAGCTTTATAGTCACTCAGATTAAGATCAAGAATTCACAATATTCCTTGTCCACGCATGAGAAACATCTTTCTTTCTCCTGTCCTGGAGGGAGTGTCATGTTGTGAAATGTGTTTTAGAGCAGAAGTCCTAACCTGGGACCAGGAAGGAAGGGGTCTTAGGAAATCCCCTAAAATTCACACAAAATTTATGGTGTGTTGCCTACTGTATTTGCCTTCAGATGCCTAAAGGGCTTTGAGGGGGTGGGGGGCAGGGAGACAGAGTCTTGTTCTGTCACCCGGGCTAGAGTGCAGTGGCATCATCATAGCTCACTGAAACCTCCAACTCCTGGGCTCAGGTGATCTTCCTGCATCAGCCTTCCGAGTAGGTGGGACTACAGGCACTCACCATCACGCCCAGCTAATTTTTCTATTTTTAGTAGAGCTAGTGTCTCGCTCTTGCTCAGGCTGGTCTTGAACTCCTAAGCTCAAGTGATCCTCCGGCCTTGGCCTCCCAGAGTGCTAGGATTACAGGTGTGAGTCACCACGCCCGGCCCTAAAGGGCTTTTTGACATGAAAAAAGAATCAGATTTGTTCTCCAAGGCTTCAGAGAACAGATCTAGCATGGAGAAGTCAGAGGAGAGCACATGTTCACTCAAGAGAAGGAAAATTTCTGCCTAAACTGTCAAAATTAGAATGGGCTGATGGTGTGGTGGGGAGTTACCCTGCTGAAACATGTTCAAGCAGGGGCCTGTCAGTGATCATTTGGACGGGTGTCTGCAAAGACCTCTACCTAGCATTCACTAGGTGTGGTGTAATGTGAAGATAAAAAATGAGTTAAGAGGTATCCCATGCCTTAGGGAGCTCACAATCTATGATAGCATGATCTACATTCATAGGTACACAGAAATTAATATGACTATTAAATTTTCACTTTCCCTCAAAAGTGTCCTCTTTTTGAAACATTATTTCCCCTAAATACTAGCTTTTACAACTCCTTGTGTATTTAAAAAAAGAAAGAAACTATATCTTCAAAATATTTTGTATTCCATTTTGCAGTTAAAGTAGCACTGATTTATCTATCACACACTCTGACTCTTAAGATCGAAAAGCTGTTCTTTGTGCATACCGCCATGGGAACCCATCCAATAATCAAGGCTCCGTGCTTTCTGGGAAATGAACTCAGGTTTTGCCTCTAGCTGTACAATATAGAACACTGTAGACAACGTTTTTAAAATTACCATTAAAAGTATAAGAACATTTTCCAGACTCTACAGAAAACTACTCTTTCAGACAATGGGAGTCACTTTTTTCAGGCAGTAAGCTGAAAAAGGCACTATGAGTCAAAGTCTTTGTACTCAGAGAGCACATATATTCATTTATTTCAGTGTCTGAGACTGAAGCATAGCAGTGGTGACCTACAATTTCTTCCAGGCAGATTTATCCTGAAAAGATCCCAAATGGCCTTTCTACTCAGCATATACAATATCTACTCTTCTATTGTGAGGATCTCATCTTTGATGCGTCCTTTCTCCAGGTTATGGATATTCTTTGTGATAGTCACCTGACTTTGATCACCAGTTTGATAGTTCAGACTCTATTGTGGAAAATTTTCTCCAGTTTAAAAATATAGTCTTAAATAGAAAACTGTAATAGATTATTCAAAGCAAAGCAACTTTTATCTATTTTCAAATCTTTAGAGACTTTGAAACATAGAATGCTTTGAACTTGCTAATTTTTGTGGGTTTTTTAGAATAATAATAAACTGGTTTTTATAATGCACTCTTTAAAAACAATAGTTTTGACTTAAGCATTATAAAAGCTATCTGTGTAACAAAAACATTTGTATTCCCTTAATATTTTGGAATAAAAAAATGATAGTTTTCCAACCTTTTTTTTATATCACAAAATAAGAAGAATGGGGGAAGGAAGAAAGAAAAACAATTTTTAATATTCCTTTTTACTGGGGTGAGAATTCAAAACACACTTTCCAAAATAAATGTTATCTACTTTTCAGAAATAGGACAAAAATTGGCACAAAGTATAATCAATAGGGCTTGGACATTTTACCCTGCTGTGCTGACTCTATGAAATTTCTTTAATTCTATATAGGAAATATAAATCATCTACTGGTATTAAAATTAAATGTAATTTGAAATTAATGATGTGAACAATTTATTTCAGTTATTATTTAATCAAAACACTTTCATAATATAGCTATTCACCTTGGCTTCCCAGAAACTAATGAAAGAAATAGCTTACCAAATGGCAGGGGGAATGGCCCTTGGCATCTAATCTTTTATCACATGTCACCGACTACCTCTATAACCTTGGACAAGTCACTTCACTTCTCTGGGCCCAGGTTCTCATCTGAAAATAGGCACAATATTACCTACATCCATATGGCAAATACTTACCAAGAGCTCAATGGGAGCTACTCACCTAGATAGAATATTAGAAATTCAATCAAGAACAAGATAGACAAGTTCCTATGCCCATGGAAATTACATTACAGCAGAACAAGGAAATAAGAATACAGAGAAATAAATACACATCACGATGACTGCTATACAGGATACACACGAGGGATAGAAACAGTAACAGATAGGGTCCTAATTAAGCAGTGATCAGTGTTACAGTAAAGTTGACAACAAAATGAGATCACAGATACAAAGCACTTGACATAAAAGGCATTCAATAAACAGTCAGTTTTATTATTTTGTTGCTTCAGAATAAGATATTGAGAATATTCTGGAATAAAAATAGGTAGAATTTGAAATTTAAAGGAATAGCAGCCTAGATATTTTCAAAAATTCTCCTGCAAGACACATAGACAAACAATAAAACATAACATAGATCTTTTCCAATGAATAGTTGAGTTCATTTAAAGAAAAAAGTAAGGGAAATTCCTAAGGGCCAAGACTAAACAGCTAGCTGTACCCCACAGTTGTAGGCTGAACTGAAAATGCAGTTGGCCTCGAACTGAGATTGCAGGTTTCCATTATCTAAAGTCTTGGCTGCCTGGAGACAGGAAACAAGGTTTTGCCTATTGTAGGGATTTGGAATTGAAGCCCCGCATAAAATGTTCACTCCATTGAAAAAAAGGCTGAAAAAACCCTGTCTGTCTTCCTGCAGAGAGGGGAAACAAGATTTGTCTGTCTTGACCCAGATTTAGTTTGTTTAAAAATAAAAATCCCTCCTGAGATTCATAACTATAGGCTTAACTTTATGCAGTTGAGATTAAAATTCAGTCTCTGATTGGTTTGGGGAACCCCCAAAACAAGAAATCAACAGATTAAGGTCAGTCATATATGATCTCACAATCCAAAATTACAAAACACATCAGCAAACAAGCCACCATGAGCAAAAGTCAGAAGAAATAAGAAATTAGGCCCTCAGGACTTCAGCTATTTGAAATATCAGAGACAGATACAGAATACAAAATAGAATGTATAAAAGAAGCACATAGTGACTAAAAGTAAAAATCTGGAAAAGATTACACTGATGATGGGGTAAAACACCAAAAAAAAAGCATTGGAAATAATTATTAAACTGAAATAAAATATAGTGACAATGGCCAACCATGAAATATAATGGAATTGTCTGAAATGTCTGAAATTTAGTCATATGTCCCAAACTGGCTCTAACAGAATGAAAGTTATACAGCACAAATCTTAGAAAGGTTCAGGACTGAAAACAAACTGTTGGAATAGTCCCTTCTTTAGTGTAATGAAGAATCCTGAGCTTTTAGTACAGTATAATAGGATGGCTGAGGAGGTCTTAGGCTTTCTTTAGAATTATCTTATTTAGAAATGAAGCAGCTATTCATTTTATAATTCGAACAATAATAATTTTTGCAGAGAGTCTCTGTTAGAAAGGTAGCTTCACAAGATTTGATGTCAAGGGTTGTTAAGTTAAGGATTGACTGGGGTGTTCATAAGAATCAGTTGTAAAAAATGTGGGTGCAGATAAATAAGGGGCACACTTGAACATCTGTTTAGAAAGTGGTCTTGCACATCTGCTCCCAGGTTGGCTCGAGCAGAGGAGTGAGAGCAAGAGAGAGGAGGCAGGGCTGTGAGAAGGGCAAGAATGAAAGAGTCGGCACCTGGACCACATGGTGTGGATAACACATGACTTTCCCGAGAGTCTAGTGGAGCCATGGGAAGTACCTGGGCTAGAATCATCACACCGCTGCAGCAGCAAGGGAGCCGTTTGCCTGGGAAATGGTCCAGCAGCAAGAGGAGATCAAGGAAAGAGGTTGAGCTAGAACCGGATATCCCTCATGAGGGACTTCGCACTGGGGAACCCGTGAGAAAGCCAGCATTTGCACTCTGCCAGGAGGACATCACCTGTCATCAGCGTTCCCAGAAAAGCAACTAGGAGAATATTGCAATCTCACCCAGAGAAGGTAAGAGGTGTTTGTCCTTTGCTCTCATCCTTTTCCCCATGCTCTAGGTAGAAGATAGAAGAAGAATAACAAGTCTGCCCTGCACTGGGGGAGGGTTTTGCATCAGATATGAAATGGAAGTTTTCAACTGGACTAGATTAATAGCAGAAAGTAACCAGAAAATTTTGGAATCTGCCCAAGGTTTTCTGTTAGAAGGTCATAAAGTAGGATTTGGCATAGAATTATTAAAAGCAGTTTATACCCTAATTTATTCCACATCTCAATAATGTAGTTACATGTATGTAAATGGCAGAACAATACAGTATTCAGCTTTTAAGCCCCTAGTTGAATATCACACTTGCATTAGAAAAGCCAATTTAACTTATGGATTGAAGTTTGTAATTTATCCAGAGAGATGGGTTATGCGGGCATGAAATGTTAATGCACAATGCTTCACGTACGGACAAGTGACTAAGTGCTGATTGCATGACAGAGACTATGAGTAGAGAGAAGGGAAAGCCCTGTGAACTACCAGTGAGGTTTCATGGACCACACAGGACCTTCGCTGTGCCTGGAGAGATGGATATAATTTGCATGGATAAATAGACATGGGGGTTAGGGGTGGATTTTGCAGGTAGAAGGGGAACCATGAGCAAAGGTTCAGAGATGGAGATCTAGGCATCATGGTCTACCTGGCTGCTGTAGAATTCACAGGAGGGAGCAAAGAAAGGGACATTAAGTTTGGAAGACGTAAAAGTCAGATTTCAGAAACTATGACATATCAGCCAAAGGATCTGATTGGATAAGTAATTAAAAAACATTAGAGGTTTTACACAAAGGCTTTTGAAATGATTGTCAAAAGAAGACTCCGAGAAAGGAGCATTTAGAAAGGAAAGAAAACACTTCTTTTCCAAGAGTATAACAGAGTCAGACTTCAGCAAAACTGGCTAATCAAATACAAGTATTTAAATTTGGAAACTGCAAAATTACCCAGGTTACAAAGTTCACATTGGCTGCATGTAAAGGAAAAACAGTCGCTTTCTCACATGGTTATCATCTTCCCAAAGGTCACAATGTATCTTCAGACACTGACATGGCAATTATCAGGTCTAAAATGGTTTATGGGAAATGCTCAAGGTTTTACTATGGTAGAGACCACGCCCAGCCAGGATGACCTTGTTATTTTTGATTTATGTCAGAGGGTTACATGTTTTCTCTGACTACCATATGTGAAGTGCTTAATCATGTTGGAAGCAGGGCAAAGTGTCACTTTTTGCTTCTATGTGATCAAAGTAGAACTGGAGGCCAATATATTTGACACTGGTATCCAGTACAGGTTTTGGGATGAGCAGAACCAGGGAGACAAGAAGACTATCCAAGTCTGAGCTGCACATGCTTCCTAGAAGCACTAGGAAACCGAGGCAGAAGTGTCAGCTGACCTACTCATTACCATTTTACACAGTATCAGGAGGCCATGGTGCAGAATTGATAGCACAGTTCTCAAACCCAGTTGTTCAGCCCATCTGATTAGCCTGCAGAACCATTTTACTCCTCCTTCAATAACTATCAGTGAATTAATTCAAGTGTGGGTGTGTTTTGGAGTTACTATTAACAAGACAAATGCTATAAGCCTCACAAGCAACGCCTATAATTCAATTATTCTTAATTAGGCAGTGCTAATCTAAGGAAGAATCATCCTGCAAGATCCTTAATGCCTCCCTGGATATATCACCATTATTGTCAGAGCATCTGCCTCCTTTATTGCTAATTCCAAAACATATGATTTACCTCTCATTTTATTACCTGTTGGGGTTTTACCCCTTGAACCTGGAATGTGCAATTGGTATCTTGTTATGTTCTTAATCTGGCCATAGAAGGAGCAATGCGAGCTTACAAATATGCCTCAGCGGTATCATACTGATGCAGCCATTAAAAGATTCCCATTATTTCTGCTACCTGGCTCCATCTGTTTCCACGCTGACAGAAGGAAGCGCTTTCTAAAATCTTGACTATGTTTGTTTGGTTTTTACTATGCAGTGGACTTTCTGTTGTTCAGTATTCACTATGCATTAAAAAAAAAGGGTGATATTTCTCTACAATATAATATATAAATGGAGAATTGTTTTCAGATATGTTATCCAAAGATGCAAAATTCAGAACTTCTCAGATCTTCATTTGTGTCACACAATGATTCTTTTTTTTAACAGGATGTTGACTGAAACTTTTTCTGTTGTCCTGATATTGATATTAATTTAGACACCATTTGTACTGATCTAACATACACAGGACCATCTGCCAAAATATACAAGGAGCTCCATAACTTTGTAATTACAATTGTGTGTGTGGGCACATGTGTAAACTGCATTATAGCAGTGAGAGCTCATGGTAGAGGGAAGGGAAGAGAGAAGGATAAATTGTAGATGTTTTAGACTTGGAGTTAAACAGGTTATCACAATTCTCTCAATAAAACTATATTTTTATTGGGTTTTTTCTTCTTTCGTGAAGTAAGTTTTTCCTATCTTTCGAAATTATAGTAATCGATGTAACTTGTGGTTACATCACAAATAGTACCGTCAGGTGGCAGTCTGTTCTTGGTTCTTGGTGTGCTTTTGGCCAAAAAATGACCAGACACACAGAAAGCAAGATAAGCATGAAATGTAGCAAAAACAATATTAGGCAATAAAAACAAAATGGGAGGTATCAACTTACCAGACTTCAAACTTTATTATAAGGCTGTAGTAATTAAAACAGCTTGGTACTGGCACAAAAATAGAGCCATTGACCAGTGGAACAGAACTGAGAACCCAGATATAAAACCGTCCTCATATAGCC
>NW_012137191.1:6127046-6154904 GCF_000956105.1 Propithecus coquereli | reverse complement strand
CGGGTGTATGCATACACAAAGAGTGCAATGCGCACCACCCGAAGGATGGACATACTTGAAACTCGGACTTAGGGGGGGGGGCAAGGGCAACATACGTAACCTAAACATCTGAACCCCCATAATATGCTGAAATAAAAAAAAAGATAAGCATGAAACGAAGTTTATTGAGGAAGAATAAGATAGGTTTATAGAGCAAAAGCAAGATACACTCACCACAGACGACGAACAGGCCCCCTATCATAACAAGAGGCTCTAGTTGTGGTCTGGGGTCCATATGTGTGTATATGTATGTAGGTGTATCTGTGTGTGATACATGGGTGTGTGTATGTAGTTGTAATTGTGTGTGTGTTGTGTGTATGTGTATGTAGGTGTACCTTGTGTGGGTGTGTGTGTATATGTAATTCAAGATGGATTAAAGACTTAAATGTAAAACCTGAAACTATAAAAATCCTAGAAGACAGTCTAGAAAAAGCTCTTCTGGACATTTGCCTACACAAATAATTTATGGCTAAGACCCCAAAAGCAAATGCAACAACAAAAAAATAGACAAATGGGACTTAATAAACTAAACAGCTCTGCACAGCAAAAGAAATAAAAGAGCAAATTGACAAACTACAGAATGGGAGAAAATATTCTGAAACTATATGTTCAACAGAGGATTAATATCCAGAATCTACCAGGAACTCAAATCAGCAATAAATAAATAAATAACCCCATTAAAATATGGGCAAAAGACATGAACAGACATTTTTCAAAAGAAAACATACAAGTGGGTTGGCTAGCAAACATATGAAAAAATGCTTAACATCACTAATCATCAGAGAAATGCAAATTAAAACCACAATGAGATACTATCTTACTCTTATTAGAATGGCCATTAATAAAAAGTCAAAAAACAATAGATGCTGGCATGGATACAGTGACAACAGAACATCCTGTTTTTGGCTGGGTGTAGACTATAATTTGGACAGCAATTTGCCTTCAAATTTGGAAAGCATATGTTCTATGGTCTTCTAATCTGCAATATTGCTGTCGAGATGTCTGATGGAACTCTGATTCTTGAGCTCTTATATTGTGGCCTGATGTTCTTGAAACCATTAAGATCTCGTCTTCCTGGAGTCCTTCACTCTGCTGGGTAATTCTCATTGGAATTCTGAAATTTCATGATGATGCACCTGGGTGTGACCCTTTTCTCCTTCAGTGTGCTGGATATTTAATAAACTCTTTTGATTTGAACATTTGGTCCTTCATGTCTGGGAAATTGTCTTGAATACTTTGTTTTTGCCTTTTTTATCACTCTTTCTGCAACTTATATTTTTCAGATATTTCATGGCCTGGGTAGTTCTCTATTAATCTTATTTCTCTCCTATTTTTCAAAAGTCTAACTTATGTTTAGACTCCACACTTCTATTGCGTTTTTAATTTGTTTTCACAATTTTAATTTCCAAGAACATTCTCTGAATGTTCTTTTTAATTGCATCTTGTTCTTGTTTCAGAGACACAATCTGAAGTCATGGCTGTTTAGCTGAAAAAGGTTTCTATAAAACTCCACTTCAAAAATTACCATTTTAATTAAATCAAGTTAAAAAACATATTCACTGTAGAAATGTCAACAAGAGTTTTAACAAAACCAAATATACCTTTTAAACAATATATGTTTATATTACAAGCAAACTACTGAGATTTTTCTTTTTTTTTTAGTTATTTAATTTTAAAGAAAGTATAAA
The DNA here is from genome assembly GCF_000956105.1 of Propithecus coquereli. Lineage (NCBI taxonomy): Eukaryota > Metazoa > Chordata > Mammalia > Primates > Indriidae > Propithecus > Propithecus coquereli. Next base: position 6,153,177 of record NW_012137191.1, on the reverse strand, counting down.
CAGTGTATATTAGTATGGAATGTCAGTTAACCCACTCTTAATCCTTTATTCTGTGATTCAGGCCTTCCAATCCAAGATACTTTATGATTATCATTAATGAATACTAAGTCTTGACTAAAAAGTAGTAAAGTGGCTAGTGGAATCTGTCTCACTGCTTCATAGTCACAAATTATCTTTGAGAATAATAAATGAGCACCATATAAACAGGTATTTGTGTGTGTAAACTCAAATTTGAAACTGTAATAGCAGCCAACTAGACCCCTTATCATTTGACTATTACTTTTTAAATTTTTGGCAATATACAAAATTTTAATCAAATCAGATAAACATTTCAATCTCATATTGCTTGTCCATGTTTTAAATCCTTAATAGAATTCTGTACACAACCTGACAAATTTCATGCATACATGTGTGTATATATACATACAAAACATATGTATATATACAACTTTAATTCTGAATGAATTTCTAAACTGAAATTAAATCAAACCTCTCATTTAAGTATATGTGTAGAATATACTACCACCAACTGAAGGTTTCAAATAAAAGTTTCATCTTAGCTAATTAGAAATACTGGCTAATTGTTGAAAATTTTAAGGCCAAAGAGCTGTTATCCAGCTTATTATATTTCAGCTTACTGATTAGTCAGCCAAAAAAAAACAAGATTGAAATTACCAACTGTCCACCAAAGAAATATGTTTTTCTCTTGCTATTTCTTTCTAATAGCAAAAAGAAAATATCTTTACAATGAGCTTTCGCTTTTTAAAGAGTTAAAATTATTAAGGAAATCTCAGTCTTCAAAATAAGTTATATACATATAATTTTCTTGTAGTTGAGCTCTTCAACTAGAATCATATTTTAAAAGTTTCCTTTGGATTGTTCTGTTTAGCACGTCACGTTTCCATTCTGCAACTCTGATAACTGGCTTTCATTTGTTACATTTGTATCAATCACATAGCTCAGAATAGCTATTGACTGCTAGTTGTGTACACCGAATGGGAGGAACTGCATCCAATTGCGAAAGCAACATAGTAATAAAAAATTCAAGAACATGTAAAAAAGATACAGCACTACAGGATCCCATTTTCACCATGTTAGTGAAGTATAATTCTTTTTATGCTTTTAAAACTAATGTCGTAGCTTCCATTTTTAAAAATTATCAAGAGGATAAAGTTTTAGATGCCCTATCTTAATTTTTCCATTAAAAACTAAAACAATAGACTGACTTGCTTTTATTAATATACGCGTCAAATTATTGAAATGGTGATTACATGAAGTTTTCTCCTTAAGGATGGCACTAGCAGGTACAAAGATGTGGAGATGTCTGTAGACTTCAGATGTTTACTTGAAAAGATTCTTCAATAGCAGTTTGATATGGAGTTTCTCAGGTAGTTGAGGATTCACAAATTCTCCATAATCAAATTAATGTCTTTCATTTAGATGACTGGTGAAATTTCTAGTAATCTGGCTAGGATCTCCCCAAGGAGGATACACACAACTAGGACACATCTCAGGAACTATCTGAAATAGGTGATTATGGTTAGAGTGATCCATTAAAACTGGTAAAATCTGATTCTTGACACAAGGGTTGCTTAAAGGTGAGATGCTGAGAACAACTTATGAAAGAATTTATTCTCTCGATAAATCTCTATGTCACCAGATGTGGATGTTTCACTCCTATATAACTGTTCCCTATTGAATCTTGAGGGATCTGAAAGTTTGAAATAATAGAAGAAACACCATATTCATCCTGATACTTCTTGTAAGATTTCTAATGCTATCCCATGCGATAAAATTTAATCTTTTTTGCGAAGTATATGCAGCTGCCAGAAAACTTCCTTATGAGATTTTCAAGGTACTTTGTGGTATGTAACTCTAATACCCCCATTATTTCCAATCGGTCTCATAATTCAACAGATTCAACGTTCTCCATCAATTCTTTTATCATGGTGTCTCCACTGTTGACACCCTTATGCTGATTATTCAGTTAATTGACTGTTTTCATTTATGGGAATGTTTTTTGAGAAGAGCTCAAGAGTTTAGAATTTCTTGAGTTCATTCATGTCTAAGAATATCTGCCTTATATTTGAATGAAATCTCGTCTGGTTATAAAATGTTAGGGTTATTTTCTTTCATTCAAAGCTTTGGAGGCACTTTCTCAAGTCTGTTGAACATTACCTGTACAGAAATCTAAAAGGAGCTGGTTGGGTTTTTTGTTTTTTGTTTGTTTGGTTTTTTTTGTTTGTTTTTTTGCCATGAGGATGATTTGCTTTTTCTATAAGATTGCCTGAAGAAATCTGTATTTATTCTTGAAATTTAACCACCTAACCAGAATATATTGTGTTGTTAGTATTCCAAAACAAAATTTCCTGGAATAAGATGTGCTCTTTCAAAATGATGTTTATTCTATTGCATTTTTCATTCTAAGGAAATTTTCTTGTATTTTTCAACACCTTTTTTTCCTGTTCCTGCACTGATGCCAGCCTGCAGTCTATTAGCTTTTTTTCTACTTGTGATGCTCTTTTTCTTGCTCAGCGGCATTGACTCATTGTGCCAAACCTTTCCTCCATGTCAGCAATTTAATTTCCAATTGTCTTTTCTGTTCCTTTCTAATTTATTTACCAAGTTTTCAATGACTTTTTTTTGATCCTCAACTTGTTTCTTAGGCCTATTATCTTTTTAAATACCGTTCAATTGTTTTATCATTTCATTTTTGAGGTTTGTCTTAATGAATACATGATCTTAGTAAGTTGTTCCATAATATAAGCATTTGAGAAAAATTTATTCCTTAGGATAATACTTTTTCTAGACGGAAAGTATTTTTTTCTGTAGTATGGGCAACATAGTTATCATACTATTTTAAAAATACCTTGCTGATTCTTGGATAGGTCTGTTGAGATCTTTTATATGCTCTGATAAAATGTGGATTACTACCCATATTGAGTATTTCTATGTGTCAGGCATATGTAAGTGAATGAAACAGGAAAAAAAATATCTCTGTTTATATTATGGTGATTCAGGCAAGAGGAGTTGACTAAGAAGAGAAAGATAATAAACAGAGTGAACAAATTTATTACATTACATGTTAGAAGGTGATGAGTACCATGGAGAAAAAGTGGGGTCAGGTAAAGGGAATTGAGAGGTGGAGATAAGTGCAAATTGCAACTTTAAATTGGTAGTCGGCACAGACATCTGGTTATCTATTATTGTGTAACAAACTATCCCAAAACTTTTCTGGCTTAAAGCAACAACTATTTTATTATATCACATGATTTTTGTGGGTCAGAAATTTGAGGCCGGGCATGGTGGCTCACGCCTGTAATCCTAGCACTCTGGGAGGCCGAGGCGGGCGGATCGTTTGAGCTCAGGCATTCGAGACCAGCTTGAGCAAGAGCAAGACCCCGTCTCTACTAAAAATAGAAAGAAATTGGCCAAACAACTAAAAATAGAAAAAATTAGCCAGGCATGGTGGCGTGTGCCTGTGGTCCCAGCTACTCGGGAGGCTGAGGCAGGAGGATTGCTTGAGCCCAGGAGTGTGAGGTTGCTGTGAGCTAGGATGATGCCACGGCACTCTAGCCCAGGCAAGAGAGTGAGACTCTGTTACGGGAAAAAAAAAAAAAAAAAAGAAAGAAATTTCGCCAGGGCTTGGCTGTGCAATTCTTCTGATCTACCTGATGTCAGTTGGGATCCTTCAGTGTTTTTTAACTGATGGCTAGGCTGGGCTGAAAGATCCCACATGGCTTCCCAGGTTCAAGATGACTTCACTCACATGCCTGGACTTAGCACAGAGGGCTGGAAGCCTGGACTCAACTGGGGCCCTCTCCTTCCCCAGGGAGTCTCAGGTTGTCTCCAGGTGGTTTCTATAGCAGGGTATCAGTCTTCTTACAAGGAAATGCCAGATTCTAAGAGTCCAAGGTGGAAGTTGCTAGTCCCAAAACTGAGTCTGCCACACTCTTTCCTGGTCCAAGCAGTCATAAATCATCCCTAATTCAAGGGGATGGGGAATAGACTTTCCTCTTGATAGGAGGAGGAGAAGTCAAAAGGAATGTGTGACCATCTCATCATCTAGTAGGTATCATTAAGAAGTGATATTTAGCTAAAGACTAGAAGGAGATGAAGGAGATGGCCAGGGGAATATTGGGAGAACAGAGTTGCAAAGAGAGGAAACAACAGGGCAAAATTCTCTAGTCCGGAGTCTGTTGGGCATTCCAATTTGGCTGAAATAGAATGAGCAAGGGGAAGAATACTAAATAAAATTAGAGAGCTAATGGGGAGGGGATGGATTGCTGGCAGATCCTGTAAGGTCTTATAGCCACTTAAGGACTTTGGATTTTACTATGAGTGAATGGTGAATCCCCGAGGGTTGAGCAGAGGCATGACATGTGACTCATCTTTGAAGAGGATCATTCCAACTGACATGCTGACAACAGACTGTAGATGGCAGAGTTGGAAGCAGGGAGACCATTTAGGAGTCTGTTGCAGCAATTTACGCAAGAGATCATGCTTGCTCAAACATAGTAGAAATGGAGGTAGTGAGGAGTGGTTAGATTCTAGATTTAATGTGAAGGTTGATACATACAGTGTGATTTTTAATGGCTTGGGGGTAGAATATGTATGATCAAGAGAGAAGTAAAGGATGACTCCAAAGATTTTAGCCCTAGCAGCTTGAAGAATAAATTTGCCATAATCTAAATAAAGAAGACTCCAGATAGAGTTGGGGTTTAAGAGAAAACTGAGGATTTTGTTTTGGACATGTTAAATTTGGTATGAATATATTAGATATCTTAGTAGAGATGTCAAGCAGGAACAAGAAGTAGAGTCTGAAATCTGGGAGACAGCTCTTGACTGAAGATATAACAAATTAGGGAGATGGTCCATTTTTAAAGGCACAGAATGGATGAAGTCACGGAGAAGCGTTATGTACCCTTCAGCATTAAGAGGGGAGAAAGAAAATGGAGTGACAGAACGGAAACCAAAAAGAAGTATTGGGTGAGGAAAGAGGAAAACGAAGAATGTGATGAAATGGGGGCCAAATGAAGAAACTGTATCAATGAAAAAAGTGCTTCTTCAAATTATGTCGAACTGCTGAAAGTCAAATAAGATTAGGATTCTCAACTGGATATTGGAATCAACGTGTAACTAATTGGTGACCTTAACAAGAAGGGACTTGGGGACAAAGGATATGGACAACTGAAGTAATTTTGCTGGGAAATATCCAGCAGAGTGGGAAAAAATTGTAAGGTAAGAGAAAGAGGGAAGAATTGATGGACAATTTTCTTGCATACACAGAAGGGCTGGAGTCTAGTGCAAAATGAGGCAACTGGCTTTCGGTGGGAGCTATAGTAACACAAGAAGACAGAATCCTTGGGAGCAGACTGAGGAACATTGGTGTGGATAGAGTAATGCTAGGAGCATGTGAAAATTCTAATTGTTGTTTTTTTTTTTTTTTTTTTTTGAGACAGAGTCTCACTCTGTTGCCCTGGCTAGAGTGAGTGCCGTGGCGTCAGCCTAGCTCACAGCAACTTCAGACTCCTGGGCTCAAGTGTCAGCCTCCCGAGTAGCTGGGACTACAGGCATGCGCCACCATGCCCAGCTAATTTTTTCTATATATTTTTAGTTGTCCGATTAATTTCTTTGTATTTTTAGTAGAGACGGGGTCTCGCTTTTGCTCAGGCTGGTTTCGAACTCCTGAGCTCAAACAATCAGCCCGCCTCGGCCTCCCAGAGAGCTAGGATTACAGGCATGAGCCACCGCGCCCGGCCTGAAAATTCTAATTGTTGAAAGAGGAAACAATGATGTCAGCTGAATATGAGGACAGAGGAAGAGATCCTGGTGGTTTAAAGAGAAAGTGGAAGGTATAAAATATTATAGGAGAATGGGGGACACTAAACAGATCAGGGAGATATAGAACATAACTTGAGGTTCTTGGTCATCAATTTAAAATAGGACCAGTAAGCAGTTTTGTTTTTCCTCCAGCCATTTTTTAGCTGCACTGATGCAGATGAATAGGTCCAGAGTTGAATTTAACTAAAGTTGTGGTTTTGCCAAACTCATATGACAAAGTGAGAAAGGGACATGGGAATTGAGGGTATATGCAAGTAAATGATTATAGTGATGGAATGCAATTTAATTTGGTGAGAAAAGGCAGAGAGGACATCAAGGGGATGAGGGACAATGAAAAGTGCTAGAATCAGTAGACTGGAGTCCCCATGGACAGAAAAGCTGCTGGAGTCAGGAAACTAGAGGAGAACTGGAAAGAAAGGTGGAGGAGGTGGTGATCAGAGGGTGAGAGGTATAAAGCTGAAATTACAGGGAGGTTGCAGTCAGTCATAATGACAAGGTTAGACTGTGACTACGAGTAGCTGAGGTAGAATGAAGAGGACTTTAAGGTACTTAATTAAAAGATCCTTTATGTGTTTATTGAGATCACCTAGCATATATGACAGTTGTAGCTTTGGAGAGTAACAGTGAGCCAGACACTAAAATTATGAAATGAGGGGGTGATAGAATGAATGTCTCGTCCTCCCACTGTATCTGCTGCAGATTTTTCTTTCCTATCAACAGATTGAAAATTTGGATTTTGCGTCCTGTGCACTTTTTCTCTACTGGAAGAAAATCTTAACTCTGGTGATCTGCAGCCTTTATGCAAATTCTAGTTTCCTATGTCTCCTGATATTTCAAATGTCCTGCACAAAGGCCCAGACTCCCTGTTCTCGGGATGCAGCCCAGTTCTACAGGGAATACTCTCAGCTTCAGAACAGCCACCTGATTCATTGGCTCTGGAGCCCGCATTTTCGTCAGAGGGTCCACCCTATTTTCTCATAGTAACAGCCATTTACATTACTCTGAAGTCAAAAGAGGGAAAAGATAAGACACCTGCTCATTTTATCACCAGCAATGCCATGACAGTTTTCAGCAAGATAGGAATGTTACTGGATTAATGCACTAGCAAGATCATTCTGATTACATTTTGGAGAATAGCTTGGAGGAACAGGAATGGAGGCAGGGAGACAAACTAGGGGGATGTGGCCGTCATCTAGGTAAGAGATAAACATAGCCTGATCTAGCCTGGTGGCTGTGGACATTGGCTAAAGGCATTCCAAATTTATTGTAGTTTCCAGAACTCACCAATAATCTCAGAGTTCGCGGTTAGTTAGTCCTGCTTGGGAGGCTCTACCTCACACTTCTTGCCTGGCTATTTCTTATTTTTCCTTTAGATTTCAGTAAAGGTCTTACTTTCTCTAGGAAGCATTCCCTCTGCCTCAAGAGCAGCTTGACTTCTCTGTGTGGCTGTGGCATCCTGTGCTTACCTGTAGCAAGGCACCTTTTTAATTGTCTATTTACCTGTATCCTAGATTCTCAACAGTGGCATTATTGACATTTTGGATTAGATAATTCTTAGTTGTGGGGGACTGTCCTGTGAGAGACAGGATGTTTAGCAGGATTCCTAGCCTCTACCCACCAGAACCACTAGCAATCACCCTCTTCCCCACTCACCTCTCAAATGTGACAATCATGTCTCCAAGACATTGCCAAATGTCCCCTAGGGGCCAAAGTTCCCTCCCAGTGAGAACCACTAATCTAGAATAATGTACCATCATTTACCTACTTCCCTATGTCTGGGCATGTAGGTTGCTCCAGTGTTTATTATAAACAGATTTGAGATTGTTTGTGCACGAATCATCAATGATTTCACAAAGTGAACTGAGAGGGTATGTAAATCACACCACCTTACAATCCCATCTGTGGTTCCTGGACAGGTTCACCATAGCCTTGCCAGCATTGAGTTTCCTCTTATTAAAAAAACAAATCAACAAAAAACCCTTTCATTAGAGTCTTAAAAAACTGAACTTTTCTGGTTTATTATTTTTTTTTAAGAGACAGGGCCTTGTTCTGTTGCCCAGGCTGGAATGCAGTGGCTGATCACAGCTCACTGCAACCTCCAACTCCTGGGCTCAAGCGATCCTCCTGCCTCAGCCTCCCAAGTGCTGGGACTATGGGTGTGCACCACCACACCTGGCTAATTTTTTAATTTTTTTGTAGAGGTGGGGTCTCACTATGTTGTCCAGGCTGGTCTCAAATTCCTGGTCTCAAGTGATCCTCCCACCTTAGCCTCCCAGAATGCCGGATTACAGGCGTGAACCACTGCAGCCAGCCTCAACAATCTTTTAAAACCCTTTACACTATGATTGTGGAAAAAAAAAATCCCATTGTATAAAAAGCAATGAAATATGCAAAACTGAGAACTGACAGATCATAATATTTTAAAGCAAAATTAGCCCCTGGCACAGAAAGGGTGCTCTTCTCTAGATAAGAAATTTGATCCCCTTGGAAACTGTAGGAAATATCACTCAACAGCTGTCTCCCAAATCCCTATACCCTCCTACCCCACCAGCTTTATCCCGAACCCCGATGTTGTTCCCCTTCCTCTGAGCAGCCACTCCTCAAGGGGAGGGCATTTTTATGTTAGGGGCAAATCTTCATGGTCTGAGCCAATTGTGACAGCTTTATTCCCTTTGAAAAGTGACTGGAGATAAGCACTGCTATGGCTATGGGGGCAAGTGAATGGGGGCAGGTGAAACTTTCCTTTTATAAAAAAATACATTTCAGCACCTGTTCGTCATCCACCACCTGGAACACGTGCTGTCACTCTGGAGCCATACAGGGAGACACCAAGCTCACTTGGTGGGAATGGTAATAGAAAGACAGAGGTACCTAGGTCCTTGATGACATTGTTCAGCTGCTGAATTAGCCAATCCAGGAAGTGCCCTCCACCTAGACTTCTAGTAATCAAGCATTTCAACCCTAAAGATTCTAAAATTGTTTTTGATTGCTAAAATAATTTAGACACATCATTTGAGGAAATTAAATGTTTATTGATGTTTATTTAGTAACAGCAACACGGTTTCTCAAGAAAAAGATGAACTGAACTCCTCCAAACAGAATGAAGCAACTTTCCATTATTCTCAGGTTAGACGCGAATCTATAATTTTATACTCTCCTTTAATAACTGTCAAACTACACAAAATACTTGGAGGAAGACATTCACATTATTCTAAAACCAAAATATTTTAAAATAAAAAGCAGTTTAAGCATAGTTTTCTCTACGTATCACAGTACAACGATGCCTTCCTGCAGCTTTAGAAATATTACTACTTAAAATATTATTTTAATGCAAAATATTGGGAAAATTAAAATCCTTGCAACCTTTTCCAGTTTCTGATTTCAAGAACAGGTGCAAACCATCTCCTTCACAGATCTGTTATAGTATCCATCAAAAACCATTGGTCCAGCTCTCCAATATTGCTGACAATGCATGTGATGTATATTGCTATGTTTTGAATGAATGACATATTCTACATACACTACAAGCCCTGGATTTTTTTTTTTTTTTTGGCATAAAAAAATTCCAATATTCCCTGAAAAGATTTTATACAAAGGTTGAAAACAGCTATTTTTCATAATCAAAGTCAATTTACTTTTTAAATAGACTATACACTGTTGCGTTTTCTTCACCAATTTTTACAAGGGGGTGCTATGTGTGTGAATATGTTCACATATTCAGATTGTGTTTATAAACTAAATATAATCAAAAGCTCCGTATTAGTTCTTGAGTTTGATGTTAAAATTTCTGATCACAGCACCTCCAAATAGTATTCACAGTATTAGTAGTAAGAGAATTTTTTTCATTTCTATTAAATAGTTTTCTTACCTTTTCAAAGGCTTTCTTCTGTTTGAAAACTGAGTTTATAGTAAATCCTAAAGAAATACCATTAAACATTTGGAATTTCTGGTAGAAAGGAGATGATAATACATATTTCCCATTTAAAAGTAAATTTGACATTGATTTGCAATTTAAAATTTCCCAGTCCAATATGCTTTTCTGTTTTTCTTATGATTCTATAATTGCTAGATATTTAAATAACATATTCATTTTTAGCTTTTTTTAAAAAAGAATATTCTTGTACCACTTTTTAGACTTCTATCTTAAGTTTACATAATTTAGTTTTAAAAGTCTAGTTTCATGATCAATGAATTAAGAAACAAACACTAGAACAGTTTAGCCAGACTTTAATTGGCAAAAAAGGGTTGCTTTGGCAATGTACAAAATAACTGTTACAGTACAAGTCATTATTTAATCTACTTTTGTTAGATATTAAAATGCAATAAGGCAATTATTGTTTTAAGACACTTGAAATTGCATTTAATATATGGATAACTAGCCCCACACCTGACATATTGCACCTCTACTTTTCTTCTCTACCCTAAGGAACCAATAAAGTTCTTTTAAAAAATAAATCAGTGGTCTTTCTAAAAACATCTCAAAGAGCTTCTGATTACTATTAAGGTATTAATTACTTAAATACAAACATCTGAAAAATAAGAGAATGAATAATATCTTTCAAGGTTTTTTCCTTTTAATGTATCTCTGCTGTCTCCTGTTCTAATCTACTCTTCATGGTGCAACTGAAAGTTATCCCTACTGAGGAATAAATAGATGTGGTTTATTGTTTAATTTGCCATTCAAGGCAGGGCAGTGATTCCCAAACCTGGCCCGCTGCAATTGATTCCTGGGACCCTTCAGACCTGACAGAGCAGTGGCCTCCACCTCCCACCTCCCCTGGTGAGTAAGTGGTTAGTCTCGCATGATCCAACATTTAGGATGGCTGAAAGGAAAAAGTTAAAAAGGAAGACACTTGTGTTTTCACAGGTCCTAGCTCACTAACTGAGATCCAATAAAAATATAAAGTGTTGAATCAGTACTAAATGATCAGTGAGTAGGGTGATCAGGAAACACCTCTGGTATCAACAAACCAAATGAAGCCAGCACCTTTCCTGGCCCTGGAGGGCCAAGGCAGGCAGACCTTGACATAGGGTGAGGGGCGACAACTCAAAAAGCAAATGTTTCCACACCATTTCTCTCCGTCTCTCCTTCTCGATTTTCCCACTCTCATTCCATCTTTTCTCTTACTCTGCCTTTTGCCATTCTCACTCTAATTCCCCTTCTCTTTCTTCTCTCCTTTTCTCACTTCCTCTCTTTTCCTTCTTTTTTGATTATTCGGTTACATCATTCTTTTCTTCTCTACTTTCTCTTCCTGAAAAACTCTTCCTTACATAATGTAAACAAATTCATACTGGGGATATATGTCAGAAAACAAGTCCAGAAACAGAAAGAGCTGCACGGGAGACAGCAGAGCAAAACAGAACGTTAACAGTAACACTGGAGTGGCACAGGGAAGCCCTGCAGAATGCTTCCAAACCCATTCTCTCTTCTCAGTCTCATCTTGTGAGGTGAAGGGCATGATTGTACTTAAAAACCTGAGGCACAGAGAAGGTGAAGTAACATGCCTCAGGTCCCTAACTAAGAAGAGAATCCAGATCTACTTCACCATCTGGTCTTCTTTTCACTACACCAATACCATCTGACCGGAGGCGAGACGACAGAGCACGGAGTAAGCAGTAACCTTATCTCAGACTCTAAAGTGGTTAGCTTTATACATTATGAACTACTCTTCATAAGAAAAAAAAAAAAGGATGTATTTTCTTAAAATGTAAATGACAATATATATTTTCTAAAGGTTTCCAAGTTCTTTTCTACTTCAAACAAATAAAGTTTGACTACCTTATAAAGTCATCCCACTTTGGTAATACTGTAGCCCAGAGACAGTTCTGAGGTCAGACTTGTTCTAACACATAGACTCAAAGATACATAATGCAGTTTATATAAACTGCATAGATATACTATTTTTTATAAAAGGCCATTTATATTAAAAAACAATGTAACATGTTCTCCAAGTTGTCCATCTACAATTTAACCTCGTTAACTCTGAGAACTGCATCTCTTTAGAATTCTCAAGGAAAAAGTTACCTTGTCTAAAGATAAATTCAGAAAATCCACTTGAAAATTGTTATAGACATGGTGACGCCCTTAATTTTAGGTGAAATACAGTCCCTAAGTAGAAAGTTTTCACTGTTATCTAATTTATGGTACAATGATCAATTAGGTCAAGTCTTAACAGACCAGATGAAGAACCTTCCCAAGATCCACCAAGCAGAGTATGTAACAATGTAAATAAGCCACAACACGACTGAGACCACAGAATATAGTCCAGTTGGATTAAACTATGACCACACTCAACACAGTGCCCAATCAATCACATAGAGCCCACAGGGCTGAGATTCTCCATTCACTGAGAAAATTAAATCTTAAGGAACTTACTCATATAAATTTGTATCTTGCTAACAACCCCAAGTGCGTCCTCTATTTCAAAATCAGTTATAATACACCAACCGTGCCAAGAATTGTGGCGTCCTAACTTCAACTTTCAAGTTGGCAAAATAACTTCCAGTGGTTCCCAAACTAGCTAATATCAAAATCATCTGAAGTGATTATTAAAAACAGAATCATAATGTAACTTATTTCTGTAACCTGATTCCAATACACCAACTAAAGATGGTATATTGGAGACGATCAGGGAAATTTGCTTAAGGACTGGATATGAGATGAAGCTAGAGGACTGCTGCTACTTTTGTTGAGTATTATGTCAACTGTCGTTACCAAAATGTTCACAGCAGTGAAATAACACAATGTCTGGGATTTTAAGATACTTCACCAAAAAAAAAAAAAAAAAAGGGTAGGGGATAGATGAGGGAAATATGGTAAGATACTGATGTTATATCTGGATGTTCAGTACCAATGCACTACTCTACTTTTGCATAATTTTTAAATCTCTTTGTCAAAAAATTTTTTTGCAGACCCCCATCTTAGACATAATATACCAGTCTCCAAAGGGTGACGACGCTCAATATCTATTCTTAACAAGCTCCCAATAAGAATCTTAGATAGCCAAGCAGGCAATGGTCTTATTTGTGAACCACTAGACATGATCTTATATACACCCTGCAAACTTCAAAATTTTAGGATTCTCATTTTCTACTGAGCAAGCTCAATTTCAACACAGTTCACAGGTTCCTATATTCACCATGGCATTCTGCAAAGGAAGCACAGCTCATGTTCTCCAACTGATCTGTTCTAAGAGTACTGGGCCGGTCATCAACTTCCAATCTGCCCTTCTTAAACCTTTCTCTCTCAATTTGTCCCTGGCTGAACTGCAGAAGACGCGCCAACTGTACTAACCATCTCTTTCTGTATATTCCATGTCTCTGCAGAGGGCACTATGTTTCACAAAGACAACTGCCACAATTTTCACGAGTGGTATTTTTCCTTCATGATTTTCCCTTCTCTATTTGAGCATTAAAAGATCAAAGAGAGAAAAGGTGAATAACCATATAGCAATCAGTAAAATGAGTTATGTGCCCCAGTACAGTACATGCTAAGAACTCAAAATCTATAGTTATATTAGACAGCAGGTCAAGAATGCCAAGAGAAGTAATATTTTTCTCATCTTCAAGATGTAGAAATATTAACTGTCTTAAGTGATGCTCAAAAAAGAAAGATATTCACATTAACCTGATCAAAACCACTTTTTTTTATAGTCAGATGTAACAATCTTCTTAATCCAAATCATCTACCAAAGTTGTCTAACATAAAGTAAGGCTCTATTCATTTGATTCTTCAAAAATATCTTGCAAAGCCATCACGAGGTAGAAGTTTAAATGGACACGTTTTTCTACTCTGTTGTAACTAAAATTACTGATCACAGGCAGTATATAGCTTATGTATTTTGGTCTATCGCATTTTCCACCACCATATTAGTATACTATCAAGGTTTTTACTTTATCAGCATAATAGATTTTGCTTCCAGAATGCCCAGTAAAGCTGAAAATTTTCATTTAAAGTGATAAAAAATTTCCCCAGATATCTATTTAATAACAATCTTAGATCTGAGTTTTGGCAAGACAGTTTAACACATACAAAATGAAAACACTGCATTCTCTCCCTCTCATACACCCTCATAGACACACACACACACACACACACACACCACACACACACACACACACAGATTAAAACCCCAAGGTTTCCACTATTTTTCCTCTTTCTTATGTAGCTCAATTTTTAACATGCAGCTTACTTATAATCTAAAAATAATTTTAACATGATTGTCACAAAAATATTTTCAGAGATGAAATGTATAAAGGCACACATAGATTGTCAATGGTTACATCACATTTCTTTAGAAACAGAACCTTTTCTGCTCCTGTAAACATCTTTTTTCTCACACATTTCAAGTGAGGTTAGTGCTGACATAAAATTATTGCTATACTCACAGTCTGAGTGTTTCCACTGTGTATGAGGTACATTTTCTCCATCCATACAGACCCACCGCTCTTACTCACTTGAGAGTAAGAGTCAACAGAAGTCTGCAGGCCAAAACCATTCTATATTTTAATCAATACTGGAATGATAGCAAGTAACATTATAAAACATCAGAGATCAAAAATGTTTCTTGCGGGAGCCCAAGATTTTAACTTATTCTTCACTACATGAATATACTGCCCATTTAACTTCTTTAGGAAAAAAATTATTCTGGAGATGAATAATTCCTTTCTGAATACTTCATCTGAGACTATTCCTTCACATTAATCCTCTGATACTTTGTTGTTTTCATCCACTTGATTCAGCAGTCACCAAGAATCACCTTTCCTTTGGCGGTCTGTCATAACGATCTCCTATGCTTTTTGTTAGTTGTTTGATAAATATTTTGTAAATTTTTCCACAGTATGTATGCACTGTCTTTTGTAGTTCCAGTTCTAAAGACTTAAATAAGGAACGGATGTCCTCATCTTCAAAAGAACACTAGAGAAAGAAAATAAAAAGGCAAAGATACATATAAAAATTTAATTATTTTTCCAAATGATTTCTATCAGTTTAATATTAACAACCTCCATTTAATATCTCACAGAAATTATATGCTCAACAAGTATTTTCTTTCTTTTTTGAGACAGGATCTTCCTTTGCTGCCTGGGCTACAGTGCAGTGGTACCATCGTAGCTCACTGCAACCTCAAACTCCCGGGCTCCAGCAATCCTCCTGCCTCAGCCCCCCGAGTATAGGCACATGCCGCCACACCAAGCTAATTTTTTTTATTTTTTGTAGAGACGGGGTCTTCCTATGGTGCTCAGGCTGGTCTCAAACTCCTGACCTCAAGCAATCCTTCTGTCTTGGCCTCCCAAAGTGCTGGGATTACAGGCAGGAGCCATGGCGCCCAGCCAGTATTTTCAACAAATTAAACAGAACAATCATCTCACATTAGAGAAGGGAACAGTCATACTAAATCTCTTGTAGAATCACAGAAAGCATTTCAGAGAAGAGGTAATGGGGACAGGGCATTACAAGCCTGTGCAACATGTACAGGAGCAGAGAAGACCCAGACACTGGTGGAAGAAGATGACCAAAAACTCTGAAGGTATCTGGGAGAAACTAATCAAAGCTCGACTGGTTAAAAAAAAAAAAAAAGGCTTTACATGTGCCCCAACCTTCCAAAAATCACTCTGGTAATCATGTTGAGGCTGGACTAGAAAGAAATGAGACAGAGGCATGGAGTGGGAGGAGTGCAAGATGATAACAGTTCAGCATTTCCCAAAGAACCCTAACTGTACAAAAGGACCCCAAGGATAAGTAAATTTCAGAACTGTCAAATATTATGTACTCTTCATAGGGATTCACATTGGCACATGAAAAAGTCTAAAAAGTAAAACAGAAAATACATATGTTGAATGTTGTTTGCCCTGCTAGTTCCAAAATATATTTTTGACTAGAGTCCTTTTTTTTTTTTTTTACTATAAAATATATTAATATCCCAAGGAATATATTTCAGAAAAGACTACAGTGGTAGTTCAGTGGAAATAATCTGTAATTGCAGTATTTTTAACCAGGTAGATTTTGTGATTTTAGTATTTCCAAGTAGGTATATTTCCAAGGAGAAAGATGGATGGAGATTGAAAATAGAATGCTCTACATGAAAGTCTGAAGTCAATTAAAAACGCAAAATCACAAAGGAAATTCAGAACCTGAAATCTCCCAGGGCTGCAAATGACCTGGTTATCATTGAGGTTCACTAGCACACTAAGGGAGAGGAAATCAAAGCACTGCCCAGCCACAATTAATGAGTCAGTAGGAAGGCAGAGTCAACCTACAGAGAACAGGATGAACTTAGAGGCTTATTCATAACATGGATTTTATCACTGTAGAGATGCAAAGAGATTCTAAACCTTGGTATTTCTTGAGAAAGAAAACTGTTGAGCATTAACTGCCTTAAACCATCACTGGGAGTGATTTTTAAAAATCAATCACACATAGTGAAGATAAATATCTAAAATTGTTTTGAAGGCAAAAAAACGGGGAAAAGGGAAGTTTAGCTAGGAGCAATGTAATGAAAATATAATGAAAGTAAAAATAGCACACAGAGTGCTTCCTACATGCCAGGTGCCACTCTAAGTGCTATACATGTATTAATGCATTTAAGCCTCATGATAACTTTATAATACAGGTAATATTATGCCCATTTTACAATGAAGCAACTAAGGCAGCAAGAGAGGATTTCCCCCCAGTTACAAATCTGGTAAGTGGCTAAGCCAGGATTCTGCCCCAGCAGCTTAGCTCCAAAAGTCCAGGCACCTCACTACCACAAAGCACTGCTTATCCAGACATCAAGCAAACGAAACTGTTCTAAGTCAGTTTCAAAAATCCTGTTGAAGGATGAAGCTCAATGAATGGTGGAAAACTGGGAAAAGTGCTTACTATATAACAGATATGCCTAGGTTTGTTTTGGGGTTAAAAGTGGCAGCCAGGTTAAAGAAGGTACATCTCTTCAAGTGATGCTGTCAAAAAAACATACTTGAACAACTGGTTGAGAGATGGATAACAGGAAGACCAAACTATGATTTCTTTTTTTGTTTTACTCTACGATGACAATAAAATGAAAACATTGTAAAGGCATTTAAGAATTAGAGGAAGACTGCTGATTCCCAGGACTATGCAGTTCTTGAGATCTAGTTCATTCATTTTCATGTGATTTAAATCCCAGTGTTTGTGGTTAAAAAAATTTTTTGTTCTTCACTGGGGGAAAAAAGCCCTTTAAAAAATATTTTCCGGGCCGGGCGCGGTGGCTCACGCCTGTAATCCTAGCACTCTGGGAGGCCGAGGTGGGCGGATTGTTCTGAGCTCAGGAGTTCGAGACCAGCCTGAGCAAGAGCGAGACCCCGTCTCTACCAAAAAATGGAAAGAAATTAATTGGACAGCTAAAAATATAGGTAGAAAAAATTAGCCGGACATGGTGGCACGTGCCTGTAATCCCAGCTACTCAGGAGGCTGAGGCAGGAGGATTGCTTGAGCCCAGGAGTTTGAGGTTGCTGTGAGCTAGGCTGACGCCACGGCACTCGCCCCAGGCAAGAGAGTGAGACTCTGTCTCAAAAAAAAAAAAAATATTTTCCGAAATAAAAAGTGTCTCATGAGTTAGCTCTTTTAGCCTACCATATGACACAAACAATTTGACCTTTAAGGAAGAAGATGATAAATTACCAAAATTTCCTCACATATATATATATATACATATATAACTGTATTCTGCCATTCACACAATCTGCAGTGCCCACAGAGCTGTGCAGGGTATAACCTACATTTTGGAATCCCTTTCCCAAAGCCCACATGTGCCCTCATCTGACTTCAGATCTCTTTCCACACTGTATACTGTGCCTCACTTGTCCTCACCTGTCCTTCTCTGCCAGGTACTCATCATCCTTACAGCTCATTCAAACATCAGCTCCTCTAAGAAGCACCTCTTACAAGTTAATCATTCCCTCTTTTCAATGGCACAGTACCCAGTACACAAATTTTTAGGAAGGTTATGCTCTATATACAAGACTGCCAGTTGAAAGGCAGGAAATATATGAGACTATGATGACTATAATTAGGAAATACAAGGCATTTTCAGAGAACAGAACATGTTTGAAAAGTATGGCGGAATGGTCGTTCAATCAACACATCCTGAGTGTCAACTATATATAAGGTGGTACTGCAGAAAGGAAAACTTCAGGACTCCTTTGCGGAGATATTAATAGTTTTGCAAATATAAACAGGGTATGAAGTATATCAAAGTTAACACAGAAACACCAAGAAATATAACTCAGAATGAAATACATAAAGCTGAAAATACCTTATAGAGCCATAAAATGTTTTGTTCCCATTTTGGATTTGCAATTTTTAAACTTAATATTTGTATTCATTCAATAACTAATATTTAACAAATATGTATGGACTATAAAAATGGATTTGCTGGTAGACATAACCATGCATTTACATTTTAAAGATGGTTCACATCCTTTATAATTCATATTGCTCACTACATTCCATGGCTATGACTAAGCTCCTGTCTGAAAGTTGCATAAATACCCTTATCCGAATACAATTCTTTAAAAAAAATTATACTTCTCCCTGAATTATACATAAGGGAAGATAAAAACACTAACCAAGAGCACCATAAAAGACTGATTAACTTCATTAAGTTGAAAAATGGATATATATAAGCTGTAGTTAACACAGACCCAAAAACAAACACAAAAAAATCATTAATTTGGTATTTGAAATCCTTTTAAAATTGGTTTTCAAAAAATCAAGTGTAATTAATCAACTTAAAACTATTACTCAGATTTTTAAAGGTATCTATTTATAAGCCAAAAATAAGACCAAATAAAATTAAGGAGATTTAATTCTCTAATAACAGATTTTTTTAAATGCTCAAAGGAAACAAAGGAATCACATTTTTATAAGAATGCATTTCATTTCTATCCTACAAAGTCTCAGAACCCCAAAAGTACTTTTCTTCGTTTTTATCACCTTCTGACAACCCATAATAAAACATTATTAAAATACAATATTAATTTCTGAGGGCACACAAGGCCTGCTACATTAAAATGAACATCAACACTAAATTTTATAATTCTTCAGTGAGTACAGTCATATCCTGATAAACTATTTAGAAACCTTATCTGTCAAGTTTATAGGACAAGGAACTTAGCAGATGACACACAAAATCATAGCCTACAATGCTGTTGGCACTTCACCACCAAGTGTGAGAAACACTGATGTCCAGGAGAAAACTTCAATTCCTTATCATGGCACATCATTACCTTAGTAAGCCACACCATCTCCAAATCCATCTGCATCCCAGTCCCTGCCAACCTTCATCCACCACTCCAGTCAAAATGAATAGCCCAATGCCTGACCTCTCCATGGATCTTTTCACAGCCTCTGAACCATTTTCTCCAGCAGTTCTCGGCCCTGACTGCCCCACGCATCTAGCAAACTCTTACTCATTCTTTAGGGCCCACTTTAAATACCTCCTCTTCAATGAGGCCTTCCAAAGCAACACTGATACACGCTTTCACTATTTTAGTACAGTCTGTGTTATGATGGATCATAGTTAAGTGTTTTTACTCTCATTGTAATCAATGAGGCTATACTAAGCCAGAAGTTTTCAGTCACTAGCAAATAGTGAGGATCTAGCAAACAGGGGTCCATCAGCTCTTCTTACCCCCACACTTAAATCAAACTAGCACTCCCATTATTTATTTGTTTTGCTTTCACCCACTAAGCTTAAGCATAGTGTAGCAGAATGGATGGCACATCTACGTGAGAGCTGAGTGGTCATGTACTTCTTCCTTGGTAGCAGTGAATTAGCTGACATGGATAGTGATACAGCTCATTAAGTAACAGCATAAATTCAAACCTACCTTGGATTTGCCCCAAGTCTTGGTCCCTAACATATTCACAGAGATCTGGTTCATAGACCCATCTAGAGGTATATGAAGTATAATCATCTCCTCCAGCAATCTACCTTAATTATATAAAAGGGGTCTATAAGAACAAGAAGAAAAGAGAGAACAGATATCTGGGATGGGGGAGGGGAGGAGCAGTATAATTTTTTTTCCAAACTCATAAAGCAAATGCTTAAAAGAGAAAATTCCATTTATAAAAGCAATAAAAAAGATACAATACTTAAGTATAAACTTAAGATATGTTCAAAACCTGTAAGAAGAAAACTATAAAATACTCCTATAAGACAAACAGAAAGATTTGTCTTTACATTTGTGCTGAGACACCCTAACCAAGATCAAATTAAAATGTCAGCAGTCTCTAAGTTAATATACAAAGCTAATATGCTCCCAGTAAAATACCAACAAGTTTTTTATGAAGTTAAACAAGTTGCTGCTTTTGGAAAAATATGTAAAAGCTAGGAAAACACTGAACAAGACAAGCTACGAGGTGGGAACAGCCCTACCAGATATTAAAACATAGCAAGAGGCCTTAATAATTATAATAGTGTGGTATTAGCACACAAATAGATAGACCAATGGAACAAAACAGAAAATCCAGAACATTACAAATGGAATTTTGGTATATGATAAAGTCCATATCTTAAGTCTTTGGGTTAAACACAGACTTTAAATAAATGGTGTTGAGACAACAGGATAACCATTTGGAAAAGAATCAAATAATATCCATTCCTTATCTAATACAAAAGAGTAAATTCCAAATAAAGCAAAGGGTCTCAATGTAATAAGTAAAACAGCATGTGGGTGAATTCCCCTATGACCAGTTCTATAACCTGAGCATAGATAGGAAAAGGCTTCCTAATTATGACTTAAAAAAAAAAAAAGGGTTAATAAACTTGATTATGAAAATTTTTAAAACAAACTCTAAATGGCATAAACTGCCATAAACAAAGTCAAATAGAAAGAAAATATTCACAATATATGTCACAGATAAAAGACTAATATCCTTAATATACAAACAATTTTTAATAATTAAGAGGAGGAGGGGGAGAAGGAAGACCAAAACTTCCTCATGGTTATGTCTGCACAACTCTGCCAACATGCTAAAAACTACTGAATTATATACTTTAAATGGGTGAACTTCATCGCATATATATTATGTCTTGATAAAGTTATTTTTTTAAAAATCTATTCATAGGTGAAAGACTCAAAAGAAAACTCACCCTCCAAAAAAATATAAAAATGGTTCTTAAATATATAAAAAGATGTTCAACTTCACTCATAACAAGAGAAATGCAAATTAAAACTCCACTAATATTCCATTTCTAACCCATTAGAATGATAAAATTTTAAAAGCTTGATAATACACTGTGTTGATGAAGATGTGGGGAACAAGCTGTCTCATAAACTGTTGGCAGGAATGCAAACAATCCCTATGGAGGGGAAACAGGCAGTAACTTCAATCCAATAATCCCACTTCCAAGAATTTACTCTGAAGATCCACCTCCCAACAATACAAACATACATACAGCAAGGCCATGCAGTGTTGCATTAATTATAATTCAAACTATTGGAAACTACCAAAATGTTCAAACACAGATATTAGCTGGATAAACTCTGGTACATACATAAAAAATGGAGCACCATATAGCTTTAAAAAAAAAAAAAAATGAGAAAGATATCCAAATGCATGGATTTCCAGAATATTTTAAGTGAAAAAAGCAAACAAAAAATGCATACATACAGTGTGCTAATTTTTCTGGAAGAAAAGGAAAATTATAAAACATACATCTGCTCATCTTACAAAAAGAAAAGAAGGAAGGACAAACCAGAAAACAATGAAATTAGTAATGTATGGGTGTGGGGGATTGGAGTGAAAGGGAAAAAAGGGAAGAAGTAATAACCTCTGAGTAAATCCTTATATAGTTTTGACTCTTTGAAGTATATTAATATTCCACATATTAAACAAATAAATTATATCAACAAGGAGAGCAAAAAAAAAAAAAAAAAACCTAAAAAAAAAAAAAAAAAAAACCTAAAACTGAAGGCATATTGAAATAAATGTACCCAAATGTATTTCAAATAAATAAATAACCACACTGAGAAGGAGGGAAAAAAGAACAAATCCAAGTAACTTCTGAACACAGTATTGAGTACACACCCTCTTCTGGGGCCAAGGGGGAGGAGGAAGGACTGGGAACAAATCCTGAACTCTTTTTAGTAGGTTTTGGGTGGGCGAGGGGAGGTAATGGTATGAATGGAGCATTTCTGAAATTGTTTTACATGTATTATAGGATTAAGCAAATGAGGAAATGTATTGACATCAGGAGTTAGAATTCTAACTGTAGAAAAAGAAGATAAAATGTAGAGTAGGAGAAGGCAAGGAAGAGCCTTGGGGGAACAGGCTGCAATTGGAGACATCAAGTATAAACACATGATTTCGTGTGTTTACACACACACTTATACTTCCTAGCTGTGTCACTCAAAAGGCTTAGAAGCAAAGAGACTCCTGTAGCAAAAAACATTCCTAACATCCAGAGCCTACTAAAGGGAACCAGAGCTCCTTTGACAGATGACTAATTTCAGGGCTAGGGCAGGGAAACTGTAAGATAAACTTGGAATATTTTGTTAGGCCAGAAAATAAGGAAGTACTCAAAAAAATGATAAGGACAGTCAAAAGGGCACAAGAAGTAAACAAAGGGGCTCCCAGTGGCCAAATCTAGAACAACCACAGCATCAACATAATTAGAGGGGAATAATGGGCCTAGCACAGTGGCTCACGCCTGTAATCCTAGCACCATGGGAGGCTGAGGCACAGAGGACTGCTTGAGGCCAGGAGTTTGAGAGCAGCCTGAACAAGAGTAAGACCCCGGGTCTCTACAAAAAAAAAATTTTAAAAATTAGCTGGGTGTGGTGGCACACGCCTATAGTCCCAGCTACTCTGGAGGCTGAGGCAGGAGGATCGCTTGAGCCCAGGAGTTTGAAGTTGCAGTGAGCCATGACTATGCCACTGCGTTCTAGCCTGTGTGACAGAGCGAGACTTAGTCTGGAAAGGTGGGGAGGAAGAAGAGAATAATGTATTATAATGTATTATATATGTATGGTAAGTCACTGGGGGAAAAAGTTCAACAAACAGTTTATACTGATTATACACAGATCAATGAATGGGCAAAAGAGAGGGCTCTTCCTTACAGCAGAATGCTGAGTGCCAAATAATGTGTGTGGAAGGAATGCTAGAGTTGGACAATCATCAATTTGTAAATACCATAGTAAAGACGGTTTGAGCAAGAACCAACAATGGATGCTAAATCTAGTGGGGAAATTTTGTTGAGAAGCAGAGTATTTCCATGATTTTAAAGATTCTTTTTATAGACTGCTTATAAGAGGAAAAATAACTACACCAAGGAAAAGCTGGACATTTTGACTAAGTGATCAAAATCAACATCAGCCATGGGGGCAGAGAGACAATGGTGACTGTGACAGCCCAAGAAGGACATACCACCACTTATACAGTATTCTGACCAGGTGTGTATATCCTAAACCTAATCAAAAGGAAATATCAGACAAGCCAACATGAAGAATATTCTAATAAAAGAAGGGATATGGGGGTCTACTGTCCAAAAATGCCAATGTCATAAAAGACAGACTGAGAAATTACATCAAAGGAGAGTAAAGACACATGGAAGATAGACTGAAGTATAGTATCAGCGTTAAATTTTCTAAGCTTGATATCTGTACTGTAGTTAATAAGAGAATCCCCTTACTCTTAGTAAAAAACACCAAAGTTTTTAGAGTTACAAAAGCTTGATACATGCAACTTATACTTAACCGGTTCAGAAAAAAAACAATGTATATAGAAAGAACCAACGACAAAGCAAATAGTGCAAAATGTCAATAACTGATGTATTAACATCAGTTAATGTATTAAACAACTGGACCTATTGTACCAGATGTATGGTACTGAGTAAAGGATGTATGGAAATTCTTTGTACTACTCTTGCGAACTCAAGATAAGCTTGAAAGTATTTTCAAATAAAAAGTTTTTTTAAAAAAAAGCAAATCTTACATTTCTCAGTGCTTCATAAACAGCTCTAAACGCTGGTTGCTTATCATCATGATAAACACCTCTGTTCCCATGAAGAATAAAGATTCCTTCTTCTTCTGCTTCTTGGCAATTGCTTCCATATATACAATGATCCGGTCGATAATTCCATTGACACGGAAAAACAAAAAGGCTATCTACATGAAGAAAGACCAAACGATAAAGCAAACATACCTAATTCTGTAAATTTACCATTCTGTAGAAATTTTAGTTTAAAAATACAGCTCTTCAGATAAGATTTAAAACAGTAAAAAATGTTTGGCATTTATCTCTCTCCCAGTGAAATCAACATTCAAGAAAAGTTTTACTCTGTGTTAGACATAGTGATAACCATAATATAAGCCAAAATCAAATAAATTCATTTCTTCCTTTTAAACTAATTATCTGTGATTATTTTTACAATAATGCAAATAAAAAAAATTTACATAATTACCTGGATTATGAAAAAATATGATATTTAATAGATCTTGATCTCCCCATGTGATGTTTAGTTTGTATTTTTTAAGCAATGGCATAAGTATATCTCCCCATCGTAGTCGTACAGTTGTCATATCATTCTGTTGATAAAAACATGAAAAAGATCCTCAGACTTCCAGGTTTAAAATGGCAGCATGACAGTTCCTCATTGTTCCCTTAGCAACCATTACAGAGCCATGATGAGAAATACAAACTCCTTCTGTTACAAAACCAAGTGACAGTTATAACCCTAAATTAAATGTGAGGAGGGCTGTCCAGTAGAAGACAGGAAGATAACAAAGAAGGGATCTGAAGCTACATGAAGCAGTGATAAAACTAATAAAAGTTCGGGAAAGAAAGTGAAAGTGGCAACACATTAATTGTAATTGTCTTCATCTTAAAATGCAGATAGTTTTAGTACTTATGTTATCTATGTCTGTGTCTATGTCGGAGTTGTTGAGGATTAAAACTATTAATATATACATAAAAAGTGCTTGGAATAGTACCTGGCACATGATAAATACTCAGTGTTAGCTATTATTATTTTACCATGCTCACCATTATTCTCAGACTGATTTGCTTATCTTTTATAATTGGCAGTTCAAAGAGATCATTTGAAATTGATAAATCAAGTAAAAAAATACACACACAAACACAATTAAACAGTAAAAAACAATATGCTTGACAAAAACCAGGTTGTAGAGGGAAATAGGGGAAGATGAACAAAGTAGTAGAAATTTACCAATTTTGTGTCTATTTGTATTATAGCACACAATTCTCATGGAGAATTGGCCTTTTTATGATGGATTTTCCTATTTAAAAACCTGGCAGACCATTCTATTTAATTGTTCTTTTGTCTTATTAGCATTTTAAGGATTTCTTCATATATATTTTACCCACTTTCTATCAAGTTTGCTCCTAGGTATATTACCTCTTTTGTTACTATTTTAATTGGGGGGGGGTGTCTTCCATTTTAGGATTCACTCGACCCATTCTAAAGACTGTAGTAAGCTTTGCTATCAGAGTTACAACCCTGCTAGGAAAAGTAGTATCCTATTCTTGGGTATAAATTAACTGGGAAGTTTGCATATCAACATTGTTTTCAGTCGGGAGCCATACTATGCTACTTAAGAAAGAACCCCCAGGGTCAGCCAGCACAAAGCTTTGTCTCTCCTTAGAAAACTAGTGATTTCTGTATTTTAATTTTCAACCCAGCCAAATTAACCATACATTCTTAATGTTTATAATAGTTTTAATAGGTTCTTTTGGGTTTTCAGGTATATAGACATGTCAATTGCAAATGATAATTTTATGTCTTATCTAATGTTTATGCTTGTTGTTTCTTTTGTTTCTAATATGGGCTTGTTATTCCTCCATGCTGAAAACCACTAATAAAATATTACTTAATAGTAAGGTATATAGTAATAGATGTATATAATAATAGATATCCTCACCTTCATTTTAACTAGAAAGCTTCTACTGTCTCCCCATTAAGCAAAATGCTGGCTTTTGAACTGAGAAAAACATGTTATATTAATAATCCATCAATTTATATTTCATGTTTTTAAAAAATAAATAATAGATATTGAATTTCATCAGTTACCTTTTCAGTCTATATGGAGATGCTCTTGCTTGTTAAAAACACAAAGTTAAATACCTAAGGAAACAACTGAGTTGAAAGAAAGCTATGAATCATGAGAATCTGGGGTGAGAAGGGGTGGAGTTGAACGCAAAGCCTTTTTTTTTTTTTTTTTTTTGAGACAGAGTCTCACTCTTTTTGCCTGGGCTAGAGTGAGTGCCGTGGCGTCAGCCTAGCTCACAGCAACCTCAAACTCC
>NW_012137191.1:6126012-6126741 GCF_000956105.1 Propithecus coquereli | reverse complement strand
AATGCAAAGCCTTTTAAACCTATTTGACCCTTTTAAACCAGTATTCCTCATAGTGCAGTTCACACAGTGTGCCAATCTGCGAATTTTTTCTATGTCCGCAATAAGATTAAGTACAGAAATTAAGAGTAAGATTTAGGAACTTTCATAGCAAGTTAATATAATAATTTTATGTCTACTTAATGTAAGATTCTTCTGGTAGTCTATACATTTTATAAAAGTACTGGCTCATAACATACTGGAAATTTTTTTTTTTAATTTATCCTTTTTCATCAATAGTCTGAGAAGCATTGTTATAAGCTATTCTGTGATCTATAATGAACTCAATGAGGATATAAATAATCTATCCTTAAAAAAGAGCCAGAATTCATTTTAAAAATCCACATATTTAAACCAAATTGATCTGTTACAATTGTATTATCCATGTGTGAAATTTTCTTAGACTGCCACAAACATAGTAACTATAAAATAACCAGAAATTTGTTTTTAAATCTGAAAAATGACTAAAACAGGTTTTACTTAAGAATATAAGACAATATTTTATTGAAAAGATAAACTCTTTGAAATAAGCCATTGGGTATGTTAACTAAATATTCTGAGAATCTGAAAAGGTAAATATGTATTGCACAAAGACAAAGACCAGCAACACATTCAACACACAGAACTGGTGGAACCCTTGTACAGTACCATGTTCAAGCCTTCATTGGATTGTATCTATTCAAATACATATAT
>NW_012137191.1:6124285-6124659 GCF_000956105.1 Propithecus coquereli | reverse complement strand
TTTGTAATTTTTAAGACAGAAAAATATAGTTCTAATTTACTAATTTTAGCAAATCTACTACCAAAATACATTATGTGTTACGTGAAGATCAATTAGTTTTGGTTTTAGAATTATGTATGCTTTTGAAAATGGATTGACTCATTATTATTATCAGCCTATCCTGTACATAAATATAAAACTGACAGGTGACTAGTCACATTATGCTCCAACAATGCTAGAAACTGAGAACTCATCAATTTCCAAAGACTAGTTACTTCACGTTGAAAATCTCTACCCCTTTTGGCAAGATGTTCATTGATATTATTCTGCTCTCATAAGTGATATTCATTCACACAATAGAAGTCCTCCAGAGGCCGAGGCGGGCAGATTGTTCA
>NW_012137191.1:6095032-6123530 GCF_000956105.1 Propithecus coquereli | reverse complement strand
AAAAAAAAAAAAAAAAAAAAAAAAAAAATACTTTACAAAGTAATATATGGAAGGACATGAACAGGACAGGGTTCTAAGGAAAGGATTCCAAGATGTCTAATTTATATTCTTTGGTTTTTCTCAAATAAATAGAAAAAGGTTGAAAAATATCTTAGTAAATTTTTTAAAAAGAGATAAAATACCCTAATAAGAATTCAAAGCTACAAACACGATCATAACACAAAATACAAAGTAACAGCTTAACCAATGTTATTCATTGTCTGCCAAGCATTCATTATGAGGCAGAAAGAACAAAAAAGTAGACTTTTTACTATTCTAACTTTTTAATATATGTAACTAACATACATCAGGTTGGAACTGAACAATCAGGACTGGTAAGGACTGGGTGACAGCAAAGCAAATTAAGAACTTAAAATATGACCTTTATCCTAAATGGGTAGTCTTGTGGCTTTTCATGTGATGAGAACCATGGGGCAACACTCATGGATCTATATGAAACAGTTTGGAAAGTGATATACAAGTAATTCAGTTAGACTGCTAAACATGTAAAATTTAAGATCTGTGCCAGAAATTGTAGAATTAGTAGGAAAAACCAACATAATGTTTACTACAGATATAGACAGGAAAACAATCAAGAATAATAAATATACATCAGAAAGGAATTAAAAATCAATAAATTTTATAGAACAATCTCAATATTCATAAATATAATAACAATATTTGAAAACAAAGCATATCTAAGTGTGTTCCCACAGAGCAAGAATAGGGCTGTTTGTAACATAAGGAGGAATAGGAGGTGTAAAGTAAATTACACCTACTGAATTACTATACAACCAATCCTCTTATATTTTCTTCATAAAGTCATTAATTTGCAGCAGAAAAAAAAGTTTGAAATTAGAGATTATTTCAACCCCCATTATCTACATCTCTAGCTGGCTTAGATCATGCCTCAGGCAAAAAGAAAAGGGGAAGAGGAGAAACTATTAAAGTATTTAAGAATGGCATTTAAATAAGTAAAAGGTAAGTAAAAAATAATGATGTATTTGAACTATAAAGCTGCATTTTAAATTTTTTTTAAACCAAACCGTGTTATGTTAAATTATCTCTACAGTTCTTTGCAACACTAAATTTCTCATAATTCTATGAATTTCAAATGCAGTTATTGAGAAGTCATATTATTTCTTAGCAGATAATCTTACAGCACCATCTTCTGGTATAACATCACTGTGCATAGTCTAACAATCAGAAAATAACAATCATGTTACTATCCTGGTTTTATTTAATAAAACCTTATGGTACATGAAATTTAAAAATTCAAGATATAATAACAAACTGGGTAACTAAAGAAAGATGTTCTCTGTTAAGCAAGAGCAGAGGTTACCTAGCACTGGTCTCATGACAGACAAAACTGAATTGAAATCAAGATTTTGGAAAGGTTCAGAAAATGGAAGGCTAAAAAAACTAGGTTTACCAGATCAACAGAATATATGAGTGATGGGTACTAGCAGTCAGATTTCTAAGATTGAAATGTTGGCAGATGGCAGTGATGACTACAAGCCATACTGCTGCCTATACCAAAGATCAGAAAAAACAACTCTACATGAGGCAAAGATTTAAATCAGACACATAGAAGGGAAAAATAAATTCTGTTCCACCAGAAGCCATAAGAAAAATATATGACACATACAAAATATATATACACATACAAACATATATACTCATATCATAAAAGACATAATATTCCCTAATGTTTAATTTAGTCCTAACTAGACATAAAGGAATGAGTAAGTCTATACCCCTAAACAGTGGGTGTTTGCTCAGAAGTCACTGTTTTTAGCTAACATTTATTTGCCTCTATGTGCCATGCTCTGTACTAAGCATTTTAAATGGATCTCCTTTAAGTCAACTTAGATAAATAATCCACTTAGTATCTCTACTTTTCATTTGAGAGAACTGACATTTGAAAGTTACCTAAATGGCTAGTGGTTAAGTAGCACACAGGTGGCAAAGCTACACATAAAGCCAGTTTGACTCCAGAGCCTGAAGACTAGAGTGACTTGCAATTTACCACATACTACTAATCTACATTAAACAGTAAAGCATACTGATGCATTCCGAATGCACCATCAGAGAATTTAAACGGTCTGACTCTTCCACTGACCCCACAATTTGAGAGATTAGAAACAAGCAGGGTTTTTTTTTTAAAGTTAACTTTCAGTGATGTCATACAGTTAACATTTACTATGTGTTAGTCACTGTTCTAACTCATTTAATCCTCACAAAAGCCCTGAGACACTGGTACTGCTATCATTCCTATTTTATAGATGAGAAAAACCAAAGACCAGATATGTTGAAAATTTGCTCAAGGTCACTAAGTTACTAAATGAGGTGCCAGGGTTTGAACCAGACCAACAGGCTGCAGAGTCTATGCTCTTAACCACGACTCTGTGTTATATCGTACTATAGACTCAAGTATTCTATGACTGTACAACTACAAAATAATGACTACTTACTGGAATGACAACCAAGGGAGACGACGCTCACTACTTAGTGCATCGTTAGTTCACTGCATTGTAACGCCATCTGGTTTGACCTACTGTAATGCTCTATTAAACAGAATATTATGAACACATTTTTCTTCAATTATTTGAGATAAACAGAGAAATTCTGAATAGTTCAATCTAGTTTTTAATAAAAGAAAACTAAACTGGAAATCAAACAATTTACAGGGAAAAAAGAGAAATATTAACCAACTATCTGTATCAGTGACTTACCTTGAAATACTTCCTTCTCATTCGAGTCATGTTCATCAACATAACTCCAGAGTTTATTCCAGTTTTTCCATAGTATGGATGTCTGGCAAAGCGATTATACCATCCTATTCGAGGCTCCTCATGTTCTGGTGCCATCGCAGCAATTTGTGTCGAATTAAATTTCTTTAGTAAAGACCAAATATCATCGACGGGTCGTAAAAAAAGGATATCAGTGTCAACATACAATAGTGAGTCAACTTCTTTCAGGATTAGCTATGAGGAGAGATATTTGAATCATTAACTATAATTCTATTTATTTAAGAAAAACATAAAAGAGTCTTTAATTATAAAAGATATACCTAAGAGATAAGCTAATTTACATTATTTTTTAAAGTAATTTTTCCTAAATGTCATTTTTGACAATTGCACATATAAAGATAATATGCTAATCTTTACTAACTTTCAGAGAAGAAAAGCTATAAAAACAAACCAAAACAAATAACTCAATGCTAACAATTGAGAGAATAAAAGCAGTATCTTCAAAGATCAAGGAGGAAATGTTTTTCATAATAGAAAATAACATTAATTTAGGTGATTTGTATCTCAAAGCCTGATTTCCTGAGATAAATACAGAAATAAACCAATACAAACTAAGATGTTCTTAACTTGTTCCCTCCACCTCCAACACTGACACTGTTACATAATTTGAGAATCAACTAGCAAAAATTGGAACCCAGGTTATAAGGATTCTTATTTCTATGCTTACTGTCTCCCAACAAATCAAAGAAAATGTGCACTTAGCAACAGGTGAAGACTTGTCTTAGAAAAAAGATTAACTATGTTGCGTTTCCTGAAAATGTAAATCTCCAACATGTTCCTTCCCAGAGATTTTCAAGTGTGATTTTTGTATTTCTGTCTTGCCCACGAAATTTAGAATCTGACTTCTGCAAATTTAAATATACTCCCTATCTTAGTCTATTAGCAAGATTCAATGAATAGGTTAAGAAAATATAATGTAAACAAGAGCTTGATCCTCATTCTGCTATTTTTCAAGAGCTGCTACCTCTTCCTGCAACGAAAGTTAAGCTACCACCTTAATGAGCTGCTACTAGGCTAAATTCATCTAGTTCCTTCCTTAGTTCACTATCAGCCGATTTATTATCAGCCTGGGGAAAAGATCTGATGGTGGACTGCAGAGCTTAAGTAGGAAAGGTTCACTTGCTCAAAGACCTCAATTAAAAAGGGGTATATGTGTGTGTGCCTGTGTCTGTCTGTCACCTTTTTGGGGGGAGGGGAGTAAAGAGAATTGTTTTTAATAACAACATTCTGCGCATCTGTACCAGGATACATCATTTGTTTACAGACTGCTGTACTCTTAGCAGACTAGGAAGATGCTGCATAAAGCCCCAGTTCAATGTTGGGAGCCACTGCCAACTAGAGATCAGACACAGGGTTAAATAGTCATCACATGGGTATTTTTCTATGGGTCCTTTTAGGGGAAGGAGGCACTGGCACAGTTTATATTATTATAGTTCTTTTCATTTATTTCAAAGGAAGAGAAACTCAGCAAAAAAGTTTACCCCTAGGAAAAAGGCATAAATTTACCTAAATCTGGGTAGAAAGATGCAGAAGTAACAGTAAAGCAGGAGGACAATTTGATGGCTTTCAAGTATTTTATTTTAGTACTTAAAATTCCATTTAGGAATTTAACTAGATTACATCTTTAAATGATCTGGCGAATTGTATATGATAACACCAACAATTAAACTTGTTAATAAAGTGTTAACAAAGTGCCATAGTGCCAAGGGTTAATAAAGTGCCGTAACAAAATGACAGAGAAATGGCCATAACCTCATGTTTTTCTTGCATCACTCATTATTTTTTGAATAACATATGTGTGTGATTACTTGTTTAATGTCTGTCTTCCCCATCAGACAATAAGCTCTATGAAACCGAGAAACCTGTCTGTTCTATTCATCCCTATACACACAGCACTTCAGTGCAGATGACTAGCAGAAAATAGGCACTCATATTAATTGATGATTGTGATACTGCAATAATTCAAAATAAAATTTATTTTAAAAACTTATAAAGCCTACATGAAGTATCTAAAACTTCTTAGGTTTTTTCCCAATCTTAATCCCTTATTTGTGTGCCTTTTACAATGGAAGGGAAGAAAGATCCTAAAATTCAAAATTTTTTATGCACAGCAACAAAGGCACTGGTTAGGCAGAGCTGACTATCAAAATTGTAACTTAAATTTAAATCTTACTGATATCCTGTATTTGGTAAACTATGTTCTTAATATGCTAAGGATTGCCTTAGTTCACTTAGCAATAACAAGTAATTAAAAGTTCTTCCCCATAATTCATATACTTTCCAGAAACTTGTGTGCTTCTTAAATTCAGTATTTCTACTACCATACGTATTTTTTTATTGCAATACCATAAGTATTTTAAACATCACAGTGGTCCAAACAACTACTGTGAATTTTAAAACTGTGGGTAAAATCAACTCAAAATGGAAGAGGTAACCTTACTTCAGAACATTTTTAGATAAAAAAGAAAAAAAATTAGGGTTTGATACCAGAGAAAACCACCAAAGAATAGCCCCACTAAATAAATGGTTCCCATTTTCCCTTTGAGTTTACATGCTTTAAATTTTGTTACTGTGTTTAAGTATCAGTTAGAATAGATAGACTGGCTTGGTGTAAGACTGAAATTATTATTTAATGATGCAGTCTACCTCACTTCCCAACTCTAAATGTAGTCCACAAGTTGAAGGTGATATTGCCATTGCACTTCTGCTGGCAACAGACTTGGCTTCATTAAGATCTAGCAAACCTCTATTCCTTCTTAGAGATAAGACAGTTCATAGCAACTGAATACATTAAAATGTAAGTAATGGTATTTCAACAGAAATAACTAAAAATTTTTCATTTTTAACAGGGGTTATTTGACTTGTTCTACGTGAATTTTTTCTCATGTTCAAAAGGAAAATATTAATAGCATACATGCACATGTCTATTTATTTAACTGGATTTATTTAACCGATTTACATGTTAACTCTTCAGAAACTCATCTATGTAAAAGTAAGGTTCAAATTTAAAAAAGAAAAAAAAACTGGGGGGAAAACTTACTGGCAAGAACAATCTCTGGGAAGCACATGGTTTAAAGAGCTTTTTCCATTCCGCAGCATTCTCAGTTGGAAAGGTTATAGGGTATAATGTATAATTAAATGTTTGTAGAAATGACCAGCTTTCAAGCTAAAAAATATGAAATAAAAAAAAGAACCCAGTTTAGATTTATTTCACTTTGAATTTTCTCTGTAAAATAATAAACCAACAGATCACAAAACAAAGGAGCTAAAAATTAAGATAATTTTATGTTGTACATAGTTAAGAGAAAGATTCTTCTTCTCCACCATTTTGTTTTCATTCACAAATCTAAAAATCATAGTAATATGCCAGCAAGACTTCACCATTAAGATCTGAGGCACAATGAAAATTATCAGGGTAGGAATCACAAAATCAGAAAGTTGAAGGAGCCTTGCAAGTGTTCATCTCCCTCAACTTTATCTAATGTATAAATCTTCTCAATCTCTAAACAAATTAAAAATAGAAAAATTAAACACTAATATTATTACCACAGTATGTATAATAGATGTTTACATTCAAAGTCACACCAAATATGAAACTGGCTAAAAAATATTTGTCCATCAATGCATAGTTTTAATATGCCTGGATATTCCTTACAATAAAATATTCTGATATACAGCCAATGTCGATTTTTTAAAAAATCATTACAAAAAGCAAAACATCTGAAAATCTATAATGATGTTTACTCTTTAGTATCCTAAATGCATTTCAAGATACTGAATTGTTTCAAATTCAGTTTAAGTATTACCTATCACTCTTGCTTTAATAGAATTGTTGATTCAAATTTCCTAAAGAGCATTCAGAAACAATCTGTAGGGTGAAAAAAACTAGGTTTATGTAACAGGTTGAAGATAATCTCTTTTGAATTATGACTGTGCTTAAGTAATTTTTAAAACATTAATACCTTCCAACACAGTTTAAGGTAATGCCTTTACTTCCAACACTTTACTTGGTGTCCCTGTTAAATATTTTAAAACACTAGCACTTTTATCTTCCCTACTGACTTATTAAAGTCACTTTAAGATCCTTTCAATACCAACTTCAAAATGAAATCTTAGTCAGTTTTCACTTAACATTACAATATTTAGTCATCTTTTTTGTACAAAAAGCATGTTCCATGAAATATGCAGTATTTCTTCATCAAGAGCAAAACCAAATATTCTCAGTGATCATTAGAGTCAAAGAAAAACTAAGTTTAAAAATACAGTGTATGTTACATAAGCAATAACTCTGCCAAGTTTGAACATAACACAGAGGTTGCATCTAAGACAAAGCAACAGATGTTTCACTTTTTTATGATATTTTCAAAGGTTTCCACAGTTGGTAGCAGTCTGTTACTATTCTCTTAACCACTAGGACAAGATTAATTCCTCAGTTAATATTTTAAGAAAACAAACCAGATAAAGATGTCGAGATCACAAATGTATGTATCAAAAATATAGGTACCAGAAATATTTTTAAACAGTCAGTAAACCTTTATACTTCTTGGAATCACATATTTTGGCAGAAAACTAAAAGACCTGAGATTACAAGTGGTAGTTTTCACTCAATATGCAAAATGACCTAATTTAACTCGAAAAAATATCAAATACTTTTTACATAGTTAGGCCAAGCATAAAAATCCAAATCAGTTTGAGAGATTAATTTAGTGGAGACAGAGACAGACAAACAGATGGGGCAGGGGGTAGCGCCATGTTGAATAGAATATGGATGCAATGGCTAGAGCTTGAGTAGCCCATCTTGGCCCATAACGCAGAAGCCTCATATTGGAAATGGCTCAGTCACAGTTAGATGAAGACAGAGTCCTTGAAGACTAGAGCTGCCATACAACCCGGATTACCTACTTTTATGTGAGAGAGAAATAAAATTCCATCTTGTTTAAGCCACTGTTACTTTGGGTTTTCTGCCACTGCAGCCAAATTGATTTTAACTAATATAAAACCAAAACAAATAACTTTCTTATCAAAGCAAGAAGCCACTTCTCTCCATATTCTCAATCAAGAATTCCCTCCCCTTCAAACAGGATTAAAACCTTTGTGTGCACTCTAAGGAACTCCCAAGCCATGCACAGGGACAAAATTAAATAATAGGACTTCTCACTCAAGACATCCTGGAACTACAGTCACTAAAATAAAACCATACTTGGCAAATGACTTTAAGTAGCCTATTCCTGTTCAAAAACAAACCTTACACCCTAGATCTGGACTCAGGTGACAGTGGAATAAAGGTATTCCCTACTCTAGGAGGACAGAGTTACAGAATAAATCTTTTTGTTCAATGACATTCTATTATAGTATATTATTAAATATTCAACTCTATGACTTTGACTATGTCTCAAATACTTACTCTGCCTTTAAAGCTATCATGTAGTTGATCTTCAGCAAAAATATGGAACTGAAGAGGTTTGATGCTGAAAATGATAGCTGACTTCAACATGGTCATAGTTTCTTCCAGTCTTTCACCACAGGCAACTACAGCTAGGTGCATTTTCTCAACAGGCTGTATTTTCAGACTATACCTAATAGGAAAGAAAACCACATTTTCCAACAGTTTTAGTACATGTTTACAACATGGTATTTTTACCATGTTCAAAAATTGAAGTTCAAAACTGCTATTTAAAAAGCTAAGAAATGTCTAATTATAAAACATTACAATGTTGAAATCAACTGTATATTTCTATACTCTCAACCAGCCTTTCTCAACCGATTTTCCTCACTAGGAATCACAAAACACACAAAAAATGATTACTTTCTCAATTCTCCCAAGAATCCATAATTAGCACCATGTCAGCTACCCAGCAGAGAAGTTAATTCATTACTCATACTGGATGCCTTAAGACATTAGGGCTTAATTCTCTCAAGGAACCCACTGAGAAAGGGAACATCATTGATTTGAAGGTCTTCCATTCAATTTTTAAAAAATTTTTGTTATTTAAGAAAACACCCTTAAACACATTCTTTTAAAAAAAATTTTAATGGAAATTACTCTGTGATTATTTCATCTAAAACTTCTTCCCACCTTCCACCAACCAACAGTTCACTGTAAAGCAAGCCCAGTCATAATTTCATCCATCAATATTTCAGTATTACATCTAATTTTAAATGATGTCAAGAAAAAATTTCCTTCACATACTTTTTTCAGTGACATACATTCAGCCCCATTTACCAAATATTCAGCAAAATACTGATGTCTTTAGAACCTACTTAAAACACAGCAGCAGTGTGTACCAGGTTTAAGTAACCTCTGAAACCTCTTGCATCTGTTGTGCTATTTCTTCCGCGTATTTGGTGTTAGCATAAGCTTGGGTCTTTTTAAAGCTCTCTATTCTTTTCTGCTGACAGCAGTTATGAAGAAGTAGTATCTCCTCCCTTGTCTGTACCATCTCTTTTCCCCTCTTTTCTTCTGAGTCCATCGGTTCATAACACTGAAACAGTGTCATGGAGGGGAAACTATGCTTTCTATATCTTTAACAAGAGGGCATGAATCCAGTTCATCTCAAAACAGTGGAAGCCACAATGACGCAAGTTAAAGACAAGGCAATCAAGACACACAACAACTTTAGAGAACTCCAAATTAGCTCATCCTTCCAGTAAAACTGCCTCTAATCCTATTTCTCATGGGGTATACAGGCCTTCATTGAAGCATCCTCATGGGACTCAATAATGGGCTCAGATTGCTCAACTGGCCCATCACTATGAATAGGCCTTGCCCAAAGTCAAAAGTCAAGAGAAGATTTAAAATTAAGCTTTAATAGTCATATGCTGTTTTACACAGAATCCTCTACATAGACAAGAAGTATATTAAATCTTAAGAAAAATAAGCCAAATATTCCACAAAAAAAAAAAAAAAATCCCTCTAAAATCAGCACCAGGGACTCCTACTCCTGGGCTTTCTGACAAGGGTTGTTCTGGCCACACAGCCAGATCTCCCTCCACCAGCTTCTGCAGTACTGTCTACTGCATCTGCCTTTCTGTCAGGTGTTCCTCTTATT
The DNA here is from genome assembly GCF_000956105.1 of Propithecus coquereli. Lineage (NCBI taxonomy): Eukaryota > Metazoa > Chordata > Mammalia > Primates > Indriidae > Propithecus > Propithecus coquereli. The sequence goes on along the minus strand of NW_012137191.1, from coordinate 6,113,629 downwards.
AAAAGTATTATATATAGTACAGGCTCCAACATCTAAACGGACAAAATAAAACATAATTTAAAAGATAGACGTCTCTGATCACCACGCTGTCCCTAGACCCGAAGGACAGGAAAATCAACTGCAACTGGAAGAATCTAAAGTAAACTTCTACACTACAGCAAATGATGACTATAACCTTCTAAGAATTTGCAGGGAAGCAGCCACTCAAATAATTTTGGCCCCAACTGAATGGCAGAATCTTGTCAGGGTCTATAAAAATGGGCTATATTTTAATTGCAGTGTGAATAAGAGAAAAGTCCCTGTGGATTTAAAGATATATTATCCAAAGGACATTTTTAAGTCAAACCTATTTTTCTACAGATACACGATTAGAAGAAATTCTTCAGATGATTCAAAGATAATACCCGAAGGTTCCCATGGTTAAATTTGGCATAACCTCAGCATAAAAAGTACGATAGTAGTGAATAAAAACATATTAGATTTAAAAAAAAGAATCCATGAGTCCAAAATGATATTAAATAAAGGGGTAAGGGGAGGGACCTTTTTAAAAAAGATGAATACCAACCAATAGACGTAGAAGAAATGACAGAATTATAAAACTACTTTGCAATCACCATTGTAACAGGTAATTTGGACAAGAATAATCAATGGATGCCGAAACCACACTGTAACAAAGTATTTCCCCATACATTACAAAAGGGATAAAGATACTCCTGCAGAGTATAAACGTGAGACCACCATCTTAACCACATGACTAAACTTAACCAATAATGTCAAACTTATGACATCAGATGCCTCCTGACGTGCCCAAAGAAAAATACAGTATCTCCTACGCAGTAATCCTGCCAAAAATCCTCAATCTAATCATAAGTAGACAGTCGGGCAAATCTAAATTAAGGGGCATTCTGCAAAACTAAACAAAAATATCAAGTCACAAAAGATACCACCACCCCCACCACGCTTGAAAAAAGGCTGGGAACAGTTCTAGAATAAAGGAAACTAAGTCAATCTAACAGCGGAATGTAATGTATAATCCTTGACTGGGTCCTGAATGGGGAGGAAAAGATATAAAGGACATTAACAGGAAAATATGGAAATAGGAATACATTATATTATATATTCAATAAACAGTGTTAAATAACCTGAGGTGACAATTTTATTATGGTTATATTGGAGAATGTCCTTGTTCATAGCAGATACATAATGAATACAAGTATTTAGGGATGTGTCATGATAGCTGCTGTCTCTCAAATGGTTTGGCCAAAAATAAGTGGCAAAATGTATCAGTAGATAAGTATCTAGATGAAGGATATAGTGTGCTCACTGTACTATTCTTGTAACCTCTGTAGATTTGAAATTTATCAAAGTAAAAAACTGGGGAAGGATGGGTATTAACAGAAAAAAAGTACTTAATGTTCTACATGACAAATTCTAATGTAAATACTGCCAACAGATTTCTAAGCCTCAGGAATAAAATAGCCTTCTTATTTAAAGTAAATTTCTGCTTTAAAGGAATCATAATTTTCCTTCTATTTCTTTTTCTTTAGACAGCACAAATAGCTTCCAGTGTGTTCTTGTGGCCTATTAATTAATTTTCTCTCTCTAAAAAATTATGCATTATAATATTTAGACTAGGAATAAGCATTACAATAAAGTACATAAAGTCAAACTAAACAGAATTAAATTTCAAATATCAATCTCCTCAAACTAAAAAATAACTGCCATGAATCTATCTTTAAAAACTTGCAGTTGAACAAAATGGAAAACTATATTTAAAAACACTAATTTCCTTAATGTACAGCTTTAAAAAAGTTTTTCAGGCCCGGTGCGGTGGCTCACGCCTGTAATCCTAGCTCCTTGGGAGGCCGAGGTGAGAGGACTGCTTCAGCTCAGGAGTTCGAGACCAGCCTGAGCAAGAGTGAGACCCCATCTCTACTAAAAATAGAAGAAAATTAGCTGAACAACTAAAAATATATAGAAAAAATTATCTGGGCACAGTGGCGCGTGCCTGTAGCCCCAGCTACCTGGGAGGCTGAGGCAGGAGGCTCACTTGAGCCCAGGAGTTTGAGGTTGCTGTGAGCTAGGCTGACGCCACGGCACTCTAGCCCAGGCAAAAGAGTGAGACTCTGTCTCAAAAAAAAAAAAAAAAAAAAAGTTTTTCCTCTTACAACAAAAAAAAAGTTATGTTGAATTACCATACTGAGTAAAATACTTTCAAGAGCTGTATATAAATCACTTTTGAAACAAAATACCTTTTAAAAAACTCCAGGATTTTATGTAAAGTGTAAAAAAAAAGAAAATCTAAAAATCCAACATGAAACGTTTAAGTATTAATTTCTAAAATATAATTTAAAATAATCTGTAAAAATATATCTCTTAAAACTGGTATGGGGGATAGGGAGAGATGTATTAAAGGATACAATATTACAGCTAGATAGGAAGAATAAGTTCTGGTGTTCTATAGCACTGTAAGATAACTACAGTTAACAAAAATATATACTTTCAAACAGCTATGAGGATATATATATATATATATATATATACTTACTTTACTTACTTATTGATTGATTGATTGATTGATTGAGACAGGGGCTCACTCTGTTGCCCAGGCTGGAGTATAGTGGTGTGATCATAGCTCACTGCAAGCTCGAACTCCTGGGCTCAAACCATCCTCTTACCTTAGCCTTCCAAGTAGCTGGGAGTAGGCATGTGCCACCATGTCTGGCTAATTTTTTATTTTTTTGTAAAGACGAGGTCTCACTATGTTGCCCAAGCTGGTCTTGAACTCCCGGCCTTAAGTAATCCTCCTACCTTAGCCTCCCAAAGTTCTGGGATTACAGGCATGAGCCACCACACCCAGCCTAGAAGGAGGATATTGAATGATCCCAACACAAAGAAATGATAAATATTTGAGATGATGGATATACTAATTACCCTGATCTGATCACTATACATTATATGTATTGAAATATCACTATGTATCCCATAAATACGTACAATTCTATATTAATTAAGATAAATAAAAAAACAAACTGGTATAGATCCACACAAGATAATACAGCTGACTTTAAATTCACCTACGACCAAAGAATTCATGAATCTAAAATTAATTCCCACCATAAAAAGAAAGATTAAATATTTTAAAGAGCTGATTTTTTAAAAGCTAAGTCATAGAAAAATTAGTACATTAAAAACAAATATTTTTGATAATACTAAAATGTGTTTGCATAATGAAAAGTGAAAAAGAAAACAAATTAGAAAAATATTTGTAATCAATGACAAAAGCAGAATATATTATTCTAAGAGTTCATAAAATAAGCATTAAAAATTCAATAGGTAAATATCAATACAGATGATACACAGAACAAAAGAAGCTAAACAAATATAGAAATATCTTCAATAACAAAATATAAATCAATAATAAGCTATAATTTTACCTTAATAAGTGGTAAAATTATAACTCCCAATAATGCTAAGGTTATGGTGACCCCAATACACTCACACGGTGTTGGTAAAGACTTGAATCTACGCAATTGTTAGAACACAATTTAGTGATATAATTCATTCTTTTAACAAATAATTGGACCTCTTTTATATGCTAAACACTGAGGTAAGCAAGAAATCCACAATCCTGACCTTACACAACTTCCAGCCTATTGTGAAAAGGCAGAATTTTAAAAGAATAAGAAATCATAGTCATTGCTTAAATAGAGAAAGGCAGGGAGACTGCTAAGGATGCTCCCTACACTAACATCTAACCTAGTCTGAAAGTGTTAGGGAAAGCTTCCCAAATGACCCTCTTAAGCATTTGTTATTCACGGGTTGCCAAGCATCTTGCTAGGCATGGGGCTTAAGTGATGAACACCACATGGTATCAACCTGCAAAGAGGTGACAGTATAGAAGTGGACAAAGATTCACAATCACAACAGATGTACCATAAGCAAGAGGATACAGAGATGGGAGATGCAGTGGTCGGTGAAGGGAGATCACACAGTTGGGTAAATGATGAGTACAGCAGTTAAAGGAACAGGAAAAAAGAGGTAGTCATGAGCAACAGTGTAAAAGGAGAAGGGTAAGAAGAGTCAATGTGGACTGACACGTGGAGAAAGTCAGCTGTAAAATGCAGGTCTGATGCTCAGAAAAGAACTCTGGATTGGAAATAGCAGTTAAACAAATTATTCTGTGACTATCGAGGGAATGAGAGAAAAGAGCAGGATACTAAAGAACACATATTTAGGCAACAGGGATAGAGGAGTGCAGGAAGAGAGAAATCAAAGAGCTAAGACACTGGTCTGGTCTCAAAAGCTAGAGACTGACAGAGTTGAAAGAAAATGGAGTGGTAAACAGTGTCAAACGGACAAGAAAAGTAAGATTAGGCCCCAGAAGAACAGTTCAGAGCTCCGGGGTGACTGCAAGGAGAGTCAGGTGACAGATTCTGCTCCTAGAGGGTTGAGGGTGAGGGTTTTTATTTAAGGAAGTAAAAGCGGTAGGTAGGTACTCTTAAAAGAAGTTTGCCAGTGAATGGAAAGAGAGTAATTGAAGCAAGTTGTTGTAGGGATTTTGTGTTTGGTTTTGTTTTAAGGACAGAAGAGAAGTGAGCATTCTGACATGCTACTGGGAAGCAATTAGTCAAACAGGAGACTGAGTAAATGCAAATACAAATTACTTTTTAAGTTCTCAAAGAAAAATAAAGCTCTAAGCATGAAATGCTTTCCAAAACTCAATGGAGTGATGTGTATCCACTGACATGATAATTATGAAGACCATATTATGTGGAAAAAGTACAATTTTAAACTCAAAATTCCAGATTGGTCTATACCTTAATCACAACTTTGTAAAAGCCTAATATTTATATGAATGATGAAAACACTTGTGATGTGAGTTGAAGCCATTTCTCTTTTTTATATTATGTTCACTGTACAATAATTGGGAGGAAATGATCCCTCAGATAAGCTCTGAGCAAAATTATATTAAGAATTCAAGTTGGGAAAGCTAGGAGAGGCCTGGGAAGAAGAATGCAGTGCCCAGCTAAGGGACCCCCTGATACCGGCAGAATGTGACACCAAAGGCAACAGTAAAGGGGAATTCCAAAGAAGCTTTACCAGGTGGGGAGAGAAGCTCTTAAAGTCAGGCAAAAATGATGTATTATGTAAACTAAATATTGAAGTGGAGGGTAAGAATGATATGGCCATTGCATGCCATTTTGGCTTGTCTGCCTGTTTGAAATAGGGTAATTAAATGAAAGGGATCCTTCGTTCTAACTAAGAAACTAAGTTTGAGAGACTTTTACATAATATGATACATATAACAAACGTTACTATTTTTTATGTAATCATATGATATAATGGATGCAATATTACAGGTAGAAAGTGTAACAGAGGAATATAACTTCTAAAATCTCAAATTTGGGATTATTATTACTCATGCTGTAATTTACAAAAGGGTCTGGGTTATATAAATCAGAGTATATTGAAGTTTTCAAGTTTACCCAGCTCCTAGAGTTAGCAGAATTATGTCACAAGGCAAAGTGGTACTTGTCAATACTCCATTCATTAACCAATATTCATAAGAATGAAAACGTAAGAAGCTCCAATTCTCCAAAATCATAAACAAACTGAAGGGTAAGATTATCTTTAAAAGTTGGAACAATCTGACTTGGACTGATGCATATTGAAATTTCAATCACCCAATCTCTTCTACAACAACAGGATATAATTAAAATATCTGATTTCAACTATTCCTTGCCAGTTGTTCATGGAATGCATAGTTTTGAGAATGTAAGAATTTAAAAATATATACAATTAATAGATATTAAGAATGCAGTTCTCACAGACAGTAGCATGGTGGTTACCAAGGGGATGGGGGGCAAGTTATGGGATGGGGAGATGTTGACCAGAGGGTACAGAGTTCCAGTCAGATAGGAGGAATAAATTTTCAAGATCTAGTGCACAGCAAAGTAGCCATAATTAACGATGATGTATCAAATATTTCAAAACTGCTAAGAGAATAGGTTTTAAATGTTCTCATTACAAAAAAACCCAATAAATATGTCATGTGATAGATGTTAATGAGCTTGTTATAATCATTGCGCAGCATATACATACATTGAAACATCACATTGTACCCCATCAATATATGTCAATTAAAAATAAAAATTTTAATTAAATTTTTCTTAAAGTTCTTCCTACCTAGAACACTTTACCTCCTGTCCTTGAACCCAGCTAATAAACTAACTGTTCATCATCTAGTCACTCCCTCCAGGAATCCCACCCCCCGCATGCCTTAAAATGACTCATCATAGTTACAACTTGTCACCCTTTAATCTCAGGTTTACTAGTGTGAGGCTCCTCTTAGAATGTAAGCTCCAGAAGGATAGAGCCACATTAACCTGACTCAAGAGTCTGGTTCTTAGCACCTAGCACAGTGCCTGGCAAACAGAATGAGTAGAATTAACATTTAAATGAATCATAAAGATACAGTAAAAACAGATGATTCTCACAGAAATTTTACTCTAAGGAAAGGTATTTCAGGCTACTACCCCACTCTCCTCTGCTACTATCTCAGGGAGACAGTTTGCGAGCCACTGCTTTATGCCATTCCTATCAACACTTGTTTCTTTCATTGAACATTAGAGCAGGAAGGGACCCAAGAGGTCAGCCAATCCAATACCTTCATTATCCAGAGAAGTGAACAAAGCCAAATTAACTGGTAACTTAAAAGGTCAATAAATGATGTCATATCACTTGCTGCTTCCTCAAATACTTATCTTTATCCTCCTATTCCCCAATATTCAATCTCTCTGCTAATAACTAATATAATCCTTTCCCAGTTGTCCCCAACCACCTACAAAACGTTTTTTCAGTATACTAGCTTTAAATTAAATGCCATATATCTATATGTATCTGTATCTGTAAATGTCAGTGGGAACCTATCTTTATCACCCGTTAATCACCTATTACCTAAAGTTAGATCATAAATTCTCCTAACAACAATGGTTTATCTTAATAACATATTAAAAGAATTTAGAGCAGTTACATGCAGCATATACCAAAATTCATGATAACTACAAAATGGGAAAAAGAAATAGAAAACTCAGCCAGAAAATGTTTACTTATATAAGAAAAGAAACATTTTTTACATCCTATTACAATCATCTTAAGTTTTATTACCTACTATCTACTCTTACCTACACTGATCTATCAATTAAATATAAGTGCCTACCTAAAAGCCGCTTCCCAAAAGCAGTTCATTCCACAAACATCAGAGGGCAGCATCCAATAGGGATTCCAGTAACACAGAGAGAAATCTTTACACCTAACAGAGTAAGACAGAAATATCCTATGTGAGTATTTTGGTTGGAAATTATCAAGGAATTTGCTCAGTCACACAATAACTTACTGTTCTATTTCAGAGCAACAAACCAGCAAATCCAAGTTACTATAAGTGTTGTCATTTTTTTTTTTTTTTTTGGAAAATTGATTTCTCCCTCACTTAGGGCACCATTATTTTAAATAAGACTTGAAGGTAGAATATACCACTGATTGGCAAAGTTTTCTAGTGAGTAACTCTCCTGATATATTAAAATCCCCTCACCAGATGATAGAGACAAACTATGTCTTCTAAAATTTTCTTCATGGACCAACATATTCCCCTAGAACAAAATCCATTTCAGCCAAACAAAATATTTGCTTATCCTGAAACAAAATAAAAATGCCACAAATGCTGGTGGAAAGGGAAAAGACGATCTTCTAAATTAATCCTTAATCCAAGCTACTTGTATGGTGTTTTAAACTGAAAAATAAGAAATCATAATGGCCAACAGGTATATGAAAAAAATGCTCAACATCTCTAATTATCAGGGAAATGCAAAATCACAATGAGATATCATCTCATCCCAGTTAAAATGGCTACTATCAAAAAGAAAAAATAACAGATGTTGGGGAGGATGCAGAGAACAGGGAGTATCCGTATAGGGCTGGTGGGAATGTAAATTAGTACAAGTACTATGGATATCAGTGTGGAGATTCCTCAAAAAACTAAAAATATCCAGTGCAGATGCTCTGAAGGCCCTGGCTTCACCACAATGCAATATATTAATGTGGCAAAATTGTACCTGCACTCAATAAATATAAACAAATAAAAAAAAAAACTAAAAATAGAACTACCATATGATCCAGCAATCCCACTACAGGGTATACATCCAAAAGAAAAGAAATCAGAATATCAAAAAGGTATCTACACTCTCATCTTTATTGCAGCACTATTCATAATAGCCAAGATAGAGAACCAATCTAAGTATCCAACAGCATATGAACAGATAAAGGAAATGTACTACATACACACAATGGAATATTATTCAGCCATTAAAAAATGAAATCTTATCATTTGCAGCACCATGGATAGAACTGGAGGACATCAGGTTGAGTGAAACAAACCAGGAACAGAATGACATATCACATGTCGTAAGTGGGAACTCAAAAAGTGGATCTCACGCAGGTATAAAGTAGAATGGTGGCCACCAGAGGCTAAAAAGAGTAGGGGTGTAGGGGTATGAAAAGAGGTTGGTTAATGGGTACAAAAATACAGTTAGATTCAAGGAGTAAGTCCTAGTGTTCAATAGCACAGCAGGGTGACTATACTTAACAAAAATTTATTATATACTTCAAAACATCTATAAGAAAGATTTGAAATGTTCCCAACACAAGAAATGATAAATGTTTGAGGTGACAGATACCCCAATTACTGTGATTTGATCACTACACATTGTATGCATATATTGAAATATCAATGTACTCTAGAAATATGTGCAATCAATATGTATCAAAATATGAACAAAAAAAGAAATCATGTGGTCCAGTTTCAATATCTACATTGCTTCCATTTCATATTACACAAGCTCAAATGGAAGATCAAGTGTGGTCTTTCTTCTTAGATTGCAGGTAGGAGCTAAAAAGGCCTCATGTTACAGAAAGTATGTGTTTCATTGTTACTTCTTTTCAAAACAATAGCCTAAAATTCACTACAATGGAGGCCTGGGTACTAAAGTACGTATGAAGTCAGGGTTAATCACTAAACCAGTCTACTTCATACCTCATCACTATGTAGGCTTTGCTTTCTCTTGCTATAAATTCAATTAAAAGTTACTATTCTTATATTAGAAAGTCTATGAAATTTCTGATTCACAAAAATCTATTATTACATCTCTGAAAAATGTCAACAGTCTAAGGCAGGAGTTCTCAGCCCTGGCTGCATAATGAAATCACCCAGAGAGCCCCACATCAAACTTATTAAATCAGAATCTCTGGGAACAGGGTCTGGCACTGCTGGTTTTTAAAATGCTGCTTATTGGCTGGGCACGGTGGCTCACACCTGTAATCCTAGCACTCTGGGAGGCTGAGGTGGGAGGATCACTTGAGGTCAAGAGTCTGAGACCAGCCTGAGCAAAAGCAAGACCCCATCTCTACTAAAAATAGAAAAAAAATTAGCTGGTGGTGTGCGTCTGTAGTCCTAGCTACTTGGGAGGCTGAGGCAGGAGGATGGCTTTAGCCGAGGAATTTGAGGTTGCAGGAGCCATGGTGATGCCACTACATTCTAGCCCAGGCAACAGAGCAAGACCCTGTCTTTAAAAAAAAAAAGGAAGTAGGATCTATCTCCCCTATGCAGAATCTAGGTGAGCTCTGTGACTGCTCTGACAAATAGAATATGGTGCTATGATACTGTGCCAATTTCCAAACCCTTGCCTGAAGAGCAGCTTCCATTTCCTGTCTCTTGGAACACTCTTTGAAGCCAGTCTCCATGAAGCCCAAAGCATATGGAGAAGCCATTTGAGAGGACACAGGTCAATAGCCCCAGCTGGGTTCACAGTCCTCTTCTCAATGCCAAATCCCACTTTTCCTCTATCCATTCATTCAATAAATCAGTAAATTATCTACTGAATGACCACCTACACAGGCTAAACACTGAAAACACAATAGTGATTAATACGTACATGGATCATACTGTCTAGCAGGGAATGACAGAATGCCATCTTGGATAGTGCAATACGGGAGACCTCCTCAACATCCAGGTTAAACAATTCTTCAACTCCAGTAACTTTTACATCCTCTTCCCTTCAGTTAAAAATGGCAAATCCTGGACCTTGTAATCACCTAAAAATGCAATCCTAAACTCCAATATCTCATATCTCACATTAGTCTTTAATCTTTTAGGTCATTAAATATGAAATGTCCAATTTCAAATCCAAAGTGTTTATTATATTTCAAACAAGAAGCACTACAATTAAAGTATGTACCTAACTACCAACACAGTCTTGCTATCTTAAGAGTAGCTTGTTTATGCTAGCAGCAAAGAAGCCTGGAGAGCAAGTGGCGATGAAATCACAAAAGGCGTTTTCCACAGCTTGTTGAGAATTGAATATTTTCCCTTGCAAGAAGTGGTCCAAAGCCTGGAAGAAGTGACAGTCAGCTGGTGCAAGATCTGGTGAATGTGGTGGATGACAGAGAGTTCCAAGTCCAGCCTCTGTAGTTTAAGCAGCATTGTTTGTGTGACATGTGGTTGAGCATTGTCTTGCAAGAGGATTGGCCTGTCTCTATTGACCAATCTCGGCTGCTTAATCCCAAGTATCGTCATCATTCCACCCAATTCATTGAAGTAAATATCCGTTGTCATCAACTGACCAGGTTTCATGAAGCTGTAGTGGATAATACCAGCGCTGGACCAACAAATCAGACTCGATTAGCTTTTTTTGATGAATATTTGGTTTTGGACTGTGTTTCAGCACTTCTTCTTTACCGAACCCTTGTGCTGAATGCTTGCAATTGTCAAAAAGAATCCATTTTTCATCACACGTAACAATATGATATAGAAATAGTTTGCTTCTATGTCATGACAGCAAAGAAAGGCCAGCTTCAAGATGATTTCTCTTCTAACACTCATTTAATGCATGTGGAATCATCTATCCAGCTTCTTTACCTTGCCCATTTGTTTCAAATGGTCCAATATTGTTGGAATAATAATGTCAAATCTTAGTGCTAACTCACACATATGCTGACATGGATTCACGTCCACTACAGCTTTCAGCTCATCATTATCCACCTTGGTCTCAGGTTGCCCACATGGCTCATTTTCAAGATTAAAATCATCAGAACTGGGACGTTGGTACTTTGAGACAGGAGTCTGCCAACCTCCTCAACTGCTGGCAAATTAATAAACTCCTCTTTCCTTCTCCTCAAAAAAAAAAAAAAAAAAAAATCACCAGAATGGAACTTCTCAAACCATTGATGTAGTGTGCGTACATTAGCCACATCCTTCCCAAACACTTCATTGATATTTTGAGCTGTCAGTGCAGCATTGGTTCCACGAAAATAACATGAATTTTTGACTTATCCATTTAGAGCAATTCACAAAAATTGCTCTAAAAAAAATTTGAAAGATAATCTCAAGCCAAACCGTGCATTTGAAAGGCACGTATTGTGAAGGATGCACCTTGACAATAAACATAGAACAAGAAGTGTCAAAGTGAAATGTCAGAGATATCAACTGTCAAACTTAGTACTTAGGGAAACTGGACATTTCATATTTAATTACCTAAATAATTCTCTATATCTCATTATATCTGTTTGGAAATCATTCAGCCCTCCAATCACATGCTTCCTAATTATAAGCTCCCTTCCCTATTCATTCCCCTCCCCACTCATACTACACCACACGGTCCATCTGTTCACTTTCTTACATCCACAACTTCTAACTTCTACCTCATTCCTTCACCATATCTTTTCTGTACAATCCCACATTGAAACCTAGCCATTCACTTACCTTCTCAGATGAATACTGAAGAACAGCTGACACAATTATGCTGATTAGAAGTATAACATTCAGGAGGATGTTGGTATTTTGAGATGGGAGTCTGCCAACCTCCTCATTGGCTGACAAATTAATAAACTTCTCTTTCTTCTCAAAAAAAAAAAAGAACTATACATTCAGTCTTCCCCTTAGCTAGCCCCTCAAGCCTACTACCAACTACATATGCATTCCACCTGCCTTTTATTGTCCATCTTCTTCTTAGTGGTCGTTAAAGACTTCCTTGTACCAATTAGCCCTTCTGTCTCCTTACTCAGTAATGTCTATTTGTAATTTACAACTTTATAGTTAAGGGTAATTAAGGGTAGTTAAGGATTATACAATCCTGCTCATTGCCATGTGCCCTGCCTGCCTCTGATGGGAGAAGCATATACCCCTGCCTCACTTACTGACTGACCTCATTCAAGTAACTTGCTCTGGGCAAAGTAATGTGAACAGACAGAACACTGAGGCATCAGAATAGAAGCTTCAACTGGGATTGTGAAATTCAATCTGGCCTCTTACTCATCTCCTACCAAGAAACTGGGCATATCCAACACACAGACTGCTCCTTCAGCCTGGGTCCCAGGATGAGGGAATACACAAAGCAAAGTCATATCCACAGACATGTAATGTGTGCAAGAAATAAATCTTCGTTATAAACCGCTAAGATGTTTGGGGTTGTTAACAAAGCAAAGGAGAATAATACAAGCCATAATTCCCTTTTAAAGTTAAAATTTAATGGTTTTTAGTATATTCACAAAGTTGTGCAACCATGACCCAACACTTACCTTTCTAGGTATATACTCAAGAAAATTAAAAACATATGTTCATAGAAAAATCATACATGAATGTTCATAGGAGCATTATGCATAATAGCCAAGTAGAAAACAACCCAAACACTTATCAACTAATGAATGAATAAACAAAATGTGGTATATCCATACAATGGAATATATTTGTCCATAAAAAGGGATGATGTGTGGTGATACATGCTACAGTTGATCAACGTTGACAACATTATCCTAATTAAAAAGCCACATTCAAAAGGCCACATATTGTGGGATTCACTTATTAACATATGAAATGCCCAGAATAGGCAAATCTATCGAGACAAATGTTACTGTTAATGGATACAGGGTTTTTTTTTTTTTTTTTGGAGACAAAGTCTCACTCTGTCACCCTGGCTAGAGTGCAGTGGCATCATCGTAGCTCACTGCAACCTCAAACTCCTGGGCTTAAGCAATCCGCTTGCCTCAACCTCCCGAGTAGTTGGGACTACATGTACTTGCCACCATGCCTGGCTAATTTTTTCAATTTTGGGGAGAGATGTGTTCTTGCTCTTGCTCAGGCTGGTCTTGAACTCATGACTTCAAGTGACCCTCCCACCTCAGCCTTCCAGAGTGCTAGGATTACAGGGGTGAGCCACCACACCCAGCCCAGAGTTTCTTTTTGAAGTGATGATTAACTCCACATAGGGTTAATACAGACACAACTGGACAGGAAAAATCAAGTTTTAGGTAAGTTTCTTGACCATAATTGAATGTCAAAAATCACATAGCATGTAGAAAGAATGTTTTTCTTTCTTTACTAGAAATATAAGAACATATGTGCTAGTGAATACACATGCTGTTTACCATTTTTTAAAAAATCACAAAACACTGAGGTACTGCTGGCAAGAAGCAGAATAATTTGTTTAAAGTTTCTTAATTCCCAAATATCCATTCTTTCACTCACAAAAGACCGGTTTTAGAGATTAAGATAAAAAGTAGAAATTCATACTGAGAATTCATTATGTACCAGTAACTCATCACAAGCAATAAATTAGGAAAAGCAACTAATCTGAAGATAGCACTTGTAATTTCAGGTCAAAAAGAAAAATCAAAGTTTAAAAATATTGGAAAAATAAAGACACTTATGCAGGTTCTGGTTATTAGCTGTTTAAAACTGTTTAAAGTGGCATATTAGATATTCAACATTCGAAGAGGTAACTATTAAATAATTTTAATGGGGCAAAAGAGTAAACTGAGCTAAATAGGTGTGACTTCAGTAAACAGTGACATCCAAAAGCAGTGAAGTCCATAAATGGGAATTTTTTCACTTCGGATCAAACTGAAATAAAACTTTACTGTGGCTCATCCTCAAATTTCATAAAGCTCAATGCATCTAGCTCTAGGTGGCTCATCTGCAAGCAGACTGACCAAAGGGTAGTACGAGGGATCTTTGTGGTGATGAAACAGTTCTATATCCTGACTGTGGGAGTAGTTACATGAATTTACAAGTGGTAAAATTGCATAACACCACACACACACACATTCGCACACATAAAACTGGTGATACCTGAATAAGGTCTATGGATTGTACAATGTTAATTTCCAGGGTTATAATACTGCACTATACTGATACATATATATTGCAGATTTAGTGATATTGTACTATGGTAAGGTAAGATGTTATTACTGAGTGAAGGATACACAGGGTATCTCTTCAACTTTGTGTGAATCTACATTTGGAAATACAAAGTTGTTTTTTTAAAAAGAGTAAGCTGATCAGAAATAAGCATTCCCCAAAATTTCATACCTAAAAAATGTTTCAAAAATTCAGACATTGGGAGAGGGGAGGAGGGGATGGATATATACATACATAATGAGTGCTATGTGTACCATCTGGGCGATGGACATGCTTGTAGCTCTGGTGGGGGGGGAGGGGGGCCAGGGGCAACATAACCTAAACATTTGTACCCCCATAATATGCAGAAATAAAAAAAAAAAGAAAAAAAATTCAGACATTTCATGCTCTGAATTAAACAAAGCAATTAATGTTCACCACAATATCAAGTTTACTTAAATCTAATGACAGAAAGTCTCTTATACTTTTAAATTAAACTGGAAAAGGTTTCTTTCATTTCAACATGTCCATGATAGTCATGAGGCTTTAGTGAAAACCATATATAACCTACAGAGTCAGAAATATGTTTAGGCATGTCCAGCATAAGAATGCGGCACTATGAATGAAGTGCTGCAAGGCAACAATGCAACTTCAAGGCACAGATATCTCCACTGTGGCTGTGCAAGAGAAAGAAAGATGCTTATGGACACAATAAAGGAGGCCAGTCCCATGATACTGCCAAATTGCCATTATTTAAGATGGCCTGGGTCACTCGTGTTAAACTAAATTGTCTCCAGACAACTCAATTTCTAGCACTAAGTCAGATCTTCACTTCTTTTTCTTAGATCTCTAATTTTATGAATACTAAGTGGGAAAAGGACTGCTTATACACAAATGGCACTGAAACAATTACCTATTTTTAAAAAAAGTTAGTATCACACAGTACCCTTCCCCCCCAAAAAAAACTGAATTAAAGATTTAAATGTAAAAAAAGGAAAAAAAAATAGGAACCAAGGAGAAAAGAAAGAAAAAAAAAAGAAAAAGAAAAGGAGAAAAAAAACCAAACTCTGGCAGAAGGTTTTTTCCATGTAAGTTAAAAGTAAAAACAATAAAGTAAAAAGCAGCCAATCTGAAAACATAAAAATCTTAAACTTCATATGGTATACACATTATGAACAAGATTTAACTTAATATGTAGGGGGAAGTATTTCCAACAGGGATGGTACATAGATATTAATGTTTTAAAATAAGATTTCCAAATCAAAAGTACACATTATTTTTTCATCAGCCAATTCACTTTTCCCTCCAAAAGCACAGAACAATATTTTAATTAATTACTGGCATTTATTAAATACTATGTGTCAGGTTTTTGCTAAGTGCTTGTTATGGTCTGAGTGTTTACATCCCCCTAAAATTCACATGTTGAAACCTAATTACCAATATAAAGATGTTATGAAGTAGTCAGGGCTTGTGGTAGGTGATTAGGTCATGAATGGGAGGCCCTACAGGGTTGCCTTGCCACTTCCACCATGTGGGAATACAGCAAGAAGGTGTCATCTAAGAACCAGGAAACAGGACCTCAGTAGGCACCAAATCTGCTGGCACCTAGACTTGGATTTCCAGCCTCCCGAACTGTGAGAAATAAGTTTCTGTTGTTTATAAGCTACCCAGTCTATGATATTTTGTTAGGGTAGCCCCAACAGACTAACACAGCACTTTACAAACATGTGAGTAGATACCACTGTGATCTTCAATGAATTAAAATACAAGGTACAGGGTTATGGTTTTATATAAAATGTTTCTGCATTAACAAAGCAGAGTTTAAGGTGACATGACATTCCAGTTTCCATAACAACTTTCTTTACTGTTCAGTGCCCCAGCTCTTCTTTAAAAATAACTGCAGAAGAGAGGGAAAAACTTCTTCATTAAAAATAGTAGTGCAAAAATAATGGTCAAACCATTATCAGCTAAATTAATGGTTCTCAATCTTTGGTTTTTAATAACCTGGAGCATGTATCTAAAATACAGATTCCTGGACCCCACTGTCAGGCATTCTGGTTTAGCAGGTCTCAACTGGGGCCCAAGGACCAGAATTTTTCTGAGGTTAGAAACTGGGGAAAAAAAATCTTAAAATTTAAATTATCAAAATGATCACATTAGCTACAAGTTTACTGTGCCATGCTTCATCCTAGGTAATCTATACCACCAGCTATTTCATTTCAATTCTCACAAACAACCCAATATCATAGTACTCTTATTTCTAACTGATGAGGAAATGTGTTCAAGGTCAACACAGCAAGTGAGTAGCAAAGCTGAAGTTTGTGACTCTAAAGCCCTTAATCTTTCCATTCTTTAAATTCTCAGTATATCCTACTAGTGTTAACAGGATCCAGCAGAAATGATAACTCTATGGTCTAACCAGATCTGAAAAGGAAAATGAGGTGAACGACTTCCCTGTTTGACAGTAAGTCATGCAGAGGGCACAATCAGTCCAGAAATGGTGTCACTGAAATGTTTAGTAGTTCCTTGACTGCCCACTACCACTACTGCTGTATAGCCATAAGTGAAATCTTGATAATCACTGTCAAGACTCACCAGTGAAATGTGGGAATTTAATCATCCTGACTAGCTGAAATGCAGAGCCACAATGTGGTATGATGCCTTCTGAGAAGTACTAACGCCTGGTAATAAGAACTGCTTTCTACTGAAAACCTTAATACAGTCTGTCCATATTAATGGCTTCAAAGAGTCTCTCTATGTGGAAGAGCCATTGTCTACCCCTCTCCTTTGAGGCACCACTCCTCTCCAACACCAATCATGTTATTCTGTCTGCCTACAGATGTGTCAGTGGCACAGAGCTAGAAAATCAGAGGTCCCCATCCCAGGCAACACTGACTGGTCCATGGATGGGCATGCAAGCCTAGTGAATCTAACGAGAGCCTTTTCCTGGGATTTTCTATTTGAGATTAGAGAAGAAAACCTGCAAGGAACAGAAGGACCCCATGAACAAAGCCTGTCTGCAATGGAATAGAGTAAGAGGCCTCAGTCCTTGAGGTCCCTGGAGCTGCCTTGGTATCTGCAGCTTTTCCTTCAATTCTGCTCCTTCCAGAAACTCATATTAGCCTATAAGTATCCATTTTCCTTAAGATGGTTTTATTTGATCTTAATGACAACTAAGAGTTCTATTACAAATTAAGGTATTTAATGCAGAGCATGGTCACTACAGTTAACAATACTGTACTGTGTACTTGAAACTTGCTAAGATGGTAGCTCTTTAGTGTTCTTATCACAAAAAAAGGTTAACTATATGAGGTGATGAATGGTAACTAGCTTGACTGCAATCATTTCACAGTGTATACATATCAAAGCATCATGTTGTATGCATTAAATACATACAACTTCTACTTGTCAATTATACCCCAGTAAAGCTGGAAAAAAATTATGTAAGGTAATTATTATCTACATTTTACAGATGAGGAAATTAAAGCACAGAAGTGACATAATTTGGCCAAGGTCTCACAGCAACCAGAGCCAGAATGAAAATACAGGTTTGTCTGACTCTTAAGACCTACATATTTTCTGATTACTAAAATAATGGCTTCAAAAAGAATGTACTAATTGATAAAAGATTTCAGTGAAAAATTGTTCCCATCACTTTAAAGTTCTTACTTCAAGAATTTTGGAAAGGCTGGGCACGGTGGCTCATGCCTATAATCCCTGCACTTTGGGAGGCCAAAGTGGGAGGATAGCTTAAGGCTACAAGTTCAAGACCAGCCTGCGAAACGTAGGGAGACCCTATCTCTACAAAAAATTAGCCATGCATGGTAGCATTTACCTGTAGTCCCAATTACTCGGGAGGTAGGCAGGAGGATTACTTGAGCCCACGAATTCAAGGTTACAGTCCAACCTGGGTGACAGAGTGAGACCTATGGCTTAAAAAAAAAAAAAAGGACTTGGAAGGACCTGACCTTTCTAAGTATTTTGTCGTCATGGAATTCTGTGCAATAAATACTTTTTATAAGATTTGACCAATGGAACCTACTGGATATAAACCTAGGTCCCATGTTTTTGTTTTGTTTTGTTTTGTTTTTTGAGACAGAGTCTGGCTCTGTTGCCCGGGCTAGAGCGCGGTGGCGTCAGCCTAGCTCACAGCAACCTCAAACTCCTGGGCTCAAGCAATCCTCCTGCCTCAGCCTCCCGAGTAGCTGGGACTACAGCCATGAGCCACCATGCCCAGCTAATTTTTTCTATATATATATTTAGTATCACACAGTACCCTTCCCCCCCAAAAAAAACTGAATTAAAGATTTAAATGTAAAAAAAGGAAAAAAAAATAGGAACCAAGGAGAAAAGAAAGAAAAAAAAAAGAA
>NW_012137191.1:6059828-6094982 GCF_000956105.1 Propithecus coquereli | reverse complement strand
TTTTAGTTGTCCAGATCATTTCTTTCTATTTTTTAGTAGAGACAGGGTCTCGCTCTTGTTCAGGCTGGTCTCGAACTCCTGACCTTGAGTGATCCACCGGCCTCGGCCTCCCAGAGTGCTAGGATTATAGGCGTGAGCCACCGCGCCTGGCCCTAGGTCCCATGTTTTAAATGAAAGAAATAAATAATAGTTGCACTCTTTCAGGTAAGATGAAATCAAAAAAGGCAAGAATGCAATGATATTCAAGTCCTACAGAAAAGAGGACTTGCCTCTTGCCTTGCCTCAGAGCCCCCACTGCCCCCTGAGTCCACTATCTGGACTAGACCCTTATTTTTCTTTATAGAAAGAGCTCTTGTATAGCAATCAAAGGATACACAGTTTCCAGTCCTGTTCCAATTTCTGATGCCCTTTAGATCTTGGCCAAATAATTTATACACAGAGAGATTAAGGAGACCTACTTCATATCACACAGTAGCCAAAAAAGTTGATTTAACTCTGTGAGATCTCTATAAAGATATTATAAATGGTATCTAAAATAAAAAGACTGCTGAGCTCTCAGGAATTTGTCTGACCATCAAATCACAGGGTAAGAAAAGTGACAATCTAGCTTTCCTATGTTGTTGCTCTGCTGGAAGTTTCTTTATGCATGCAAATATGGTGTAATGTTCTTTATTACATTTTTAGAAAGACTGATACACCTTTAGTTTTAACCTAAATGTACACCTCCTTTAAAATAAAAAGTAATGCTACTCAGAAAACCTAAAAGTACAGCACTTCAGTCGATGCAACTCTGACACATCAAACTTAAGATTTCAGTAATGGCTCTATTAGATATTTATTAAAACTAGGCTCTTATTTTCTAAATTTCAAGTAAAGTAATTCCGTTAAAATTAGCTGGCCAAGCAAACATAATTTATAAAACTGTCACAAAATAAAGTAACTGAGAGCGCTAAAAATGAACATTATCAAATTGAAACGCTAATATCAGTGTAATTTCATTTAATGTTTGATTAAAATATTGCTACCTTACATTTCTATCCAATATAAAAATAATTCCTTTTCTATAATTATAACTGCCTCACAATAACATAATAGGCCATGAACGGTTTAGCTTCCATCCGTCATTTTTTCATGAGCTCATTCAAGTCTTCAGTCACTGCCTCTCCCAGGACAGAAAACTGAGGGTTAATAAACCTGGCTCTGGAAGTAGTTCTGCTTTTAGTATAATAGTTCTTGCTAGTACTGAATACAGAGCCCTGATGCAGGAAATTACTATGAGTGTAATCAAATCATGGGGCGAAAACATGACAATCCAGCCTTTTCACGCACTTCCTCTACCCAAACTTCCCACTTCCATCCTGGGAATGACCATCAACTCTCAGAATGATGTTAAACAACAGCCTACTCCTCACCCAGTACTCCTTTCTCGTATGGAAGCCACACTTTCCTATATCAAAGCATTTGCCTCCCCACAGGGAGCACTTCAGGTCCTTTTCAGAGACATGCCCACAAATAGAGGCAGTGCAAATGTTTTAGCTCTTATTAAGCAATGACAAAAACATTCTTATTTCCATTTAAATCTCATGTTCATTCCAACTCTCGCAGTGATTTCTGTAAATCCATGTAAGGGATTACGCTGCTTTTTAAATACAGATTTCTCAAGAAAGATATCTCCAGTCCATACCACAAGACTTGAGCATGCTAAGTGTCGCTCATTTTTGTTAATTTTCTCTAAGTTTCAGAATAAACCAAATGGTTCCAAAAGAAAAATTCACAACCCGCACAAATGCCAAGTCCAGATTTGACTAACCACGGATAATAATGAAAATTGTAAGTGTTAACACACGAACATTTGATGCCCCTTTCAGGAGGGGGGGGCGGAAACCCAATGAATTAGGGCGCCTGCCTGATGTTTAAATATCTCAACTTGAACTCCATGGAAACAAGAAGGAATTCGTACTAGCCAGAGAGCAATAAGGCTTAGGCAAGCACCTCTTATTTTTCAGTGAATCCTTTTTTAAAAAAAGTTGAAAATTTCTAACTGCTTTAAAGAGCGCGTAAGGACTGGGTCCACACAAAAATGTGGGATGCTTTCAGGCGGGAGCAGCGCCCAGTTCACCCCCGGCTTGAGGAGATGGAGGGAAATGAGTGAAGGGGTCAGAGACGGCGGCAAAGCAGCGGCAGGCGCGGGACCCACTGCGAGCAGCGCGGCCCAGGCCGAGCCCCGCGCGCGGCGCCCCCGCCCCAGCCGCAGCCCCGGAGCGGCCCGTACCTGTCCGACCGCCCGGGATGCGCCGCGGTGCCCGCGCTGCCCGCGCCTCTCGCGGCGCCGCGTCCGCCGCCCGCGAGCCAGGAAGCCGCTGCGGCCTGCGGCTTCCCGCCACCGCCGCCCGCTCCTTCCTCCAGGGACACAGCGAGCTGGCTGAAGGCGTAGAGGAGCGAGCAGAAGCCGCAGGCCAGACACAGCACCACGATGCGCAGGTAGCGCCGCATCGCCACTGCCGCCGCCGCCGCCGCGCCCGCCCGGGCGAACTGGATCGGGGGGGAGCGGCAGCGCGCAGTCGCGAGCGCAACAAGTTCCTCCTCCGCCGCAGCCTCGCGCCCGCTCCCTTCCTCCCTCCCGCCCCTCCCCGCCCACCACCTAGGCGAGCGCTGCCCTGGCGCCCGAGCCGCCGACAACCCGCCCGGAAGCCCGGGCGCCGCCTCCGCCTCCGCCTCCGCGCGCCCCTGGGTCCCGCAGCGACGCGGCCCCACCCCTCCCCGGGGGCGGGAGCGGCCGCACGCGCCGGCGCACTGAGCGCGGAGGGCCGGGAGTCGGCGGCTGTGCTGGGTTCCCGGGGCGCCGACCCGGGGGCGGCGACTCCTGGGCCCAGTGGCTCTGACTCGTAGAGGAGGGAGGTGTTGCGAAAGGACCAGGACTCTGGAGACAGCTGACCTAAATTCAAATTATGGCTCTTTCACAAGGTAGTTTGTGATGTTGAGCAACCCAAATTTTCTGAGCATAGTTTTTCGTCTTACGTGGAGATAACTATCCTCATCATAGGGCGGTTGTGAAGATTAAATTGTTTAACGCACGAGAAAACGCCTAACATTGAAAAAGTCACTTAACTAAGCCCTGTCCCAGACCAGCCTCCTTGGTGTCTAAGTTTCTGTGATATTGTCTATGCCAGCCACTTTCACCCGTATCTTAGTACCTCGTAATGTTAATTGTTTAGTATGCCTATCTTGCCTTCCAAAAGGCTGTGAGGTGCCTCTAAGGCAGGGGTCCTCTTTTGCGTTTTGACCTTCCTCATAACTCATCATTTGCATGTTCAGAACAGTATTAGTATTCTCCTAAAGAGCTTCTTCCCCATTTCTTCTCCCTCCTTCCCAGCTCTTTCCAGTGCGTGCATTCATCAACCCTTTGAGAGCATCTCTGTGTGCCAAGCACTGTGAATATCTGGGGGTATGAAGAAGCCTTGCTGGGGCGTGGGTGGGCCATGGAGACTCGTAAATAAGTGCAACACAATGATACAGACATTAAGATATGGTCTGTCGGGGTGTGCATGCACACACACCCAGAGAAAAGCAATCAGTTCTACCTGCGAGTGTGGTCAAGAGCGTCATCATACCAAAGGTAGCCCTGGAGTCTTGGGTAAGGGAAATAATTCCAGGATGAGGAATCAATGAAGCCGGCTCTTGTGTTCAGGGAATTGTGAGAAGTTTGATACCACCAGCTAAGTGAGTGCAAGAGAGGATATGATGAGCGATAAGACTGTACAAGTGGAAGGAGCTAGATATTTGAGTGCCTTGTTTAGCACACCAAAGAGTTTAAACTTCGTCTGCCAGACAGTGGTGAACTATTGAAGGGCTTTTAAGTAAAGAAGTAACATGATCACATTTGCATTTTAGAGAGCAGATTCTGGCTGCAATGTGGAGGCTGGAACAGAGATGAGAGATTGGACACAGAAAGCAGCTCCAGCGCCAAAAAATGAGGGAAAAGAGGCTTAAAAATACACACACGCAGAGTTCATGGAGAAAAATCATGCCATTAAACTGCTGAAATTGCATCTAGGACATTGAAATGTTTAGCCTTGAGATACAAGGTGGGGAAATGCTTCGCAATATAGTAGTAACTCTCAAGCTGGAATCCCTACACCAAAACAGTGCTGGTGGCTCTGTGACCATGGGAAAGTCACTAAACAAATCTAAGGCTCAGTTTTCTCCTATAAGGATAAATTTTTTGCCTTACCTGACAAAAAAGGGAAGATTAGCATGCTATTAAGATGTGTAAAGAGAAGAGAACATACATTTACTCATTCAATAAATATTTATTGAATATATTCTACATGCCAGACAAGGGGCTCAGATAAAAGAGTGTACTGCCCTCAAAGGGAAGACAGGCAAGTAAAACCAACAAGAATACTAAATTAATCCTTCCACCACACCTTGCAATTCTTAGAGAGATGAAAATAAACTTAACAGGATACAGCGAATGATAATAAAAGCATTGATAAGAATGCAAAATACCTTTTGAAAGAGAAAGTGGAATACCAAGAAACTAGAGTAAGAGCTAGTACTGTACTCAAATAAAGAATGTTTAATTTAAAAGATTAGTTAACTACAGTTGTTCTCTATTCCAACAAGGAATCTAAATGTAGTAAAAATTAAGAATAACTCTTTGGCCCACAGATTGTTAAAATGGTGGAATGGCACAAGGGAGGGTAGGCAGTTTTCATTTATGCAACAATTTACAAAAAGAGCATATCGGGAAGAATAATCATTCATTTACTTAGCATCAGGGTTCCGAATATATCATCCTTATAGGTTCTTTTTAATCTTGGAATTACAAAAAAAAAATTCTGTTGAAAAAGTATGAATGGCATTCCAAAAATAGAAATGACTTTTGTATTACCCACACACTGTCTTAACTGGTTATCTTAGAAAAGCTATGTGCATGATTATTTCCAGGCTTCACACATTGCATTTTGATATTCCTAAAATTAAGTTATTGAAAATGATTTAAAGTATTTTGATGTCATAACAATTAGGCATTTCTTTCATCTATTGTTACTATGTATTCCTAAGTCTATTTTTTTTTTGTCTCTATACCTCTTAATTCTCTAATGACAGACTGGCTATATCCAAAATTTTAATCCATGTTGATCTTCATCTTGTCAAATAGGTAAATTTAGGTGGAGGAAAAGAAATTTAAAAGTAGCATTATTTGTTGTTTACATTAGGAGACAGAGATCTCTGATCTAGAAAATTCTCTGATTCAAGATTAAATCAAATCTCAAGAATCTTACATTTAAAAGATTAATCTTGATTTTTCTTATATCTCCTACTACATATTGGATATATTATAGGCATTAATGTTTTTTTTAAATGTCTTCTCTAAATCACTCTAGAGCAGATTTGGGGTTCTGCTCAGCATTGGCTTCCCACTCCTACCTTTGAGTACTTGATTTCTTTAAAAAAAAAAAAGCAACATCCTACGGGGAGTTAAGTTCTATACCTTTTCAGAGTTAATTAAAAACTTTTTAATATAACTTCCATTTTGTAAAGGTCTATAACATAATCAAATTTTATCCTTATAACATTCCTATGAATTAGGAGATGTTATTGTATTCTTAAAAAAAAAAAAAAAAAAGGAACCTGAAATTCAGAGAGGTTCATTAACCACTAAAAATCATGATCCATAATTTGAATAGAAATCTTTGGGGATACAAAATGCATGTGTTTTCTATTACATCATGCTATCTCACTATCAACAAATAAATGCTAAATTGAGTGGTGATGCAACTTTGAAGTGAAAGCACAAAGGGAAGCAATGTTATATGAAAATCTTTTAGACTGGTTTGGGGGATTTAGAACAACATAAAAGAAGTACAAGTTGGATTAGTTGCAGAGCACAAAGAATCAGAAACTCAGACTAAAAGTAAAATTCATTCTCTCATACCAAAAGTGGGCTTTTGGTATATTTCTCCATTTTCCACAGTCTAATTCCTAGAGATCTTACTGGACTAGAGGAAAAGTTGGAAAGTAATGTTGTTAGTTTGAATAAAAAGTATTTCATTTTAAGTGTTTATTCATACCAGTATATGTGGGGAAAGAGTTTAACTCTATTTAGTTAATAGAAAAATGAAGATGAGATGATAGCTTTCATTCAAACTCCGTTCTTCCAGATAGGTCAGCAGATCCAACCCTAGATGTAATTTCTATGTGTAGTGTTTCTACTCTTCAGCAATTCCACTTGGGGAGGCATCCATTTCACTGGATCCTAGCCCCAAAAGGTTCCTGTTGGGGCTTATCATCACACCTCAAAATAAAGCAATTTTTTAAAAAATTATTATTTACTCTTATTTATACAAGAGATTTGAGGCAGTTTATAAGAACAAAAGGAAAAAAATATAAACGTCAGATTCTGGAAAAATATAAACAGAAGATCAACAACAGAAATTTAGAATAGAGACAGGCAGGCCACCTAGTGCTACATAATTTTAAAATTTTAATCTGATATTTCTCAAAACTACAGCAAAAATTGAAGATAACCAGTTAATGATCTGCATTGTCCATATGGAAAAGGCAAATTGATTTCTCAGGTAAAGTAAAGCTTTTCCTGAAATATGTCTGAATAAAATTTCTCACTTGGATAGAGTGGTACAATATTCTTCAACATCTACAAAAAAGGAAAATAGTAGACCTAATTTAGCTGTTTCTTAATTTAAAAAAATTAGTGTAGGAAAATGATAAATTATCGCACATTACATGGCTTAAAGTCTTAAACTTTTGAAAATTCAAGCTGAAGTAATGAAATGATAGCTGGCTAAAACAACTGGTGACACCCAACGTTATCAGCCGCAAACATCAAGATGAGGTCCTAACATTTTCAGTGTGGACTTGCAGTGGATACTTAGGCCTAAGTAAGTTTTCTAAAAACAAATGAGTGGCGAGCACTCTCTTCTTTGCCTTTTTTTTTTCTGAGACAGAGTCTCACTCTGTTGACCTGGCTAGAGTGCAGTGGCGTCATCATAGCTCACTGCAATCTCAAACTCCTGGACTCAAGCAATCCTCCTGCCTCAGCCTCCCAAGTAGCTGGGACTACAGGCACTCGCCACTACAACCCAGCTTTCTATTTTTAGTAGAGATGGGTCTTGCTCTTGCTCAGACTGGTCTCAGACTCCTGAGCTCAAACTGTCTTTCTGTCTCAGCCTCCCAGAGTGCTAGGATTTCAGATGTGAGCCACCATGCCCAGCCCTTCTTCTGTATTTTATACAGGTTTCTATTACTGTAGTATGACATTGTAATTATTTACAGACCTCTCCTCTAAGATTTGAGTTCCATATCTTTGTCCTCTTTCTAACCAATCCCTGGTACAGTGTGTGGCATACAAAATATACTCCATAGATGTTCAGTGATTTACATAATAACTGATGTAAAGAAAATCTAGATCAAGAAAATACTAACATATTACAACAGTAAAAAAGCTATTAGTTTGTGGGCCGGGCGCGGTGGCTCACGCCTGTAATCCTAGCACTCTGGGAGGCCGAGGCGGGCGGATCGTTTGAGCTCAGGAGTTCGAAACCAGCCTGAGCAAGAGCGAGACCCCGTCTCCACTAAAAAAAATACAAAGGAATTAATTGGACAACTAAAAATATATAGAAAAAATTAGCCGGGCATGGTGGCACATGCCTGTAGTCCCAGCTACTCGGGAGGCTGAGGCAGTAGGATCGCTTGAGCCCAGGAGTTTGAGGTTGCTGTGAGCTAGGATGACGCCACGGCACTCTAGCCAGGGCAAAAGAGTGAGACTACGTCTCAAAAAAAAAAAAAAAAAAGCTATTAGTTTGTAACTCCCATTGATGGGAGAAGGGGAGGGGTGAGGCAGACTCAGAGCATGAAAAATGTTCCAGAGCTCTGAAACCTTCCAGAGATCTACTTGATTTTTTCCATTGAAGTATCTGGTCTTACCATGGCATTTTATATGCTCCATAATTGGCCCATTCCATAAAGGCAGGAATATCCACATTGGCTAAACAAAAAGCCTAATTAATACAGTTGACCCTTGAGCAATGTGTGAATTAGGAGTGCTGACCCCATGCAGTCAAAAATATACATATAACTTTTTAATTTTTTTTTTATTAGACTACTTGAATGTAGTAGTGAGAAGGGGGGAAAGAGAAGAGCAAGGAAGTCAATCTGTAACTGACTGTCAATTGAGATAACTCACTACCTTTGAACCAGCCCTGTGTACAACTTTTGACCACCCAAAAACTTAACTGCTCATAGTCTACTGTTGACTGGAAGACTTAACCAAATAGCATAAACAATCAATTAACACATTATTTTTTATGTTTGTATGTATTATATGCCATATTCTTATAGAGAAAAATGTTAAGAAAATCATAAGAAAAATGTATTTACTGTTCATTAAGTGGAAATGGATCATCATAAAGGTCTTCATCCTTGTCATCTTCATGTTGAGTAGGCTGAAGAGGAAGAAGAGGGGTTGATCTTGCTGTCTCAGTGGTGGCAGAGGTGGAAAAAACCCAAATATGAAGTGAACCTGTGCAGTTAAAATGCAGTGTTGTTCAAGGGTCAACTGTTCATTAAAAATGTAACATTTAAATGATCTGGGCCAGCTGGGTACAGTGGTGTGCCTGTAATCCCAGCTACTTGGGAGGCTGAGGCAGGAGGATTACTCCAGGCCAGGAGTTTGAGACCATAGCAAGACCCTGTCACTAAAAAAAAAAATAAAAATAAAAAATAAAGGATCTAGGCTAGTGGGGACGTGCATTCAGGAAAGTCTTATGTAATTCAAGGTAAAACTTAGCTCTATTACAGCTTCCTAAGAATTAGTTTTGATGAAAATCATTCTAAAGTATTACATATACTGCTGCCCTAGTAAACAGTCTACTAGACACAAGTTAAACTTTAATTAATGTCTGAATCATCATGAAGATGATTTATCATAGAGTGTTTTTAAAACATCCTCAGAGCTGGGTATGGTGGCTCACACATATAATACCAACACTTTGGAAGTCTGGGGAAGGAGGATCTCTTGACGCCAGGTGTTCCAGACCAGTCTGGGCAATATACCTTGATGTCATCTCTACAAAAAATAAAATTAAAATTAGCCAGGTGTGGTGGCATGCACGTATGTGCCTGTAGTCCAGCTACTCAGGAGGCTAAAGCAGGTGGTTCACAGGAGGATGCTTGTGTTCAGGAGTTTGAGGCTGCAGTGATCTATAATCAGGCCATCGCACTCCATCCTGGACAACCGAGCAAGACCCCATCATTCATTCATTCACAGATAAATAAATAAAACATCCTCAGAAACTGACACGCTGTAAGTTCTATTCCTTCTCTCTCCCTTCCTAGTGATTTTCCCCTATTAACCAGATTGCATCCCAGTACCCTCTTTTCTAATTTGTCACTACTTTTGCTGTCCTTTTCTCCTTCCATGCCTTTGATATTAGTCAGGCTTATTTTTCATCGCCTTCAATATCCACAGAAGGCATTCTTTTCTTTCTGCTTTCAAAAAATCATCAGTAACATCCTATATTGTTACCTTGTCTCTTGATTCCACTCAGCTGTTTTGGTAACTGTTCTGCACTTCTTCAATTTTTCTACATTCATTGTTCCAGACAACTGAAGATACCTTGGGGTAAATGGGAGGGAGTGAGTGCTAATAAGTCAAAGCATTATTTTACTGTTATCCTCCCCGTACACATACTTACTTTTTTGTTTTCACTTAGTTTTCTAAATACAGTGCAGAAATTTCTATCAACAGCTTACTTAAAACAGCCCAGCTCCTACATCAGGTCCTTAAAAGATTCCAGAAGAGATTAAGTTGCATACAAAGAAAGTAAGTGTCTTATTCCATTTCTGTTGCTATAACAGAACACCTGACACTGGGTAATTGAAAAAGAAAAGTTTATTCTGGCTCATGGTCTGGAGGCTGAGAAGTCCACGATCAGGTGGCCCATCTGGTGAAGTCTTATGCTGCTTCAACTTGTGGTGGAAAGCAGGCAAGTGCAGAAGATAAAACACAAAAGGCAACCTCACTTTGTAACAACCGGCTCTCAAGAGAATTAATCCATTCCCACAAAAACTAACCCAGTCTCCTGAGAAAGATAAAGGCACCACTTTCCAGCACCACCACACTGGGGACCAAGCCTCAACATGAGTTTTGGTGAGGACAAACCACATCCAAACCATAGCAGTAAATAAAATAAGGGCCTCAGTGTAAACTAAAACTTCTACGCAATTTACCATTAATGCATACAATATGCAGAAACCACATTTTTTTAGGCAGTAAGAATTTTTATCTATAATACATATGCTATCAACTTAGAAAAGCTGAAGTTTTTTCTTCCTTTGTTTTCACCTTGTCTATTATCATCACTACAATTTCAGGAAAGTACTTAATAAAAATAAAATCTTTATTTCTATTGTATAATTACAAATGGTTTTAAGAATATGTATTTTGAATGCATGTATCTTCACTCTTACTTATATCAAAGAAAATAAACCCTGAAAAACACCCAAATTCCCAAATTCTTTTTGTATTCAATTTGGTTAAAAGAACCCACTGCTAAACCCACATTGTAAATTGATGAAACAGTGAAAAATGTACCCTGAGCCCAGGCTCTGAATCTTTTTGCATATCTTAACATTAGGTGTATTTATTTCATTGTTTTCCCGGTATGGAAGTATATTTGAAGTAGGGTGAAACAAAGGTAGATAAAGATAATTGCAATGAATAAAAGGAAAATTTCAAAATAGTCAACTTAGTTCATTTTTCCAGTCTAATGGTACATACTATCAAGTTCTTTAATTATGGAAAGATGGTCTTTCTGGGTCCAGAGCAAACATCTGATGCTACAATGAAAATTCAGTGAAAACTGTAAAACACTATTCCTTTGGGCAATCCAAGAGGGCATGAAAATAATTTTTGTTACAAAAATATTTTTGTATTTTTGTAATGAGATTTTACCTATGATAGTAAAGGCTCACATTTACTGAAAAACCAGTATAGGTCAGGTAATTGAATTAGTCCATATAAATAATTTTATCTGGACTTCAACTTCAGTGAGGCTAGAATCTGTGTTCGCACTAACTGGCTTTTGTTAAAATTCATAGGAATTAATATAATATTTTATGATTTGAGAAGGAACTTTGATTATATTTTCACTTGTATCTTCCTTTTTAATTGTGAATATAATACAAGCTTGTTATAAAAAATTTCCCAACAATACAAAAGTATGTAAGTTAGAAGGTCCTACTATATTTCAAAATTAAATTTTTGGCCAGGTGTGGTGGTGACTCACACCTGTAATCATAGCACTCTGGACCAGGAGGATCCCTTCAGGTCAGGATTTTGAGATCAGGCTGAGCAAAAGTGAGACTCTGTCTCTACCAAAAATAGGAAAAATTAGCTGGGCATGGTGCCTTGAGCCTGTAGTCTGGAAGCTACTGGAAGGTGAGGGAAAGGAGATGGAGGGGCAGGCAGGAGGATCGCTTCAGTCCAGGTGTTTAAAGTTGCAGTGAACTATGACACCACTGCACTCTACCCTATGCAACAGAGCGAGACTCCATCTCAAAAAATAAAATAATAATAATTTTATATGGATTGACATATAATCCTCTCAACCCTGTAAGTTAGATATGATTATCATTATCTGTTTTATAGATGAGTAATTTACTCAAGCTCACTTCCATTCTACAAGAGGGATTCAAACACTAGAGGCCAGTTATCACTCCTACTAGCCATAATACATTGTCTTCCCACCTATGTAGATGAGTATGTCCCATTCAGGTAAAATCCCATCTTCTGTCAGATTTTCCTTTCTTGCAGCTTATTTAAAATACAACCTGAAAGTATTTGATCATCACAAGATGCAATGCCTTTAAAGCACAGTTTTGACTTAAAAACTTAGAATACTTTCCCTATTACAATTATTTTCAATTTTTACTATCTCCATAAATGAATACATAAAACATATGAAACGTAAAAAAACAGAAGGCAAAAAAAAAACTCATGTTTTTAAAGAACATAACCACTTAGTATTCCACTGAAAATATCTTATAATAAACACAAATTTTAATTTTTCATTTAATAACACTAAAGAATGAGGTATATAAATGTTTTAATCACAGACTTTTACTGTATGCAATTAACTATTTCACAACTAGCATCTTACAAAAAAGACAGTACCATTGTGCCTGTAAAAAGTACTTGAATTAAACAGAAAATTACATTACCACGTGAAACCACCAAATATCACAACTGTCAGGGTCTACAGTTTTATTTTCTTCTTCAAATGTTATCATGATGTCTTTTATGTGATATTTTGTATTCAAGTTATATTTTTATAATAAGTTCATTTACATTTCAGAAGTCTCCTAAAGGTGGATATATAATAAGCAAATGGTTAAGAGAAAGCAGGAGACCCTAGGAGAATTTCAGAAGTACTGTGTGGTTTCCAGGTTGAATTTTTAAGTACAACATAAAACACTTTATTAGTTGTAAACAAAAATGCAAAATCTGTAGTCATAAAAATATTTTATTGGTAATTTTACATAATATTGAGTGGGGCTGTAAATACTTTTTTTTTGAGGATATTGATAAATGCATAAGCTGGCAGTTGTGTCTGAAAATAGGGTACTATGACTTTCATAAGAATTGTTATATTTAATAAGAAGCCAATTAAACTGATTTAAGATTAGTTATTTCTCATTTCTGTGCAACAATTACCATTTCTGTATTTAGATTCATACTTCTATGACCCTGGATAAGTCTGGGACAAGGAAACAGTGATAAAACTATCATTAAGTTAAAGCTTTTCTAAAATTGCAGCTTTTAAAATATGGCAAGTTTCTTTTCTATTCTGTTTTTGCCAAATGCTTATAATTATTTGAATTTTAATGTTTTATATAATACAGAAAATACCAGTGTTCAATGACAATAGCACTAAACCTGAATTATACAAAGCTAAATAATCAATGTTTTATTGTTTACTAATCTGCTAGTAAACATTACAATAAATGAATGTTTTGAAAAATAAGCAAACAAATCCAAAAAATGGATAATACCAGAAACATAATTCAGAAACAATAATTTAGTAAAACGTGTCAAAAACATTGGCAAAGGTTCATACAAATTCTTTATTTAGTAATAATTTTCCTATTTAACCACACCAAGTACCAGCAGGTGTATTTAAGAGGATAACCATTAAGAAAATCCTGTTGCAGCAATAGTTGATTAAGTTGATCTTTGACTTGTATACATATAACTATTTGTTTCACAATTCTCAAATACATATTTAGGCAGCTTGCACTATGTTATAAAAAATTTAAAGTCGTTACATGCCAATAGTAGAGAATTCAAGAATTATGTGTTAGAATTCACTAAACTAAAAGTGAAAACAGACTTACCAATAACACTGCATAATGAATAATTCAACCACATTTTCATGGCACTTAACTGCAGAGACCAAAATGTTAAGGATGGAAATGTTTTGTAGGCATAGATTGCAATAAAATCTAACAGATTCTAACAAATTTCTATTTTATGTAAAACTCAAATTATGGATTGTGCATGAATGTGTTAGTCATGAAAATGTGGTACTTCTTGGCATAATCTGTGTATTTATTTGCATGGTAGGACAGAAGTGACTAAGAAATTGGAGAAAATAAACTTTAATGAGATTCTCCATTCAATGATGAGGCTTCTCCTCTGGGTGAAGATGACCTGGACATTCCCCTTTCTGTGTTATCAGAGCTAGAGCCACTCTGACTGTGTTGATCTGCAGAAGCAGCACTAGATGCAGGCGGTGACTTTGTTTTCTCCTTAAAGTCTGTAATAATGACTGTCAGATCTCCAACGGTAACTTCCAAATGCTGAGCACTACTCCGATCCACATTTTTCAATCTTGGCCTAAACACAAAAAATGATGAAATTTTAAACTAGCTTTTCACTCTACCAAATTTCTGAGCACACAACAAATAACAAAAGTAGGTAAAAGTAACAAAATGAATATATCTATGTTTAAAGTGATTCATATGTAACCAGCCATAAAAACATCAACAAATGTTTCAAATCATTAACCTGAATCAAATCAATCATTCATGAACCTTCTTCAAAGAGACAAAAACAAAACAAAACTGTGACAGCCTGATAGTGGTATTTTAACTGTGCATTTATAGCTACAACATAATTTTGTAGACAGCTTATTAATTTTATAAAAATAAATGTTCTAGACAACAATGAAATATTTGCACCATAGAGGAAGTTGATAAAAGTTGAAGTTGAGCTATATGCAGGTTTGTTACTTCACTGATAAGGGTGTCATGACTGTTCTGACTGAACCCATGACCATTTTGATTGGTTAAAGGCCACGCAAATATCTATTCAGTATGCTGAATACCATTCCTGGCTTTCAAATAGCTTTTTATGAATAAAAAAGTACATAAATATCTTTTAATCTAGTAAAAAGAAAAAAGCATCACATTTAAGCTTATATTTGTGGCATCTGTGTTTCATTTTCAATGTATCTATCAAATTCAGAAAAAACTTTCATGATACTTTATAATAAAGGACATCAAATCTTCTACTTTCACTCTGTGTATACCAATGTTAAAAAAGAATATTAAATGGCTAATTTTATTATTTCAAATATGTCATAAAACTCTTCAAATTTACCTGCTTTTCTTATGACTGTTCTTTTTGCTAGTTGTTTCCTTTTCACATTTTTCTTTTTCTACTTTATCTTTTTTCTCCTTCTTTGACTGTGTAGGGGGCACAAACTGCTGAGTAACCTGCTGTGCAACCAACTGGGAGACAGGTCGAGGCTTCCTGTGTGTATGTTAAAAAGAAAGGGTTTTCAAATTAAAACATGATATATGTTCTTTACGAAAGAATATCTCGTTATGAGGATAGATATATAACAATAATTTTCAAATATAAAAATTCCTCATATGTAAGGTAATTCAAACATACAATTTAAAAGATATGTTACTGTCTTTCTTGTTCAACAAAAATGGAACAGTTAAAATTCATAGTCTTAGGCCGGGCGTGGTGGCTCACGCCTGTAATCCTAGCTCTCTGGGAGGCTGAGGCAGGTGGATTGTTTGAGCTCAGGAGTTCGAAACCAGCCTGAGCAAGAGCGAGACCCCGTCTCTACTAAAAATAGAAAGAAATTAATCAGACAACTAAAAATATATAGAAAAAATTAGCCGGACATGGTGGCACACTCCTGTAGTCCCAGCTACTTGGGAGGCTGAGGCAGGAGGATCGCTTGAGCCCAGGAGTTTGAGGTTGCTGTGAGCTAGGATGACGCCATGGCACTCTAGCCTGGGCAACACAGTGAGATTCTGTCTAAAAAAAAAAAAAAAAAATTCATAGTCTTAGATATACTTTCAAATCATTAGAATGTAACTGTTACATAAATCAACATAAGAAATTTAAAATGTATATCAAACTAAATGGGAGGCACACATATAAACACAAATTTAAAAAATTAAACTTGAAAGTTTATACTGAAATAGTGTTTTAGATTATCCTTCCTCCTTCAGAGAAGGAAGTATCTAACCATTTGTGACAATAGCTATTTATTCTTTCCTTTAACATCTTTT
Organism: Propithecus coquereli; assembly: GCF_000956105.1. Lineage (NCBI taxonomy): Eukaryota > Metazoa > Chordata > Mammalia > Primates > Indriidae > Propithecus > Propithecus coquereli. The sequence goes on along the minus strand of NW_012137191.1, from coordinate 6,079,364 downwards.
ATTTATCAAATATTTATTAAGAGTCAAAATTTCTCACTCCTTATTGCTTAAATCCTTGAAGTTTCTTACATCTCTAGCCACAATCTCACTATGCTCTTTTGACCCTGGAGATCTGCCCAGTCCTTGGAGACTTATCTGCTTACTAACTTATTAATTTAAAAAATATTTCTTGAGAACCTACTGCAGGATCTGTACAGGAATATCTGAAATGTTGCCTGGTTTTAACTTTTGATGCTAGTATAAGCTTTCATCCTATTGGCCCAGGGTCAAGGACTCCTCCAGCTTTATGATAGAACTTGGACAACTGAAGTCAAATTCAAAGTAAATAGTCTTTAAGTTCTTAAGAGAGAAAGAAGGAAAAGGAAAAGGGAGGGGAGGAAGGGAAGAAGTAAGGGAGAGAGAGATAAAAATACATTCTAACAGATGGGTCTACAAATAATGGTAACTTTATTGGCTGAAAAATCCTGACCCTATTTTGGTTAGTAGAGTTTAAAAATATTTTTTTAGCCAGGTGTGATGGCTCACACCTGTAATCTCAGCTACCCCAGGAGGCTGAGGCAGGAAGATTGCTTGGTCCCAGGAGTTCTAGGCTGCAGTGAGCTATGATTGTGCCACTGTACTCTTTAGCCTGGGTAACAGAGTGAAACCCTGCTTCTAAAAAAATTTTTAAATCTTTTTTTGTTGTTGTTCCTTAAACAAAATAGAAAATAATAAGAAAATATTGCACAATCTAAGATTCAAAGCTGCAAGGCTGGGAGAAAATAAGAAACAGTATGCAAAACAAATAATGAATTTTATTGAGAACCTAAATAGTCTTGAGAATTGGAAGGATATCCAGGATGATGTCCAATACACAATTTAAAAAATAGGACTGACACTGGGATAGAGGTGCAAATTAAGAGTCACATAAATGAAAAGTGATATTGAAAATATGGTAATTAATGTCTAACCTTAAAAAAGAAACAAGGATTAAGGTAGTGGCTCTCAAATTTAAGGTACATCAGAATCACCTGGAAGGCTTGTTGAGCTTGCTTAGCCCTACTCCCTACAATTTCTGATACAGCAGGTCTTGGGGTGGAGCCAAGAATTTGTATTTCTAGAATAACTAGTTTTCAAGTTATGCTGATGTTTCTGGGGACCACACTTTGAAAAGAAACATGAACAAGTACAATGTATTTGGTGAATATTGGTACTATTATACCATAAAGTTTGACATAGAGAGCAGGGAGCAGAAGAGAAATGGAAAAAAGCAAGCTGGACACATGGGAAGCGACCTAGTAATAAAAAGCTAAAGAATCTGATTCACCCTTAAATGATGAGAGGTCACTGAAGAAATTCAGACTTGACTTTCAAAAAGATGGAAAGGTACTATAGTGGAAGTAGAAATATGAGACTAGTGGTCTGATAAACAATCATGTAATCTCTGTACCTAGTGTTTGTTGTTAATTTGTTAATTTTTGAACATAAAAAAATGTTATCTTTCTGTTCCCAAGTAGTTATATCTCTTTCTCTTTTTATTCTAGGCTTTCCTAAATGTGTACTACACAACTATTCTATTCTTTTATTCTTATTTTAGTGAGGGTTGATTGTCACTTAAAGATTATGACATTGCTCCTCAATTCTAGGATTATTTAATCTGGTTCAATTTGGGGAGAAAAGCAGCAAAAAACATGAGTGTGTGTGTGTATGTGTAGCTTAATTATTGAAATAAAGTTCTCTGCTGCTCTTTAGCGGCTGAATGAGCATTAAAGAGACTTCATTAAAGGTAGGAGGAACATAGTTTATGATTTTTTTTTTTTTAGAGACAGGTTCTCGCTTGGTTGCCCAGGCTGGAGTGCAGTGGTGAGATCACAGCTCACTGCAACCTCCACCTCCTGGGCTCAAGTGATCTTGCCTCAGCCTCCCAAGTGGGTGCATACCTCCTGACTGCAGGTGCGTATCACCAAGCCCAGCTAATTTTAAAATATTTTGTAGAAATGGGGTCTCACTGTATTGCCCAGGCTGGTCTTGAACTCCTGGGCTCAAGCAATCCTCCCACCTTGGCTTCCCAAAGTGCTGGAATTACAGGCATGAGCCACTGTGCCTGACTAGCTTATGATGATCATCTTACAATGTTATAAAGTAACTCAACTCTACCATACTCTATTTAAAAAGAAAGCTCTCCTGTCTCCAGAGGTCTTAAGAATTGTGATCCCTTTTCTATTTGATGAGAAAAATCTGAAGGATAGTAGGGGATTTTAGAGATGAGAAATAGTTAACTCAAAAAATAAAGGGCAGGCCAGGCGCGGTGGCTCACGCCTATAATCCTAGCACTCTGGGAGGCCCAGGCGGGTGGATTGTTTGAGCTCAGGAGTTCGAAACCAGCCTGAGCAAGAGCGAGACCCCGTCTCTACTAAAATTAGAAAGAAATTAATCGGACAACTAAAAATATATAGAAAAAATTAGCCGGGCACGGTGGCGCATGCCTGTAGTCCCAGCTACTTGGGAGGCTGAGGCAGTAGGATTGCTTGAGCCCAGGAGTTTGAGGTTGCTGTGAGCTAGGCTGATGCCACGGCACTCTAGCCCGGGCAACACAGTGAGACTCTGTCTCAAAAAAAAAATAAAATAAAATAAAGGGCAGACTATCATTAAGTATGCCTTTTTATGTTCAGGGATTTTATTATTCATGGTTTTGACAGTACACCTTTAGTAATAAGAAAGGTTCTGTGATATGGAGTTGATGTGCACAAAAAGGTCATCTAGTTAATAAGTGCTGTTCGGTCACTGCCCAGTTGCACTCCATCGTCATCTACTTATTCATATATGTCATGATTAGGCTGTAACTTGTGAGATATGGTATCCATAAATTTGGTGATTCCCATGTATCTTTCCTATATAGCCCAAATAGACTGTATAAAGTTTGGCAGGTCTATTGAATTACTGCAATGCAACAAAAAGGCAACTATTTCAACAACCAATTAATGGATATCTACTATTCATCAAGACAAACTATTTTTAGAGCTGTCTGACATTCCATGTGGGTAGGAGGCCAATACATGTTGACTTGATATATGCAATTTCTAACTATGTGCTAAATATTATAAGAATAATGCTTTAAGCTTGATCAACCTCATCATAATTTAGCTTTGCCAAGTCAGACAGGTAGATAGATAATAGAAAGAAAATTAAAAACAATGATTCTTTTCTGAAAGAGGCAGCATTCATCAAAGTTTGGAAAGAAAGAATCTGCTTGATTACACTAAAATACATGGTAAATTGAACCCACATAAATTTCAGTGAGTAAAAAAAGGCTGAACTAAATCCAAACCTATGGTCGATCTGTTGATACCCTGGCTAACAAAAGCCCAAAAATCTAACCAAAGGGCAGATTTTATAAGGCAGCACGTATATGACAAATTTTATTGCACACTTACATGTATCAGACACTAGGTCAAATGATGGAGATTAGCCATGAACAAGACAAACACAGTCCCTGCCCTTATGGAGTTTACTTAGTGGATGGGTAAGTAAACTTACTAAATAAAAATAAAATTTATGAAAATCACTGGGAATTAGAAAAAACTACATGCTATGATATAGAAAAGAGGTGGATGACTTATTACAGAGTTGGAAATAACTTTTGTTCATGTTTAAATTGTCAATACATCAGGAAAAATAGCCATCACCATGAACCCTTTTGTTTTTTTATATATATATTAAGTCATTTTATGAATAATTTCCAGAATAAGGGAACAATGAAACAACTGTATTAAAATTTTTATGAAGACTTTAAAATATAGTAAATTCAATATTTCCATAATAACTTGATTTTGAAGGTATATAGACCTGAAATGGACAAAGTTTTTTTCGTTTTTTTTTGAGACAGAGTCTCACTGTGTTGCCCGGGCTAGAGTGCCGTGGCATCATCCTAGCTCACAGCAACCTCAAACTCCTGGGCTCAAGCGATCCTCCTGCCTCAGCCTCCCAAGTAGCTGGGACTACAGGCATGCGCCACCATGCCCGGCTAATATTTTCTTTAGTTGTCCAATTAATTTCTTTCTATTTTTAGTAGAGACGGGGTCTCGCTCTTGCTCAGGCTGGTTTCGAACTCCTGAGCTCAAACAATCCGCCTGCCTCGGCCTCCCAGAGAGCTAGGATTACAGGTATGAGCCACTGCGCCCGGCCCAAAGTTTTTTTTTAATGTAACTAACTCCTCATCAACTGTTAGTCCTAATCCTAGGAACACATTCATCTTGTAAATGCTGACTGCCAATTTCAAATGTACATCTAGTAGATATTAGCTTATCTTTACTTCCACTTCTTCTTGCACTTGTATCATAGAATACATTACTTTTGAAAACCATGACAGCTCATAATTTTTAAAGAGAGGACAGCCATTCTCTTTGCTCCCAAATTAACCAACAATTTCATTTTTAGATGATGTATACCTATCTTCGGCATCTATCCACTTATGACCTATGTCAAGTAAATTTTTATGCCAAATATAGAAGATGAAAGAATACTGTCACACATCCTTGAAGCAAACAAGATGGTCCAAGTTCTTGTTGCAAAATATTGTATGATTAAATCCTTTCTCCTGAATGACTACTTATACAAGAAACCATATTTCCTTTTTGTCCTCAGAAATATTAGTATTTGTTCCCATATTGATTCTTGAGTTTCAGAAAAACTGATCTAGGATATTGTCATTTGAAGACTCACAGTCTTGAGATTTCCCTCATATGGTCAATTTCAACATCACTACAATCTTGGGTGCTGCTATCAATCTCTTTGCATTCATCTCCTGATTCATCGAATAACTGCGAAACATGTTCCTTTGTCAGTTTTCTTCTCTCTTTGTCATTGTGAATAAATAAGGAAATTTTCTGAATTCTCAAATGTTTTCAATGAAAGCCAAAAAACAGAGGTGGGGGGGAAGGGGAGGTGAAAACTACAAAAATGCTGTCTCTAGACTCTTTTATACTTTCTTGAAAGATGACACAATAGCAATGATTTATTTCACAACTGCATCCTCCTACATGATTCCATCATTTTTCTGTTTTCTTATTATTTTGGTCTCTTTTTAAATATAGTTGGGAATAATTGATCAGTAAAAATAAAATAATTCCTAGGATGAAAAAACAGCAAATTATCTCAAGATACAGGAAAAATCAAACCATTAAGATTCTATTATACATGCTAGATATAGAAAAGGGCCCCAAAGATCCATAATGGCAGCTGTAAAAAACAAGAAATTTTCTCCTTCTTTGATGATCTCGAAGAAAGAATAAAACAAAATACCAATTCTTACAAATAGAACTGTTCAAAAAAGAACTCAAAAACTAAAATTGGGTCCAATTTAAGAACAAAAAATCATTTGTGTATCTATTAATAATACTAGGACAATACACATATTCTGTAACTAATTCTTTAAGTGCTACCATATTATAATAACCATTTTTGGTTCTTAACTATTTATAATAGCATAAAACTGAATTTCAATGAATACTTGTTAAAAATTCCTAATTTCCCTTCCTTTCTGTACTGTATTGTCTGGTAACTTTAATTCTCCTCCAATATCAGAAAATTGCTCAGCAAGAAAGAAGAAAGGTTTCTAGGACTACCAAGAATAAACATCTTGGATAATAAGGAGTCCTTCCCTTTTGGTCAACCTACTACAATATATTTTAACATTTCTGTAGCTATAAAGCAGTATCCCTCTTATTTAACTTTCAATTTTAATTTTTAATGTCTCTTTCGCTTCCTTTTCTTTTTTTAAATTAAACCTCTTTTGGCCCTTGCATTTCCTCCTACTGTGAATTTCCATGAGATGGGAGACACGGGTCAAGTCTACCTTCTGGCTTTATTTCCAGATCTCCAGCTTTGACTGCCTCCCAAGATTATTGGGTGAATCAAGTAAAATAATGAATATTTAAAAAATACTGTAAGCTATAAAATACTTTAATTAAAGAATATTTATGAATAATACACAAGTATATATTGATGGCATGATATTTTTAAATCTCAGATTGTTATAGTTTTGTCTCAACATAAAATTCCACAACATTCCTGTCAAATTTTCCCATGACTTATACCTCAGGGAAAAAAAGACAAATTTTATGTGATATAATTTAAGTAGCGTGATTCAGTTTGAGGAGGTCTGGCTTCCTCTTTATATCCTTTTCAAAAAATGATTATCTTACATTACAGAAAATATAGAATCTAACCTGGTACTTAGCTGTCTTCCCCAAAACTATCAAAATCCCTCTAAACACAATTTTGCCTTGAGAGAGAGAGAGAGAGAATGAATATTCCATTCACAGAAACAAACTACCATTCCCACAGGAGGTACAGTAAGCAGAAATCTACCATACAAACTGTGGACCTAAGGGCATGCTTGTACAATGACCTATTATTTGGTTGAAATGACCTGCATAAGTATTAAAAAACATACTTAGCTGGGCAGGGTGGCTCATGCCCGTAATCTAGAACTTTGGGAGGCTAAGGTGGGAGGATCACCTGAGGCCAGGAGTTCAAGACCAGCCTGGACAACATAGCAAGACCTCATCTTTACAAAAAATTTAAAAATTAGTCAGGTGTGGTAGCCTGTGCCTGCAGTCCCAGCTACTCGGGAGGCTGAGGCAGGAGGATCACTTGAGCCCAGGAGCTGGAGGTAACAGTGAGTTATGACTGCACTATTGCACTTTAACCCAGGTGAAAGAGTGAGAACCCATCTCTTAAAAAAAAAAAAAAAAAAATAAGGCATGAACTCAAAGGTGATGAATAAAAAAAAAAAATTAAGATTTTCTAAATAAATGTTTAATTAGCATTTCAATTTAGTAAGTTTAAAAAGTCACAATTACTATTTTAAATGTGGTAAATATTGTGGTGTTTCTACCTCCCGCCCCCTCAAAAAAAGAGTATTATACTTCTTATACTCCTTTCCCCAGACAGAGAAATATACTTAGGTCTCTTTCATCTAGGAGAAAAAAAATCCCCCCTTAATCCCTTCCAGTTACTTGACCTACCTTTCTCCTCTTTTCTTCCAGAATTTGAAAACACCAGCTACTCTCAGTTATCTCCGTCTCACTTCTACTTTCTTTCCAAATCTGTCTTTCCTGTACACCAACAAAACCATACTAAGGTCACTAAGTATGTTAAAACCAAAGGATACCTTTCAGTCCTCATCTTATTTGACCTCTCTGTATCATGACGCTATTTAACATCCTCTTATACCATAGCCATAGAACAATGGTTCTACTTTCTTATTCTTCCTATCTTCCGCAGTAAGTAGCTTCTCAGTTTTCTTATACCTATCCTCCTCTAATCTCTGTACTTCCTTTTCCAGCCCCTTAAACATTGGAGTTACTTCACTGTTCTGTTCTTAACCTCTGCTCTTCTCATGTACACAAGTTCTCACAGGGCAATTTCATCTAAGTTTAAGGTTTCAAAAACCAACCACAAGTGAGTATCTCCTAATGTTACTATATCCCAAGTCTTACTTAAACTCTTATCAGTATATATACCTGCCTACTAGATGTATCTGCTTGGATAAAGCATAGGCATCTCAAATTCTACTTGTTTATAACCTGAATTCACAATTTGCCCTCACAACTTGCTATCCTCAAAGGATCATTTCCCAAACTCATAGCCAAGAGAAAAACCTGGGCATTTTACACTACTTTGTCACCAATCGCAGTAAAAGGTAATGAAAACCTACTGTCCACCCAAATTACCTCCACACCACTAAGCAGGATTATCATTCCTTAAAATAAAAAAAGTCTGATCATGCCATTCTCTTTCTCAACATTCTTCAGTACTCCCAAAAACTATCTGCTAAATTACTTGGTATGATATACACCCTTTTACAGATTTCTCTTCTGTAATTCTTCTCCTATGAACCTTACAATATTGCCATACTGAACTACTAGTCATTCTTCAAATACAAAACGCTCTTTCCCAGCCTCCTGCCTTTATCAGTGCTGTTCTTTCTGTTATAAAATTTCACACACTTAAAAATGATTAAGATACTAAATTTATGTTATGCCTTTTTGATAAATAAGTCAGTCACATAACACTGTAACTGTATGCATGTCTGCAAGCTCCTGGATGACTGTCTTTTTTTTTTTTCTTTTAAGAGAGAGGGTCTCTCTCTCTCTGTCCCCTAGACTGTGAGTGCAGTGGTGCGATCACAGCTCACTATAGCCTTGAACTCCTGGGCTCAAGCAATCCTCCTGCCTCAGCCTCCTGAGTAGCTAGGACTACAGGCACACCACCACACCCAGCTAATTTTTTTTTTTGGTAGAGACAGGGTTTCATTATGTTGCCTAGGCTGGTCTCAAACTCTGGCCTCAAGTGATCCTTGCACCTGGGCCTGCAAAAGTTCTGGGATTACAGGTATAAGCCACCAGCTTGGGCCTGTTGTCTTTTCATGTTTGAAACACTGGTACATCAAGCTCAGAGCCTGATGTTTGCTGAATGAATGAAACAGCACTTCTTCCTTTCTGAATCTTCAATCTTTCCCTTTTTAAAATAATTCTTTACTCTCCCTCAAAACATGCTAATTTATCTCATATATGATAATGATAGCAAAGAGTACTTGACATTTGTGTTGGATTCTGGTTTATATTCTGTTCAGGGAGCTCATTACTCTAAGAGTTACATCTGTTTTCCCCACATAGAACATTTCTACAATATATCTCTACCCCTGCCTCTTCCTAAAATTTAGTCCTGTAGCTCTACCACTCCAATAGTATCACTATTATCCATATTCAACAAGAATAAAAACATATTCCTGTCTTTCCCCCAATATCAACTCTAAACGGCAGGGAAGTCAGAGAGTACATAGGGGCAACAAAAGTGGTCAGGAGTTGTTTAGTTTTATCTATAATATTATAGTATTTTAAAACAGGTAATGCCCTAACTGGGCATGGTGTTGTGTGTCTACAGTCCTAGCTACTGGAGAGGCTGAGGCAGGAGGATCGCATGAGGCCAGGAGTTTGAGGCTGCAGTGAGCTGTGATCACTCCTGTGAATAGCCATTGCACTCCAGCCTGGGCAACACGGTGAGGATTCATTAATCTTGGAATGGTCCTCAATTAAAGGAATTTAGAAGCTTGAAAGAAAAATACAGGGAATTTTGGTTTAAAGTTGAACCATTAGCAGTAGTTAAAAACCACTCAAATTCTTTATCACAAGAGACAGAAGGCATATAAAAGTATCAAGATTTGAAATCTTTTACATCCATTCATTATAGTCTACTGTGTACTAAACCATGATGATACCATGAACCATCAGTGAACGGGCTAGAGCCTTCTCAAATGTGCTTCAACTGAGGCATATGTGTGCTACAGTGGTGAATCAATTTAGATGCCACACAATTTTATGTGTGCCAACATGAGATCCGAATTTTTAAAAAAGACTAGCACAGAGCTACAATATTCCTAATTGAGGACATATTTAAAAGAGGCTGAAAAACACAGAAGTCCAAAGATAGCTTAAGTGTCATTCTGAGGTCTGCACAGGAATGAATTAATCAAGTCTACACCCAAGAGAAATGACAACATACGTTCACACAAAAACCTGTACGTGAATGTTCATAGTGGCATTATCCCTAATAGCCAAAAAGTGGAAGCAACCCAAATGTCCATCAACTGATGAATGGATAAGTCAAATGTGGTATATACCCATACAATGGAATATTATTTAACCATAAAAAGGAATAAAGTACTGACAGATGCTACAACATGGATGAATCTTCTGGAAATACAGTATTATGCACCAGTCACAAGACCACATATTATTGTATGATTCCATCTATATGAAATGTCCAAAATAGGCAAATCCATAGAGACAGGAAGTAGATTTGTGGTTGCCCAGGGCAATGGAATGGAATGGAATGGGAAGTAACTGCTAATGGATATAAGGTTTCTTTTTGGCCTAATGAAAATATTCTAAAATTAGATTGTGGGATGGTTGCACAACTCTGTGAACAGACAGAATCAATGAATTGTATACTTTAACCGGGTAAATCCTACAGTATATGAATTATAAGCTTTTAAAAAAAAATACATTTGGAGCTCTCAACCTAAAGACACAGAGAGCTTTCGTACCCACGAAACCTACAAAGGGTTAACGAGCATGAAGGGGATGTAAGTTACTAAGTAAAATACCCTAGATTCCCCCTCCCCATTCTCCCTAGGACCATGCTATAGCCTGGCCTACTCAATTTTTTCCCTTCCTGGGCTTTCCAAGGTGGCTCTTTGACAGATTATATTCTAAGATTTTTGTGATGAAGAATCAGAAGGAAAGGAAGTTAGAGAGAAACTGTTAAAACCAGTTTTGTTTTGTTGTGTGGGTTGGAGAGGGTTTGAGGAATGTAGCTTGTGAGCAAAACTATTGTGCGAGGGAAGAAGTGGAAGAGGAAAAATGGTGATTAAAAAATTTTGCCAGATATAGGACAGCGGGCATCTAAAGCTGCATCAGCTGCTACTGTGTGCTCGGATGCGCTAGTGCCAGCTCTGGGTGAAGAGTGGTCCATTTTAAATTCCTTAGCGGCTTATCTCCGAAGTTGCCGGTGCTGGGGCGCTTATGGCAAGCTCCGGACAGTCCAAAAAGCTAAGTCAGTGCGGACCGGATCCGCGAAGGCGGACCCGGCGACTTCTCCACGTACTTGGGGACTTGTCCACGTACCTGGCGACTTCTCCGCCTTCCCTCAGAAGCGGGAGCAGGTGGGGGCGCTTCACCCTCCACGTAAGAGGGCGAAGCCCCTGGCGGCTTCTTCGACCCCCAAGCAGGTACGATTTTTCTGTTTTTCGTCTTGCCTCTCCACGAAATCTAGGTTCAAACCCTCAAATAATACACGAAATGTATAGAGAAATGACGTCAGCCTAAAGAGACCTGTTGCCAGCCTCTACTAGCCAGTCGTCAAGTGTGAGCACAGTAAACATTCTAGAACTGAACGTGGTGCACTGGAAGCACAGAATTGATTGGGTGGTAGGTTACCGCGGGTAATGCGTGCCACCTGTCTCTTCTTAGAAGCATCATTTAAATCACGAAGCTATTGCATTCTCAAGGAGTGTAGGTTTCTTGAAGAATGACTTAATTAACAAGGATTCCCACAATCCTCTGTCACTGTTACATAAAATAGTGGGTGGTATTCTTGTTTGTGCCAAAGAGGAACATACAAATGTCTAGCTACGTTATGTGGGAACAGATGCGGGGGGGGAAATGTTAATTCTTTAGGCATTAGACGCCGGTATAATATTTAAACCATGGATTACTTTTCAAGTAAATTTTTCAATGTACACAACGGCACATAATCGTGCATTAATACTACACTGCAGCTAGAAAGAAAACCAGTGCAGGAGGCACGCCTATCTCTAGGCACCCCCTTGGCAATTCTTGCGGCCTATCAAATCAGCTTATAAGCTGCTCGTGGTATCCATGAGGGTCTAGGGTTCCTTTAAACAGTAACTTCATGGTTGTAAATATAGAGAACTTTGAATCATATTCTCTGTCTTTGTTTGTTTTAGCTATTATAAAAAAATACCATAAATTGAATAGCTTATAAACAACAGAAATTTATTTCTGACAGTTTTGAAGGCTGGGAAGTCCAAGATCAAGGCACTGGCAGATTTGGTATTTGGTGAAGACCCACTTCCTGGTTCAAAGCAGGTACCTTCTGACCATGTCCTCATATGGCAGAAGGGAAGAGCCAGCGCTGTGAGTTCTCTTTTATAAGGACACTAGTCCCAGTCATGATGGCTTTACCCTCCCAAAGGTCCGATCTCCTAAAACCATCACCTTGGGTGTTAGGATTTCAACCTAGGAATCTGGTGTTGACAAACTGTCAGGCAGTAGCAGTCTCTAGAACTCGGAAAATAATTAGTAGCTTCTAATTTATGGAGACAACACATGTCAGAAATGACATAAAAATTACTGTTGTGCACATGCTACTATAATGAAGTGCATACTGTGTGCTAAGTGTTATAGTGGTTTTTATCTATCATCTCATTGACCCCTTAGATCAACCCAATAAAAGTTAACATTTAAAAAAAAAAAAAAAAAAATTTTGCCAGCGCTATGTGTCTTTTTTCACCATGCTTGTGAAATACAAATAAAAGATTTGCTACTTCACTTTGAAAAATGTTTTTAAAAGAGTATCTTAATCTGCAAAATAAATTAATTAGTATTAGTGGTCTTCCCTCTGTGCATGTTGAAATTTGTTGCATAAAACACATTTATATAATGTTATTTGGGTTTTTTTTAAATGGTTAGAATATTTAGAAAAGAAGTATGTGTCAAATATTCCCAGGACCCCTGCAGCATCTTGGTCTTCTGCAATGCTACAGATCCTTTCATGGCTGTGTTGTCTCCCCATCAACTGGGCTCTAATCCCTACATGGTAAAAGATTATGCTTCACCTAGTTTTGTATCCCTAACATCCAGTACAACAGATCTTACAAGTATCAGATGTTCAACAAACATTTTTTGATATTGCTGATCATTATAAATACCAGTTAAATCTGATATGTAAAAGGTGAAAGATTTACACAATCTGAAGAGAAACCAAAAAAAAAATCAAACAACCCCTATCAACAAATGGGCAAAGGACATGAACAGAAACTTTTCAAAAGAAGACAGAATAATGGCCAGCAAACATATAAAAAAAATGCTCAACATCTCTAATCACTAGAGAAATGCAAATCAAAACCACAATGAGATATCACCTAACCCCGGTGAGATTGGCCTCTATCAAAAAAATCCCAATAACAAATGCTGGTGAGGATGTGGAGAGACAGGAACACTCTTACACTGTTCGTGGGACTGCAAATTAGTGCAACCTCTGTGGAAAAGAATTTGGAAATACCTCAGAGAGCTAAAAATAGAAATACCATTCAATCCAGCAATAGAACTATTAGGCATCTACCCAAAAGAGCACAAAACATTCTACAATAAAGACATCTGCACTCGATGTTTATGGCAGCACAATTCACTATTGCAAGGATGTGGAAACAACCCAAGTGCTCATCAATCCATGAGTGGATTATTAAAATTTGGTACATGTTTACAATGGAATATTACTCAATCATAAGAAACGACAGTGATCTAGCACCTCTTATACTTTCCTGGATTAAATTTAAGCCCATTATCCAAAGTGAGGCACCACAAGAGCAGAAAGGGCTCCACTTGTACTCACCATCAAATTGGTACTAACTGATCAACACTAGGGTGATCACATGGCAGAAATACTCTCTAGGGAATAGGGGGACGGGGGTGGAGGGGAATCCACAACTAAGGGACATGGGGAGCATTGTAGGGGGGGAGGGCATGCCTTTAACCCGCACTTGGGTGAGAAAAAGACATAAAGTGTAACCATAATGTTTGTACCCTCACAATACCCTGGAATTTAAAAAAAAAATATTGTAATATCAAAAAAAAAATCTGATATGTAAATACAGCTGTTAATTGTGAACACTGATTTGACTAGGTGCTAACTTTCAGGGATTCATTTTCTTGAAAACAATTGTTAATTCCATCTCGTTGATTTTTTTTTCTCTTTTGAGACAGAGTCGCTCTGTCGCTCTGTTGCCCTGGGTAGAATGCAGTGGCGTCATCACAGCTCACTGCAACCTCAAACTCCTGGGCTCAAGCAATCCTCCTCTCTCACCCTCTCAAATAGTTGACACTATAGCTCTCACCATCCTCCCTGGCTAATTTTTTCCATTTTTGGTAGAGAGAGGGTTTTGCTCTTGCTCAGGCTGGTCTTGAACTCCTGACTTCAAATGATCCTCCTGCCTTGGCCTCCCAGAGTGCTAAGATTACAGGTGTGAGCCACCACACCTGGCCCCTACATCTTGCTTCTGAGTCATTCTTTTTTCATGGAAATGGAATAAGGGTTTAATGTACATCTGCCTTTCTATAACAATTGATTACTTTTAAAAAGTGCCCTAGGTCATTTTCTCCACCTTGAAATAATGAAATAATTTTCTCTGCTAATACCAGCACTATTTGGCTTTTGGCAAAATTCAAATATTAACTATAGTCATGCTATTCAAATTGTTGCTATTGTTTTTGCAGCAGAATCATCATGCTAACCTTACAAAGAAATCTCCATATACAAAACTGAAAAAAAAAAAACCCTATAATTTGTATATGAAGTTGAGGTGGAGACCTCTGAGTCTGCATTTGCTCAGTACTCATCCTTACATCTCCCAGTTATCTTGCTCAATGTGCGGCTCTGAGGCATATAAATCCCAAACTGCTAATCTGTGGTATCTACATCATACCAATTAAATTTATCCCTCAGTTTCAACGTACTCTTTCTTCTTATCACTTGCCTAAGTGCACTTACAAATCTATGCTATATTTTTTCCTGATTTATAAATTTATTTACATGACGGTCTTATAAAAGTATACAAATCCTGCACCACACTTACAGATTCAATAGGTCACCTTAATCAGAGTAAAACTGGCAACTGTTCCAGAAAATGTGAACCATAAGGTTATCAAACAAAGAACCTGGAGGTAGGATCAGATGAGGAAGCCCATCTCACCACAGTTACAATGCCTTCCATGTGCAAGCACACCTCCTCCGATGATGGTCAGACTAACTGTGAGGTTGGTATTACTACCCCTAATTCATATGTAGGAATAGCAGAACCCGAAGGTTTAGAAACAGAAGAATGGCCAGAAACAGAAGAATGGTCATGCAGCTGGCCAAGGCAAGGCCAAGCCTCTCAGGTCTGCAAGACTCTCAGCCCCTGGTCTTTCATTGCAACATGCCATCTCTACCCACATGGACCCACACAAGCACAACTGAAACTGGACATTAAATAGAAGGTAAGTGTCACCAAAATCTGTTTTCCGGGTTTTCTTTGCAGAATTCCAAATTCCTAGCAGACCAATTAAGGGCCTTTTCTACCTCTGTAGCCTCATTTTTGTACCACTTTCCTATTGTTCCCTATGCTTCAGCCATACTGGCCTTTGAATTCTTTGAAGTATTTGTGCTCTTTCCCACCCAGGGCCTTTGTACAAGCTGTTCCTCCTCCAGTTCACTTAGGTGGTTTCTGCATATCCTTAAAGCCTGGGCTTATATTGTTTTCTCAGGGAAGTCCTTCCTGAACCAAAGCAAGTCAGGCCACCATGTCCTTCATCTTGGAGCACTCTACTTCTCCTGGACAGCCCCTTCATAGCTGCTTCCCCTTCAAGGGGTCAGAGTCACCAGGCCATGACTACAGGGTCTGAGCCCCTGAGGTTTTTGGTTTCCACAGAAGGCTTCCAGGGAACACAGTGTGAGAGGTAAGCCCAGGCCATTTCCCTCTGTGGGATTTAAGTTCCTAATCAGTAAAACAGGGCTTCTCTATGAATCTGCGGTTGATTTACCAGGACCCTTACATCATACATTATCCTCTCAAACACAGCAAGTTCTCTCTCAGTCATTCCAAATTGCTTGCTTAATCTGCATTCGCGATGGAATGCAGAGATTGCCCCACGTCAGGGTGGCCCCAAGAACAGGTGATATACATTCTCCAGCAGAACAGTGGTGCACCTGGCCTTTCCCAGGCCCTGTGGCTACTCCTTTTCACCTTCATCCCTCCAACCCTTGACAGCTTCCAGGCCTACTGCAGTTGTTATGGTCCCTTGGGGGCCATGTGAGATCCAGTCCCCGAGGGCTCCCAACTCAAGGAAAGCTCCTGGAAATGACAGAGAAAAGGAAAATTCCACTAAGCAAAACCCCTCCCATGAATAACCCCCTAAGTAACTGATAAATTGCTGCCGCTCTTGCTTCTGTAAACTGCTTGCAGCAACTTCTGCCATGGTAAGATAAGGCAGAAAGAAATTCTGCAGAAACTCTATATCAGGAACTGGGGTCGCTAGAGACCCTGCCCCACTAAAGATAACCACATTGTAACTGTGCCCTACACCCTCCCTAAAACGAAATGTTTTATAAAAGACTGCTACACTCCCTGTTCCGGACTCAAAATTTGGTAGCAAGCCCCTTCTGAGCCCGCCGGCGTAAATAAACCTGGTTCTCTCCACCCTTTTTGTGCCATTCGGTTTGTTCTCGATCAGCTTTGCTGTAACAGAAAGTGAAGAGACAGCCCTGCGAGTGCGCTAGGTGAGTGCGGCGGGGCACGCTGGGATCGAGCGGGGTCACGGCTGTCTCGCCACTCCCCCGCACTCTCAGCTCTTCCCATCTAGTCCGCGATGCTCCGCCTGCTCAGTCCCACATGACACCGCCTCCGCCCCAAACTTTTTCCTCGCCATCCTGCCGCGGCTAGCAAGGAATGGAAAATGGCGGCCTGGGCGCGTAGTTTCCTGTCCCACCCGCAGCGGCGGCTGTGGCAGCAGCGCCCGGCCCCGCGGGGCACCATGACACACTGGGTGCCGACCAAGAAAGAGGAGAAATAAGGCGAGAGTGAGCAACAGCCGCCGGGCTTCCCGCCGCCCCCGGCGCCACCTGCCCGGACTTTCCCCAAGCGCCAGCGGCTGGGCGTGCCTACGCTGCAATGTACATACATATACATACACGTACACACACACACCTTTTTTAGAGATGGGATCTCATGTTGCCCAGGCTGGAGGGCAGTGGCTATTCACAGACATGATAATCGCACAGTACAACCTCCAACTCCTAGGTTTAAGTGAGCCTCTCACCTCAGCCTCCCAAGTAGCTGGGACTACAGGTGCGTGACACCTCGCCCAGCTCCAAGGACTATTTAATTTTCAATATCAAACACTTCTGCAGAAGACCAGAACACAATTTTCCATAAACTCCTGGGAGGTGGTAGCAGAGAAGGTTTGATTACTAGTCCTTGGTAAACACAGACAAAACAGATTACTCACACATCAGTTTTACAAAAACTAGGTTAGCATATTCAGTAATTCTCTGAAAAATCTCTCAAGTCATGAAGTAACATCAGTTTGGTATTATATTTTCACTTAATTTGAAAGACTAAGGACAATTTTCAGGACTACAAATAGGTCACCTCAACCTTTCCTTCCTCTTATCCAAATAAACATCAGGTCCTTTCAATTTTTCCTCCATATTATTGGAACTGTTCTTCTTTTTCTCTCTAACACTGCTCTCGCCTAACCCAACAGTGGCCTTATCTACTTGATTCCTCACCTTCTCCCCTCCAAGATTACTCTTCCTTACATTTATTTAACAAATATTTACTAAGTACTCACTAAGTGCCAATCACTCTTCAAAGTACTGGAAACAGAGCACTGAACAAAATTTACTTTTATCATGTGCCATTTTATCAAGGGGTGACCTTAATTCTTCTCTCTCAGAAAAAATAGAAGCCATTTAATTAAAATGTCCACACCCTCCTGTCTGTGCCCATATACTCTGACTTCCCTCCCCTATCCATATTCCTATTTAAGCCATCTATCTCTGCCCACTGTATACTTTCTCCATGATACCACTCATGTCACTGATCTCCTTTCTTTGCTGTTTCGACAATATTTCTTCTCTACTAGGTTATTCCTGTCAGCGCACAAACACATTACCATAATTCAGGAAAGAAGGAAGGAAGGGAGGGAAGGAAGGAAGGATAGAAGGAAAGAAGGGAGGAAGGGAGGGAAAAAATTCTTTCATGAGTCCATGTCCCTTTCTAGTGACTGTCTCATTTCTCTGTTTTCTTTTCCATGACAAGCCTCAAATGATTTGTCTATATTCACTCTCTGCACTTCTTTCTCCCACTCTCTCATAGGCTTGTATCAATCAGGCTCTTGTCCTTTTACCTTTCTAGCAAAATTATTTCTTTCAAGGTCACCAACAACTACTTTGGCATATCCAACAGGCAACCGTAGTCTTCACCTTAGCCTTTTCAAGCAGCATTTAACTGAGTTTATCCTTTCCTTCCTTTCAGGGAGGAACTTTTTTCACTCAGCCTCTAAGACACCACACCCTTTTCACTTTTCTCCTGCCTCACCAGCTACTCTTGCGTAGTCTCATTTACTGGTTCCTCACCCTCTTCCCAATTGGAGTTACTGACCCAGGACTAAGTCTTCAAATACCTCTTCTATCTACACTAACCCTCCAGACCAGTGCTACTTCAAAGTGTGGTCCACCCACTAATAGCATCAACACCTGGGAGCTGCTTAAAAACGCAAATTCTCAGGTCTTGCCCCAGAACCATGGGGATTTTTATGCATGCTAAAGCTTGAGAAGAAGTGCTACTCTAAGTGACCTCATTCAGTCCTTGGTTTTCAATATCATCTGTACAATGGTTCTCAATCCTAGATCCACACTGGAATTCACCTGCAATGCTTTTAGAAAATAACTATGCTTAGAATACAAAAGCTAAATTTTGCCAAATTTTATAAATAGAGTAATATTTGTAAAAATAACATTTAAGAAAAAACTAGATTTTTAAACTGAAATAAATTGAATATTAATTTTAATAATGAAAGTAGTTGCTAAATAATCCTTCTGTGCATAAAAGCTTTCCTCAAAGATACACATATACACACAAAATCCTTCATGTTGAAACATGAAAAAATATGCTTCGTATGCATCCCACTCCAAGATACATACCCAGAGAGAAAGAAATATGTGTCCATACAAAAACGTGTATATGAACATTCCTAGCAGCTTTATTTTTAATGGCCAAAAACTGAAAACAACCCAAATGTCCATCAACAGGTTAACGTATAAAGAAACTGTGGTACATCCGTACAATGGGATACTACTCAACAAAAAGAAATGAACTACTGACACTCAATAACATAGCTGAAAAAGAACTATATTGAGTGAAAGAAGCTGCATAAAGAGTGAGTATGTACTACATAATTCTTTTCAGGTAAAATTCTAAAAAATGCAAACTAATCTACAGTGACAGCAGATCAGTGGTTGCCTAGCAACCAGAGATGAAGAGGGGTATGTATATTAGGAAGGAATTGAAAAGGGGTATAAAGAAACTTCTGGAGATGATGGATACGTTCACTATCTTGATTATGGTGATGGTTTCGTGGGTGTATTCATGTCAAAACTTATTAAATTGTATACTTTAATTATGGGCAGTTTATTATATGTCAATTATACCTCAATAAAAGCTGTCTTAAACTTTTTTAACCTAACCATTGATCAAATTAAAACAAGAATGTCTGGATCCCAGTTAAATAAGACTGTGTGGGTGGGGCCAGGCTCAAATTTTTTAAAAGTTCTCAAGCTGATTCTAAGGTGTATCCAAGGTTGAGAACAACCAATGTATACACTGATATTCAAAAATTTATATCACTAGCCCTAATGTCCCCCCTAAATTCCAGACTCACAACTGCCTACTTAACATCTCCACTTGGATACTGAATAGTACCTCAAAATAGCCTAGTTTGGGCCGGGTGCGGTGGCTCACGCCTGTAATCCTAGCACTATGGGAGGCCAGGGTGGGAGGATCGCTTGAGGTCAGGAGTTCAAGACCAGCCTGAACAAGAACGAGACCCCATCTCTACTAAAAATAGAAAGAAATTATCTGGACAACTAAAAATATATAGAAAAAATTAGCCGGGCATGGTGGCGCATGTCTGTAGTCCCAGCTACTCGGGA